>NC_052031.1:63132070-63438166 GCF_015832195.1 Motacilla alba alba
TAACTTTCTCCCTAGGATGGCAAAATATTCATGTTCATTCGTACACATGGATGCATAGACTTTTCTGGGGTTTGTTGTTCTTGTTAGTTTTTTTTTTTTCTTTAAATTACCAACTCTTGGTTAATCAAAAGGTCTCTTGAAAATGCCCCTGGACAAGAGTCACAAGTTGCACTAAAAATGGTTATTCCCACACACCTAATCAAGAACTTTGAATTTTTTTCTCTACTCAATAGCAAAACATATTTTGAGAAAGTCATACAGAACACAAAACAACCCATCTTCAAACAGATGATCTGGTAACAATTCTCACCTTTCCAGAAGTACACCATGAAATTCTAACACTGAGGGATGAATCAGGAGTAACACAGGAGAGCCTCACGTGTAGGGGGCCAGAGGTGTGTAGGGATGCCTCACTTCCTCCTGTCACACACTGCCTTCCTAATGGACAACAGAGACATTTGGGAGCCTCCTCTGCCTTCTTATCAAATACTTGCAGAATGGAGGGACCCTGGATGACAGATCTTGCCTTTCCCTGGACCTCAGGCGGTGCCTAATCACCTGATGATGAGAAAACCACACCGCTCTCCACTGACAGATAGATGTGGGTGACATTAGTACAGTGCACACTGCAAGCGTTTATTCCTGTGAATACTCTATATCCACAGAGCCAGCTGAATAATTATGTGTTTGCAGAGCAAATCCAAAGTTACTCTTACAGTAATTAAGATGATACACATTGGATTAAAAACACAATACATCTCAATCACAAGAGTGGCTTTGAAATAGTGGAGTATCCAGTCATCTCATTGCTGAACATTATAATTCATCCTGTTATTTCTTTCCCTTTTTGGCTTTGATAGCACAATATTTTCTCAGTAATAACACCACTCGATTTCAGTTTCAGCTGGAATCTCGCCTGACTAAAGAGTACAGGCATAATCTCAGTCTTTGCAGATTAATACACTGTGGCACAAAAGGATATATGAAACAGTTTTAACTTAAGTAAAGAATTTCAAACTCTGGCAATTTTACACTGAAGTAATTGCAGAAAACCCTACAATAGGCTGTGTATGTAGTTTCAACTAAATCGCTTTCATCAGCACAAATGATCACTCTAAGAGTTTGGAAATTATAATTTTGGTTATTTAACAATTTTCTTTGTATTTCAATGAAACTAAGTGGCAGAGAATTGTATTTTCCCCCTTGCCATTTGTTAAAAACAGAGCACTATAATTTCCAGGAAAATAAAAATTTTCTTGAATGCATGACCGTTTTGCTATTGAAAAGTGGCAGAAAAATGCCAAAATGTCCTCTGAAGAAAAATGCCTGATAGGATCAATTGAAAGAAATACTACATTCCTCCACACGAGACTATCCTTTCCTTTTAATATCAATCGATAGAAATACTGCATTCCTCCACAGGAGACTATAATTTCCTTTTAATATTTGGAAACAATAATTTCAAAGCTTATAGAGACCTAAAAGTTCAGGAAGAAATGCCAGGCTCACTTCTGCATCCCCTGCAGATACATCACACCGCTTCAGGATCCCTATCCACAGAGGAGAAAAGGAGAGCCAGGTGCACCAAACTCATCTTACACTACAACTTCCCATAAATCCCTGGCTTAATCCTTTGGATTTATGCTTCTCTTTGAGTTGGGTAAAGGAGCAGTGTGAAAATGCTCCTAAAGCGTCAACGTAAATGTTTCTTTCATTCCATTAAAGCCACAAAACAGGCCCAGCTGATGGAGCAGGAAACTGAGCTAAGGAACTCTCAGTGACCCCACCACTAGAGTCTCTCTTGGCCCTGACCTGTTGGTCACAAGTTCACCCTGGGCATGGCACAGATGTCCTGACATCAGGTGGATTCAGGACATCACCGTGGGGACCCCTAGGACACACTGGATGGTGGTGAGCTCTGCAGTGACACAAAGTTTTGCAGTGGTAACTTGCAGCAGCTGAGTTATTAAAATCGCTGATGCAGAAATAGAAGATAGGACTAAATATTTTTGAATGCCGCTTTGTTGCATTATACAGAACTTTATGCTCCCCAAACACGACACTGAATTCAGCCAAAGATGATACAACTTCATTGCTTTTCTTTAAAAGTCAGAAGAAGGGGGAAAAGTTGAAAGAAAAATACTCAAGGTGACACCACACTTTAAAAACTGGGAAACTGGTCTGTTAAAATGTGTTGGTGGTAACGTTTAGGGTTTGGACTCCCATTAATGGGGCCCCAGGGAAAACATAAACACTCTTTCTGAAATTAAATCTTGAGTTTGCCCACCGCAGTCTTGTTTTCAGCTTCAGCTGCTGGCACGTCAGCCTGCAATTGAGGCCTTGCATCAAATGCCAAGCCAAACATTCAGCAACAAGAATGGTAATGACACCCTATTTTGTTCTAAGGCACATTAAAATATAGCGAGTATTATAAAAAAAAAAAGGCCAAAAAATCACTCATTTGAGCTTAATAACATCAAAGAAACTGATTTTCGTAACCTCTCTCACTTGCACTTGTCTTCAAATAATAAAGCTTCAGAAGAAAGCTGTGCTTGACTCTTGAAATCAAGCACACTTGCAAAACAGTAATACATATCAAAGTTCTGATAATAACTGCCTAAGGGCATAAGCTTTACCTACAAGAGTTCAAAACTAAATTTCCTGGTTTTGATGCACGATTTTGCAAGTGACTTAACAGGAATGGATCAATAAATGGAAGTCACTAGTTTGTAACTTCTCAGGTGGGATCCTTCCTATTCACAGAGATATGACATACTAATATCAGAACTCTGCTACTGGAGCACCTCCTACCAGCATCTCTTCCAGTTATCTCTTGTATTCATTCTCACATTCATTTCCTAAACACTGTGTTCAAGGTGAGAGGTGTTGCTCCAGCTATTAGTTTTTCCCTCTCTCTCTCCCCCAAATCTCCAGGCTTCTGTATTCTCTCCATGTAGATGGATCTAGAGTAAGGGATGCAATGTAAGACACAGCCCCTGTTCCAGGAAAGGGATTGGGATCTCTTGCCTGAGAAGGGAATAGTCAGCCCTGCCTATCCTAATCCCAGCTTCTGTGATGTCTCATGATGCACAGGAACTATCCCCTACATGGGAAAAACTGCAGTCTGGATCTACACGGGAGGGATGGAGCTTCTAATACAAACACTGCTCTAAGACACTCAATCCCTGATGTGAATCTGGGTTGAAAACTGACCTGGCTCATAGAGCAGACTGTACCCATGACTCAAACCAGGGATTAACAATAACTTACCTGTCATGGGTAGGGAATTTGAAGAAGCTGCCAATTTACCAAGGAGACAGAGGAAAGGGTGCACCAGGAATTGGTACAGGGACTTGTTCCACCACTAGCACACAACGTTAACTTGAATAATATAAGATACAACATACTCTAGCCTGCTACCTAATAAATGGAGTGAATTCCAAGCTTTATCTTTAAAATCAGCCCCTCAACGTGAATAACAAAGCGAGACCAAGCAGGTGTCAATTCATGGGCTAACCACCAGCACTGTGTAGAAACCCTGCACAGTTATTTGCAGACTGCTTGGATTTCTTTAATCAAAGGGTGGTGAGCCACTGGAGCAGGTTGTCCAGAGAATCTGTGGATGCTCCATGCCTGGAAGTGTTCAAGGCAGGGTTGGATGGTGCCCTGGGTCATCCAGTGGGAGGTGTCCCTGCCCATGGTGGGGGGGTTGGAACCCAACATGACCTTCCAGGTCCCTTCCAAACCATTGTGATTCTATGATTCAGGTCTGAAAGCAGCAGATTTGTGTGTTTGCCGTGCCTCCCCTGGAGTAAGGAATTAAAAAGAGGGCAGAGTGCTGGATCCTTATTATTGCTCTAAGTAGAGACAAAAATGGTTGCAGCAGACACATTTTAACCATGCAAGCACATCAGTCCTCAATAGGAATCACATCAGCACTCCTGCTGGAACCATAAAGTCAACCATAAATTTTACAAAACTGAATATTATATGTAAAAACCTGCAGTAACTACAATACCAGTCTAGTTACTGAAGTTAATGTAATACTATATGGGAACAGTTGTAGGTAATTTAGAAACCTTTCAAAGAAATAGTTTCACATTCACATGGAGTACTTTTCTGAAAGGCAGGTATAGGGGTTTCTTATTTTATTTCCATTCATCATCATGTCAGTTGTGTAACTATCTACTTTATTAGAAATAAAATAGTGGAGCAAATTTACTTAAAGGAAAATAAATACTGGATGTGCATAGTTGAAAAAAAAAATAGGCAATTTAAGTAAAGCAAAAGCAGTAATTTCTAATCCAAATGAAATTAACACCCAAAGAATCTGAGCTCTTGGGTTTAAAGCTACATTAGGATTCACGTTTCAAGAGGAGATTTTGGGGAGTTGCAATGGTTACTGCCAGTAGATGCATCATAAAAGGAGTTACCATCATGCATGGAGGCACCGAGAGGAAAGCAAAGGTGCAGTCAACAACAGAAGGTCAAGGACCTCTCATCTAAATAGAGATGTTACCCATATAATGAAAGTCTAGAAAGCATCCAATTCAATAATTCCAGGAAAGACAAAATATAGATAACCAGTAGTTGAACTCTATGTCAATTCTTAGTTGGACAGAAAGCCAAACTGCTTTTTAAAACACTTTTTAATTTTAAAAATTTGCTCTGATTGCAGTTAGGACAATAAGCATGAGGATTGCTATATGGGTAAGATGAAAATGGGTCCAGCCTCCTGACACTTCCCCAGTGGCAGAGACACCAATTATATATAGAGATTTTTCTACAACGATAAAGTCACCTTTGAAAGTAGGAAATTAAAAATCAATAGCAAGAAAAAACATGTTTGGTTTTGTTTTTTTTTTTTTTTTCTGTCTGATAAGAGGGGGCAACTAGCCACAATTATTTCCAATTAAACTGACGTTTGAAGGTGTTTGCTGGTAGTAATATTGTTTTCAAATCCTTTTTTACAATCAAACCCAGTTTCAGTCACCAGACAGACATCTTATTTTTCTTCTGCTGTACATTAGTTTGATCTAATTCTTACTACAAAAAGTATATTAATTACAAGGTCTTTATAATGACCATATGAGCTATATGATAACTAAGGCATTTATGCCAATATTGTAAAGAACTAAAATGTTATTTCAAGTGCAGCACTTAAAATGTAAAGGGAGAACTTTTAGTCAGGTTTGTTTATGAAAAATTTAAGAAAATTTTCCATTTTCTGTGATGGTTCTGATGGATGAATCACAGAGTAACTATGTAGAGATGCAAGTATCTTCTCATAAGGTCAGATTTCAGGAGTGAATTACAGACAATTCCTCAGACAATTTGAAAACACAAATGAATTTGCAGCAGCCTCTCCTCCACAAGGTGGATAAATCTAATTAAACTTGAGCTCCACGCATTCTTTTCAGTCTTTACCTTAAATAACTAAATGTAAGACATCAGTTTTTATCATAAAATCTTCTCTTAAAATATCAAAGAATGAGGAAATTGCACAGAAAATACTTCACATTTTAAGAAAAAAAATCTGCATGGATAAAAGGGTTATAGCAATTGTAAAATAGATCACCTTCCACAATCTGTATTGGTAAAGGTGCTTTCACCTTTAAATATAGATTTCACCTATAAATATAGATTTATATAGACTTTACTGCTAAATGACAAAATCAAACATAAAACCCCCAAGAAGTTCTAAAAGTGCATTCATGATAAATCAGATCTGTATGAATCTATTTAATTATGAAACATAGCACATGCCACTTAAAAAACCCTGAAATGGGATTTTGTGCCATGACTAACCCCAAAAGTCAGTGTATCAGTTAGAAGCCTACTCAAAAGGTGGAAACAGAGTTCTACTTGTTTCTTTCAGAGAAAACAAGCATACAAAACACACTCCAACACAGTATGCTATTAGAAATAACCCTGAAAAACAAGGATAACCATGGAGGACATTAGCAGTTTTAGTATGATTTACTATCAGATCATGTCAGATATGTCCTGCTGTCTTGGATATAACTTGATCACTCTTTTTCTTCCCTTCAAAAGCATTGTGACTACACTGCATGTGTGCACAGAATGAAATACACAATTCCCCTCTCAAGTGGTAAATACTTGTTGCACTCCAGAATAATCCCACTGAAAGTGGGAAAAGGTATGACTTGCTCTTGCCTGGAATAAGCTAACCTTCTATAAAGGTGTTTTACCAGGGTAAAACAGTATTTTCCAAATATTCCAAGTCTTTTTTAGAAAAGAGCAGAAGTAACTCTGGTTCTTCTGGTTACGTGGCAAAGAGCCAAGCTGCCTGTCCTGGCACATCCCACACATCCCTGGGATGAGCCTGGAATTCTGTTTTCCAAAAGCACCTGCATTATTACCAAACTAAAGGGGCAATTCCTCTGTGCAAAATCAGAAAAGAAACCTGTTAGCTTTTTTTTTGCTTTCCTGTGAGACAGAGATGGCTTACATCAGCTTGCCAGTGATTCTTAAATATAAATACTGTGGTTGAAATAGGCCCTTATTTTCTGTAGTATCAGAAAAAATCATCTATTAAACACAAAACCCCAAAAGTATCTCTTTGGTTATTCACAATTCTGCAGTATTTTGGTAAACATTAGTCAGAGAAATGTTTAGTTCTGTTTTCTTCTAAAGGTTATGAGGCACAGCTGCACAAATCATATGGGAACACACAGTAGTACAGAGAGTTTTGTTATAATGGTGACATCTCTGCTCTCAGAATCCGACCCTTAAATCAGGATGGGAGTGCATTTATGGCAAGTGCCTGACCTTCAGGGAAACAGGGGCTGCATTAAAAACAGTTCTGTCATTCCAGTGATTACTCAAACCCTAACACGTAGTTTTTTCCTGACAGGCCAAAATATGTCCTTTAAAGCCAACAAGAACTGTGTACAATGAGCAGACAAAAGGTGACTGATTAATATCCTCAGCTTTGCTGTCAGAAAATAAGCAGTAGATTTTCCTGGGGGGAGATGAATGTCAATGTAAAGAGGAAAAATTAAAATTTGCTTGTTGGCTAGCTACCCACCTCATGAAGTGAATCTTTGTGATTTAGAGAAGTTCTTTAAGTAACCATTCAGCACATGATTTATTTGGTAGAAAACTTTTCCTCTTGTAACTTATCTCTCCTTTGTATACCAACTTCAAGAATTATTTTTTATCTCTATACAGCTAATGGTCACAAAAATTCATTAAGCACAATAATGCTAGATCACTTTTTTGGTCTGCTATAAATACATAAGAAATAAATAAAACATATTGAATTAATATTTTTAAGCATTCAATTGGAGTGAATAGGCAGTAAAATGACTGAATTATGTCATTTATAAACAACTTGCAACCTGCAGCACAGACAAATACCTGAATATTGTAACAGAATACTTTTGTAAACCTCTATTCTACAAGACTTCCTAACATTTGTGTGATTTTAGAGTTAATAAGGCTTAGTTTTTAACCAAAGGTTTTGTTGAAAGTTTTTAACATTTGTAGATTATGTTCAAGAAGCCAGAACACTGTCCAAATTTGAGAAATTAAGAAGCAGAGCAAAGAATTTCCTGACCTTTCTAATAACAAATAATTGGATACAGATCTTAGTTTGAAGTACAGTAATGATCAATCAATTGCCTTAAACATCAGAATTTTCATGAGACACCTGGAAATACAAAGCTCCACCAGAATTCTGTCTGACAAACAGACATACTTGCTTAAGTCAGTATTACACAGCTTTCAATATTTTCATTCAGTTATTAAAAAAAATGTATTAAATTTGTTTGTGTCTTTTACTTCCTATCTGCAAATTAATTAAAAAAATAATCTCAGCCAGTCATATAAAATGTAAATATATTTCAGGAATTGTCTTCATAGAACAGCAGGAGTTACAAAAAAGTGCACAAGATCTGTTGGTTCATAGTATGAATGCAAAGAAAAGGCCAACACACAGACTCAAAATAAGATTAAGAAGCAAGGAAATTAATATACTGCAATACAGATATTATTCTATTCAGATATTGCTTATCTGCTATTTTACTTTTTATTTTCAAGCTTATTTTCAGTTCAGAGATGAAGTATTACTCTCTTAAGTCAGCTGGCTTGGCTTCTCTCAGACCAGTGGATTCTGAAAATTCACCTTACTACCTTAAAGCGATTCTTGTCTTTCACTCTTCAGCTCCCTGGGCCATCAGGTGCAGGCAGCTCCTCCTTCACATCCTGGGCCAGTGAGAGGAGACAAAGTGCAAGCAGAGGACAAGGGAAAAGCTATGATCTGGACCCTCCTTTACACAGGGAATTATCCCACTTCTCCTTTGCTCACATATCTGAAATACTTGCAATACACCTCCAAAATTTCAGTCGACCTTGGATCACGTTCAGGAGCAACCAACAAATGTGGCAGTTCCTTGGAGCTCTTGCAAACTGCACTTTGGGAAAAAGCTTTGTTTATATCCACTTACTTCAGCATCAGCCAACTGAAGCAAGCTGTTCAGTAAATGGGCCAAAGCCCCATGTGAAGTCCATAAAAAGTGGAGCAGGGATAGGTCCAGCCTGTCTTTTTACTCCTAACAGAGCAGCATGTACCCATTAATCTGATTTTAACCAAAAATATTGCAGAAGCAATGCAGTTGTACAGGTTAGGGAAAGGCACTGCTATGCTTCTGTTGTGTAGCTGAGAGATCAGGGATTGGGAGCTCTAATCCTAAACCAGAGTTTACAGGACATTAGGCTCTACTCCTTGCTCTGATGCCCAGGTAACAAACGCAAATGTGGATGCATACACCTACACGTGAGAGCCTATGTACAGACATGTGCATATATTCCACCACATCAGCAAGATGTTTGAGCAAAATAAAATCCTTAAAAAAACCCCAGAGCTGTACTACCTCATATAAGGGAATACCTCCACAAGCCTTCAGTATAAAAACAAACACTAGGATTTTTAAACAATTAATGCAAAAAGCTGGCAAACACCTCCTGCGCTCACTAAGGCAGGCACAGCCTGAGGGGCTGGAATGTGCCAATTAGTGCATCTTGGGACAATTAATGTGCTGGGACTCCTTACAGGGCTGGGTGTTTCCAGAGGACTCAGGTGATCAGAAGCCACAATGCAGGGCCAGAGGTTACTGCATGATGAACATCAGGCAACAGAAGACAATACAGATAAATAGGTCTGTGAATTTTGAGCTTCCATCAAAACAGATGGACTTTGGATACTCAAGGACAAGTGCTTCTTTACTCAGTTCTAACCAAACTGAAAGATTTTGCTTCCCTCTATAGCTGTGTCTCAGTTAGAACTCTATGGCACATGATATGCATCGAATCTAAACCAAAAATAACGTATATTTGTATGACAGAAGTGAAAGCAGTGGCTTGCCATTTAGCCCTACTTCAGTGCTGTCCTGGATTGCCAAGCAAATTGTATTCTATTTGCCATCTGTACTGCAATTGTCTTCTGCTAAGTGGGCAGTTTTCCTTATCTCTTCCACAACCACTCCTCCCTCCCAGGAGACACCTGCTGATAACAGGCTATTGAATGTCACTGCATGACTGATAAGAACTACAGCATCCCACTGGGAGATGCCCTGCCCAGAGGGAGGAGCCAAGCATTCCTAACTGGATATAATCTGAGATCCTGGGACAGCAAGACAGCTTCTCCACTGGATTTCCCAGAGGAACAGCTCCCTCTTCCACTGGCTCTTTAGAGGAAGACTCAACCCTTCTACAGGATCCCTGCTCCAACAGAACCACACCTGCTACTCCAGGAGGACTGCAGCCACAATTCCAATTGGACTGCTACCAGCACCCTGACCCACAGGGTGTCAGGTTGTGTCCTGACTCTGTCAGTGTTGTTTTAGTTTACTGCATTGTTTATTTTATCTTTTTATTTTCTTCCCTAATAAAGAACTGTTACTCCTGCTCCCATATTTTTGCCTGAGAGCCCCCCTTAATTTAAAATTCATAGCAATTCAGAGGGAGGGGGTTTACACTTTCCATCTCAGGGGAGGCTCCAGCCTTCCTTAGCAGACACCTGTCTTTCCAAACCAAGGCAAGTGCCTTTTTATCTGTGGGCTACCCTTCACCTCTGTCCCCTCACTGTCCACCCCACCAGCAATAAGTTGAAGCATTTTTTTGCCTTCCTGACATTTATTGCAGAGGAAGGCAAAACAAGACAACACAGTCAAATATACCTTTAGGTAATTAATAAAGGTAACTCTGGACATGATGTGGATGGACCTTTGCTGGGGAAAAACAATTCTGTATAACATGTGCACTTGAATTTGACTCAGACGGATTCTTCAAGGTGTTACAAATGTTGAAATAAATCTCTACAAGTTTGGTAGCTATGAAAAATGTCTTTGAACAGACAGGACAGCCTGACTCCTGCTCAGTTTTGATACCTGCTTTGGAATAGTGGTGGGTATGAGATAATCATGACAGAACAAAGAGTTAAATTCCTGATTGAAATTTCCTTCACATCTTAGATATCCACATTCTTAAGGTGTTAGCTGTGTCAACATTAAAAAAAAAAAAAACAAACTGCTTTTCTCCTGTAAAAATCTTCATTTATAATAGAACAGAGAAAATAAAACTAAGGCTGCAGTATATAATTAGAACTGCTGCCAACATAGTGCTATATATTTGTAAAAACCTGGGTTCATATGGCATAATCACAATGCATGCCACATCTTCATTTACACATACATTCATTTGCCACAAATTCTCCCCTAGCTTGGGTGACTTTCTTGGCTTCAATACAGAGGAAGTTACATATATTCTTGTCAGCATTTTAGCCCGATGCTGTTGTTGCTTTTTGTTAAGCAACTTTCTACTGATTCAAATAATCCCCTGCTAACCAAGTGCAAATACTGCTGTGCCCATGGTTTGAAGGGTTCTACAAACAGATTTTCAAAACAATCATGACACAGAGTGCCCACTACCTTTGCAAGTTGGTACCTGGGATGCCTCTGTCAATCAAAAAAAACCCAAAAAACCTCTCCAAATCCTAGACAAGGCATTTTCCCTGAGTTCCTTCTAGGAATTCTCCACATAAGCTGCTACTTAGACCAGTCCATAAAGTATATTTATACTCTTACAGGTTTTGACCATTTCCTCTGCCTCTTATGTAATTACATAAAAGCTATTATGCTACATGATTTGGAGTTAAACAAGTCTTTCACTTCCAACCTGAACACAGGCAGTCTTTGTAAATCTTATGCCAGAAAAATCTAGTTCTCCTTATGTATGACTTTTTAAAAAATTAATGGATGTGTGTCAACTGGTCAAAAAGAGAAAATGGTTGGCTGAAAATTTTGAATATGCTCTATGAAATGAAAGGAATTTATACTCCAACCAGATAAACCAAAGATTTTGTTTCTTTGAAGGTGATATTTTCATATATATCTACACTGGAGGCCTTACTGACCCATTCATTTATGACACTTATGATTACTTATGATAAGTTATTTTAATAGTAGACCTACTTTCACCTTCCCCACAGCTTACCCTTCATAAACAACTGACTTCAGATATGCTCAAACATCCTTATGGATCGTGTTTTGCACTGGATTCTGTTTAAATTGTCTTTCCAAACCAAACAAATCCTGCTAAAAGGAAATGTCTCCACACACAGCATAATGGAAGGAACTCACCCAACTGCAATCTTAAACAGTAGCAGAGTGAAACTTCTGAAGGTAAATTCTATTTCCCATAGTATTATTTAACCTATAAAAGCAGGGAATATAGAAGCAGAGGCCAAACTCATTATTTCTACATCCTTCTCAGGACAACATTCCCCATTAGATTCAAGCTGAGTGATTTTGTTTATTGAGAATACTGAAATTTGATCTCAGGCTGCTACTGCCATATGAAAGAGGTTTTTAAAAATTATTTTTTGCTTATGTTTTTATAAAGAGCTTCAAAGGGGAGAAGTGTGTTATTTTTTTATCCTCCTACTGAAAGCAAATCAAAGTCCCTTGAGCTACATTTTACTGTTTATACACAAGCATTAAACTGCCAGGATATAGCCTGAATAGAACATCTGAAAACAACTTTCAGAACATTGCAACATTTTATAACAAGACCAATGCACTGACTATAAATCACACTTAATAGAACACCAGTACATTTTCAGGTTCTCAGATAATATGGGTGGAGAGGAAAAAATTAATGGCCTTTGTGTGCATAAAAACTGCACAATAAAGTTCATTTGTGAACATAAAATAGCACCTGTTATTTGTACTGAAATGTTTTCTATGATCAGAGCTCAGATCACTATTTAAAACTGATAGACAGCATTTATGCCCCGTCTTTATGTTACTTTATGTAATAAGAAATGCTATAAATTTTAACTGAACCATTAATTTCTGCTTTTCAGCCTGTGATGGACTTCAAAGTCTACAAATATGTATGCAGAAAGGTATCATAATAACAAATTGTTTGAAAAAATGAGTGAAAGATCTGAAGATCTAACTCCTGATTCTGTTTTCCTGTGAATTTTAAGAGAGGTATGAGGTTTAGCAAACTTTATCAATTTCTCAGTTCATGATAAAACCCATTATCCACTGATAACTCACCCTCTTCTGCTCTTTCATATATTCCATCAGTTCCTCTGTTGTCCTTTTTACTGCTTCCTCAATTGCCTTTTCACTTCGTTTCTGCTCCTCCATTAATGCTTCCTTGATAATTTCCTTTCCAAAAGAAAAGCATGAAAGTGTATATGAAAAAAAAGTCACAAATGTGATAAAAGGTCATCCCTTTTCCTCCTGCTGAATTTAATTGCCTCTACGCTCTTTTCCCAGTCATAGTTACCCTAAATGTATGCAGTATCTTTATAAAAATTGATAAATTCAGTACTAAAGGGTAAATAAGTGTGAGAAAAAAAGAGAGAAATAATCACTTTAAAGCTATATTAATAGAAATGCAATGTTCCCTGAGAGCAGAAAATAATAAAGCAATTCAGGGTTTACCTTCCATCGGGAGCAGGGATGGCAGGGATTTACCCCTTGCTGATATCAGGCCAGACAATTTCAGTTGGAAGAGACCTGCAAGATCATCTGCTCCAGCTGCCTGAGCCCTTCAGGGCTGCCCAAGAATTATCAAGGGATTCTCCAAAAGCCTCTGAAACACTGACAGTCTTAGGGCATGACCAGCTTTCTGGAAGCCTCTCCCAGTGTCTGACCACCCTCTTCTAAAGAAGAGCTTCACAATGTCCAGCCTGAACCTCCCCCGATGCAGTTTTGAGCCACTGCCACAACACCAAAGTCAGTTTCTAACCTGTGATCCAAACTATCAAAGCTTTGTGTAAACCTATACAAAAACTTGTCAAAATCGTTAATTTGCTTCCAAACTTTGGGAATTGCCAGGGACATTCTGTACCCAGCAGTAAAAAGCAGCAAGAGACACACACACCCCCCCCCCCCCACCCCCTAAATTAGTATTACCCTATATCAAATGCCTTACAGCAGAGAAAGCCAGGAACCACTTAAAACATCCCTGTCACCTGCAGCATTTATTTAAGGAAACCAATTGCTGGGCTAAAGTCACAAAACTGTCCCAAAATTGAAGTTCCAGCTTCCAAATCCACTCATGGAATAAGCAATGCCATTACTAATCCAAGTGTTCTGTTTCCAAGATTCAAGAGAACAAAATGACAAAACTCAGATTCCTATAAATCTTGAAAATGCAATGTTTTCAGAAAGCACAAAAAGCACCCAATAAAAGTAATCACATGATCTTAAATTATTTTTCAGGGAGATCAAGAGGAAGATGGAGAGTGCCTCAGAAATCAGGGAGAAATTGGCAATTCCAATGCCTTTGTTCCAGACATTCCAAATTGGAAGAAACAGAAACACTAGTGGTGCACTTGAAGAATTAAGCAGGAAATGGAGAAAACCTCAGTGGTTCAAACAGGAACACAACATGATTTCTAGTGTATTTATTCACATGCATGATTTATGATTTTTTAAAATTTTTAAATCAAAACTTTTAGAAAATCAAAGGTAAATGTAAATGGATTCCTTATTACTCTTCCCTGGTTAGACATCACACTGCATTACCCACAGATTTGTTTACAGGTTTGCTTGACTGCAGAGCAATACAGACATTTTATGATACGTATTTACAACTTGGATTTGGGGGAATGGGGAAGGTTGGCTGGAGGACAGGTGGAGTTCTATGGTTTTGGAAATACAAGATATTTATGAAGTTGCATAATTCATCCGTATATTTAAGAGTGGCATTTTACAATATGCTATTAGTGTACGAAAGGAATAATCCACCGAATTGGATCAAACTAATTAAAAAAAAAAATCCCTTCAGTGGAAGTTATTCAACTGAAAAAGAAAGCTCTATTTCTTACCTTTAGTTGTTTGCTCTATTCAGCCAAAATGGAGTAGTTTCTGCAAAACTACACTTTTGCTATTTTTATAGCAGAAAAAGTCTAAAATCCCAAATTAAAAATGTGTAACTAGGTAGTCTCCACTGTTCTGGAACACACTACACATGAAAACCAGTTGTGAAAAGTGATTATGATTTTTTTTTCTATTTTAATTCAGTTTACCAAAGAAAAATACTGAGAAAAAGGTTTCTTTCACTACAGAACTCTGGCAAGACTAACAGAAAAAGCAGCAGAAAATTACATATTACAGAAATATGCTGTTCTTATAATTACATTCTCATGCCAGTTTGATTTGTCAAAAGATCCCAAAATACTTTCTTGTGTTGGAATGGAAAAAAATCCCATAATCTGTCCCATTAAACTCTTCAAAGCAAATTACAGAACTGATAAACTGCTATATCTTAATATCTAGAAAATGTTACACCAATAAATTACAATCAATTGAAGTATGTTAAGTATCCTTGATATGATACTTGAAACGCCAAATAAGTATTTGGACTATCAAGTCCAAATAAAAACACAATTAAATTCTACAAGTTCATTAATAAAATGCAAGAAAACAGAGACCACTAGCAATACCCTTATGGAACACTAGTTCATTACACTGACATGAAAACAGAAAAAAGTAAAATTGGAAAGAATTCTTTTTCATTTCCGCTGGTATTGGCACAAGCCCCCTGGGCTGTGGTTAAATCACCATCCCTGGAAGAATTTAAAAAGTGTGTAGGTGTGGCACTTGGGGACATGAGTTAGTGGTGGCCTTGGCAGTGTGAGGTTAACAGAGGGACTCAATGGTCTTAAGGGTCTTTTCCAACCTAAGTCACTCCATGATTCATCTACCACATTCTAGTTAACCAAATTAAGTGCTGGTGTATCTTCCTAATTTGTAAATAATTCTCTGTTTCAAACACTGATCACCTCCTGATACCACCTGAAAATCATCTCAACACTCACGGTCACCAGACAGATCCTGTAGCCACCAGACAGGACAATCTCATGTGACTGCACAAAAGGACTCCTGCTTTAGCGGACTTCATCCCAACGTTTGGATTTACCAGACTGCTGGCAGCTGTCCACTACACTTCTGATTTGGTGGGGTTTTTCTGTGATTATTCACAGGATGAATCATACAGATCTGCTTCTCTGAGATCCCAGTATCTGTTTCTCATCTGAGCTGAAATGTTACTCTGCTGACTGGATTCAGGAGAAATGAAACAGTTCCATAAAACACACAGCTTTCTTCACAGGTTGTGTCTTAAAAAAAAAAGGCCCTACAGCACTCCTGAACAGGCTGACGCGGTTTGCACTGTCCCATACCTGCAGTTCACAATGGGCAAAGAGAGAGTCCTGTGAAACAATGACACTCCAGACTATCCAAAGACAGCTTTGCTGTGATATCAATAAATGGAAAGAAAACTCTTTTATCCCTTTCACTCAGTTCAGAAGTCTTCAAAGAGCAAACACTGCACAATAGTTCCCTAGTCAACTCAGTCATATACTTTTGATCTTAATCATTGATCTTAGTTTTTCCTTCTGTGACAAGAATCCACACTTTTATACAACCTTCCACTAAGTGCTCTCCTCTAGGTACTAGTCACTGTCGGTTTTTACTCTATTTCTGTCATTAGAGTATTTACTATTAGTTGATAGTATTTATTATTAGTTGATAATTTTAACAACTAATATAAAGGTATTTAAATTCAGATATTACCTATTACTGTTGAACAAAGCTTTAGCTGCAGGTCCGTTCTCTCAGCATGTATCTACTTTTCCTTCCCCTCTTTGCTCTTTCCTCTAGCTATATCTACCTTTAGAGTCTATCCTAACTTAAATTTTGGTTGCAAAGGTAAAAATTTGCCCTTATTTCATCTTTAACTAGAAAGGGTAGAGGGTTATTTCAGCCTCTTAGTGCTATTTTAATAGACTCAAGAATATGGAAAAACCCAGTTTCCTGTAAGAAGGTAAGGAAGAACACTCCTCAAAATGGCACTTGAGGTGCATTTCCTCTCTCCCCTCCCTTTATTTTTTTTTACATATTTGATCAGTGGCTGGAGTATCAAATTATAGTCACAAAGTTGGCTTCGTTACATGACCCTCTATACATTGGCTTGACATGACACCAGTTAGAAGATGAAGAATACCTAATCAAAAATAAAACACAGATATTCAAATATTCAGTTGACTAATCACAGTCAGCCATGTATTAAAAATGACAACCACATATAAATCTTTAGGAAGACAGAAAGAAAAAGCAGTGTGCATGATACACCAGAGAACTCAGACAGTATTTAAAAAATAAAACAAGCCATATGTTTCTTTGTAATTTTATAGGAAAATTCTTTTGTTTCCACACAAGGATCAGGTGGCAGCACTAAACTTTATCTAGGAAACGCGACCACAGACTGCAATGTTAGTGGTTTTTCAGAAAATAGTAACCCTCAAATTATAATGTCTGTGGTTACAAACTACTACAATCTACTTCTGAACTCAGACATGGTTAAGGTCTGTAAGCTGTGAACTATTCCTTTTCCAGACTTTGCAAGCATATTAAAAATAAACTCATCTAATGGCAGGGATCTCTTTCCACTCAGCCCTACTGAGTTGTGTCCTTCCTCACACATTCAAGATTATGCAGAATTTTCTTCTAATGTGTCTCTACAAAAACTGCCCACACTAATGTTTCTGCAAGATGGTGGAAAAACAAGAAGAAAGTAAAACTGAAAATAATGTTTTGTTACCTTTTTGAGAGAAATGTAAGTACACACTCCCACTGGAAGCTGAGCAATAAAGGCAGGAGGAAGAGGAAAAGAGGTCCTTTGAAGAGCAAGTTCTTCTCCAACACATTGTGTGATACCATGCTATCAATAGACTATTCAGTTAGGAATTGGGATATAGAGGAAAAAAACCCCTGAAAACAACTTCTTGTATGAGTCCACCAAATACTGAACATAAAGAGCAATGTTACAACAGTCCAAGCCTGTTACTGAAAAAACATTTTGTCTTCCAAAGATTAGCACTGAACCACCCAATCAAAATCCTATGGGGTCGTAAAAAGTTATTTCTGAAATTACATTAAAAAACATGCCACTTTGCTAAGTACTTCAGACACAGAATAGAGGGAATATTTCAAATCCTGATTCCTCCACAGGACCCTGCAACACTTGTAAAAGATGAAAAAAAAACAAGTGAACAAAGAGAGATTGATAAACATAATAGTTTGTATTCCTTTAATTGACAATGCCCTCAAAGCTCTGTATATCATAAACACAAAGAGCGTTGAGGATAAAGAAATTAAACTTCAAGGAAGTTAAATTATTGTTGCATCATGTTAAAATCCTCCCTATTAAAAAAAAATCATAGAAGAAGGGCAAGCAATGCCAATATAGGTAAAGTTGAACTTCTGGTAACAAATACTATAAACAGAGTGAATAATGAGGAAAAAGAGACAACAGCAAACCCTGAAACAGAGGCAAAAAGCAGTTTATAGCCTATTTAAAAGAGAAAGAGTGATGGAGTAAAGGGCTGGAAAGTTGCAACAATAATTATAGCAGTATTTACAAAGTAGAGAAAAAAATGCAATAAAAATAAAGGAAAAGTGGGAGCTCCGAAGATTGAACCTTGTTTGAAGATTGTACCTTTCTTTTTAGATATGATATTTTATCTCCTACAGATATGATTCCAAATGCATGCTGTAAACAAAGAATTATATTTACAATTAGATCTGAAACAAAACCATGATTCAGTTCAGAGCAACAAGCAACAGGGTTGGTCTTGAGGGTGCAAAAAGTATTTGGGAAGTGGGAAAGGAAAAAAGAAAGACTAAGAAACCTTTGAGTGATAGTGGTGCACTTATAAAGAGACATCACAGAGATTTATCATGGTTCATTGTATACATAAATAGCTCACAAATGGGCCATGGAGGAAAAAGTGAGTTAGGCTTCCAAATTTGATATGAACCAAGAGGCAATCTTGCACAGAACGCATTCATTGGACAATGAAAAGACAAGACAGATGTCTAATCCCCATATATTTCCTCTCTTCCCCTTATAATGTCCACCAAAAAATTCTTTCAATACCTACTCATTTGATGCATGAGAAGTGAACTGTTTTTTTTACATATTACAGGGCTAAGAAAGGGACATTTAAAAGCTAATAAATCTGAATGAAAGCTAGAGTGGGAAATACCTTTTTAGAAAACCTTTTTTCTTTCTTAATCCTTACAACCTTCTCAAATGCAGGGCAGTGGGAAAAAAATATTTAGACAAACAGTAATTTTCAACAAGAATTTAATAGCTAATTTTAGCACTTGTAGAAAATAAACAAAAGGCAGATCCTTAGGAACAAAGGCAACAGCTTCATGTTTTTATTTACATATCTTTTATTCCCTTACACATCACTGGGTATGGAAATCCTTGAGAATTTTAATACCAAATTCCTTCAAGCTTGCCAAACTACCAGCAAAAGCACTCCCTCAAGTAGATGAGAACCAAAAGAGTTGTGATAATGTAGCAGGTAAGAAGCCACTCATTCTTTAGGATTTAGGTGATCTATACATTTTTATTATATCTTCTAAGCAATGGCATATGCTGATATTCATAAATCCATGGAAATTCATTAAACATCATTTAAACAATAAATTCTTTTTCAATTATCTAGATGTTTGCCAGTAATATTGTATTAATGCTTTCTAAGACCATAGATTACAAATGTATTGCTCTGCAAAGAATACGACAACATGAACATTCAGAAATGTGAACATACTCAATTGTCTTTAATTCTTAAAAATTTACTCAGCAAAGACCACTGAAAAGTTCCTTCTTTATTTTTTTTTTTTTTTTTTTTTTTTTTTTTTTTTTTTTTTTTTTTTTTTTTTTTTTTTTTTTTTTTTTTTTTTTGGTCATAAGTGTTTCAGTTAGCTTCTCTTGCAAAAATATTTTTTTCTCTGTATATCTCAGTATATCTCAGTTGTGGCTTAGCTGAATGAGACACCACAGCCTCAGTTTTCCTGAAATACTTTCACATTGGTAAGATGATTTTGCCTTACTGCTTTTCCTCATGTCCAAGAGGAAGCAGAGTTTATGTTAGTTCTTTTAATAAATTAAAGGGCTCTTTTTTTTTTTCTTTTCTTTCCTAAATATTTTCAGCTTTCAGAACACTTGAGCACTTGAGTCTCTAATGGATCTGCTGTGTGGATAATGGCAGAGATGAACTCAGGCTCTTTTTCCCTGGAGAATTAGGGTAAACTACACTAGATTATATACAGTATTTTAAATTTAGGCCTTCAGGAAATGACAAAGGTGATTCTTTGCTTCAAATGCCTTAGCAGAATTATTTATGTCAAGTTATGAGATGGACTTAAATTTCCAGGGCTTACCCTGCAGCTGCTGGCTTTCCTTTTACTTGTAATGAATTTATTTTAAAACAAAAATAGTGGTGCATAAATTCTCTTCTGTTTCTTTTACTAATTCTCTTCCACACCACCATGGATTTCACCTCCTTTGTGTAGCTGAGTATTTGGCTCTGTAAAATGATAACAGCTGCCATGCATAGACCTCTGGGCATTTTACTTATGGGAGCTACTCTTCATTCCCAACTTCTTATTAATTTAATACAGCAGCCTTCATTCAGAATTGTATGGATATCATCATCCTATAACCCTAAAGAATTTTTGGACTTCAGTTTTTTTCAATGAGTAAAAATAAACGTAAAGAAGGATAGAGGGAATAGTCCATTGTTTTTTCAGTTTAGAGTGGTATCCCAGGACCTTCACTGCAGTTTTGGATTCTGGGGTAAAAAGCTTCTGCCTCAGCCAAACTACCTCTCATGCTTTCTCCTTATCTAGAGGATACCCAATTTTTATTTAAATAGGTGTTCTAGAAAAAAAAAGTTCTAGTGGAGGAATTTCACCACTCTCAACGCTGACAACTACCAGACATTCAACTCTCCTTGCAGGGAACATGCCACTATAAAAAACACCAGGAAAAAAGAAAATACTGGAGACATGCCAAGCTACATCTAGTCTCTTAAACAGATGAGTTCCTAATCTATGATGACTTTTCAATGTGTTGAAAGAGGATCACGAGGTTCCTGTGCAAATGAACATTATCTTTAATCAAAAAACTACTAGTTCTTTTCAAGGAGAGCTTGTTCTTCCTGATTTAAAATGCAAGCCTGCTCTTCCCCCAAACTGAGAATGGTCTTCTAAATTAAAAAAAAAAAAAAACAAAAAACGAACAAACCAAACAACCAAAAAACCACAAAAACTCCTATAAAAGCATGAAGCACTGAAAAACACAATCATAAAATCTGAAGATGCCGCCAGTCTCAACCAAAATGGAAGTCATCTGGACTTTTACTACTTCACAACCTCGAGAGCATGATCTAAAAAACATTTTTTCATTTCCCTGGTGATGTAAAATATCTCCTTTATCCCTTTAGAGTTATAAGGCTTCAAAAAATAATACATTTATTTTAAGTACAAATGCCATGTCTCTAAGTAAAGACCCCAAGTCACTAGAACAGTCAAAGCTTTCATGAAAAGCTTTCATTAAAAAAAACACAAAACAATATTATTGTTACTGTAATCTTTTAATTTCTTAAAGAAAAAGTAAAGAAGGTGGTATGCCAAGGTTGTTCCATCAATTTGAAATATTAACTCCATATGTTTTAGTCCCTACTTTCACTGTAAGTTTATCTTTACTCGGTTGTTTCATATGTAGTAACAAAATATTTGATATTATATATGATTTATTTATTAAACTGTGTCTAAATCTCCCATTTTTTTTCCTCTGGAACTTTTAAATTAGTATAATAAATTTTAAATTGAAGTACTATTTCCTTATCTGCAGCCTTGACAACAATTTGACTGAGGACAAACATTTGTTTTTAGGCCAAAAGTTTTGTCAAGCATGAATTTCTCACAAGTAGAAGGCATCTGCATAAACCTGCCAGATTTGGATCCCCTCTGGGTCTCCTTCCTGGCCACTCTGCAACAACACCAACAAAAAAGTCTAAAACAATACCTGTATCATCTCTGTAAAGGAAACACTCATCTTTTCTTCTTTTAAACAAATTATTTAAGTGATGAAGGAAAATTTCACCTCTTCTTCTTCCTTTATTGTTCTTCTGCTAAAACTGCCTAACCAATGAAATGTAAACAACCCATACGTTAATGGTTTTTTCCATTTGCTTTCTCATATACAGTCATATAACTTCTAGTGCATGTGTTTAAAAACAGGTGGAAAAAACCCCATATTTTATTTTAATAAAGAAAATTAATGGATGGCAAATTACTCCTTTAAACCAATGAATAAAAACTCCTTATCATGTTTCTCTGGTCTAGAGGGTAAAGGGGAAGCCAACAAATTCCACTTTTACACAGAAATTTATTTTCCCTCACTTTCATAACCTAAATGTTTTACAGATACACAGTGGTGCTACAGTTTTTAAAACACATCTTTTATGAATCCTTGCACCATGTAGATGAAAATGCCTTTTTCTCTATGGGTTTGCATCTCAAAGAAAATAATAAAATTCTCATTGTTTTTAAATTTTTCCATTAATTATTCCTTGAGTTATTTGTGGGCACTTTGACTGTAAGCCATTCTGCCTCACCTATTTGCAGAGGACCAGACTGGCCCTTTGTGATCTTCCAATTTTGCAGATTTGTTGCACCAGTGAAGGAAAACTCCTTGCCTTTAATACTATGCCTAATTTCTTTTTTAGTTCAAATCAATAAAGCAAATCTCTTTGAAATAATTTACAGCAAAATAAAATTTTATTCTAGGATTTTTACATTTCATTGTCTAAAATGTTGTTGCACTCTGTGTTTGCATTTTGGCCTTTACAGAGTTGACTTAATATATTGCCTAAACAATAACTACAAGAGAGTCAAGACTGCAGTTATAGCTTTTGTAGGATAAATCTTACAGAAAACAAAACATAAATAAGAAACAACTCTGCGTGGAAGGCTCTACACAAAAAAAATTACTGCCCACACACTAAGTGCCTTGTAGGCCCAAGTGTTTTTAATTGTTAAACCAAAGCTGTATCTGACACCACATATAAGTTATCATTTGGCACATCAGCTCTGCAGGACCTTCTTTCGTTGACAGAAAATTTTTGTACTTTGTGTATGCTTATAATTGCGACGGCCTAAAGGAGATATGCAAGTTCTTGGCATAGGAAGAAGGGAAAATTTCTCCAAGAAACCAATTTCTCCATGAAAGTCCATCCTCCCCAGGGAATTTGCACTCATTAATTAGAGAATAAAGAGTGAAACTTCATATATACCATAGCTATATGTGATAGAATTTTGGAAATCTCAAGAAAAAACTGCATTTTTCCTTAATTAAAAATAGATCAGGTATTTGAGAAATGAACCAGACATGAAAGTGAAACCATCATGTTACAACCAAATAAGAGAAATTTGGTTTACAATAAAAGTTGTCAGAGCTGTTTGGTATTAAAAGAAATGGAATTAACTAATGACACTACTAGAGGAGTAATTTGGTTTACAATAAAAGTTGTCAGAGCTGTTTGGTATTGAAAGAAATTGAATTAACTAATGACACTATTAGAGGAGTACATAAAGTGCAAGATATTTACAACAGAATTAATCTCAAGGGCCTCCAACACCTCAGTGCTGCTCACCATCCCAACAAGTACATCACTAGGTACTCCCACACTAGGAACTACTTGATCTAAAAGAAGCTTGAGAGGAACAACCTGTTCCTTGGAGAGGCCTGAATCGCTTCCTCAGGGAAACGCTGACATGGCAGCAGATTTAGGACTCTATTAAAGAATATATCCCTCCCTATTAAACTCCTTCTAATGCCATGCTGTCTTGTGACAACTTCAAAGGCACCATCAACCATGAGAGAGTCTGCAGCACCCTGCAGAGTGAAGGCAAACCTGCCTCAAGTCGCTGGCCCGGCTTAGCCCACATCTCTCCCACATCTGGGACACGCAGTGCCCTCAAATCCATAAACACAGAACCCCCAAATCCATGAACTCCAGCACCCAGCCACAGGACTCTTTCACCCAAATCTTCAGCATCCATCAAAAGCCTTCTCAAACTTCATTACCATAGTCCTCCTCCTCCTAATCTCTTCATGATCCACAAGCTACAGAATTGCTGTCTTTATTCCAGTAAATGAACACTTTACCACTCTCCCTTCCAGAGGTTCTCTACACCACTGGCACCAGTTCTCCTTCTGGACAGTCTGAATGATTTGTGTCTAACAAAAGCCCAAGCAATTCTTCTCAGCTTGAATTCAGCTTTGAACTCAGCTGTTAATCCTTCTGTTCTGAAGAAGAGTTTGACTGCCTGAAGGCTCGCTGAAAGTCTTGAAAAGTGACATTTCACCATTTGATACTTTACATTTAAAAGAAGTAAAGAAGATATAAAAAAAATCTTTCTATTTACATTAGGAATTTAGGCAATACAGAGTATGACAATGGCATAGCATCAAAACTTTTTTTTTGTAGCTGATTAGGTATATGAGGTTATTCATTTTCTTTAACACTGGAAAGGGAAATGGTGTCTGTTTCCAAGGAGTATTTTCATTTTACTTCAAATTCTTACATTTTGGTGTTTTTTTTCTTATGCAGCACATAAAAAAATACAGCAATATCAACGTACAACACAGCAATGAAATATATAGTCCTTAAATTTCCGAAGACTATAACATTCAAATATGCCACGAAGAAATCAGTGAATTCACAGGCTGCCCCTCCAAATATTTCCAGCATCACAGACCACAAAAGGCAACTTTTGGAAGAATAATTTACTTGCAATTTTAACATATTTAATTTGCAATTTGTAGAAATGCTAACAGCACTGCTGGGAATGTCCCTCTCAATTTGTGTTGTGACATACATTTATTGCTACAGAAGCACCTCCCCAAAGATTAGAAACATTTCTGGTTCATTACTGGTTTACATTTCCAGTTTTTATAACTCTCTTTTTTATTTTGTACCTGTTCTATACGGAACAAATGTAACATCTTTAGTCTCCCACAGGTATGGAAGTCATCTAAACTGTTTATAGCATAAATGCCACTCTCTGAGCTGCTCATCCTGCATTCCTTTTGAAGTCAGAGGGCAAAACCAGGCATGTTTTATATCATTTCAACATATGTACCTTCAAAGGTCACAGGAATTTTGTTCTGTATGTGTCAGCCTCTCTCCTTACACACAGTCTAGGGAAGATAAACTGCTTGCTGTGCATTGCAAATATCAACTAAGTGACAGATGTCACAGGAAAATCTACCACAACAACAGAAGGCATACAAAAGTAAAATCAAAAACCCCACAGAGCAGGTGCATGGAAGGGTAAAACATACTAACCTGATTCTGCTTTCTTTGCTCTTGCATAGCTTCTGAAACAGCCTGGGCAATCTTCTCTCTATGACTATCACGTTCTGCTTCCCACAGTTTTCTTTCTTCGGCATGAATCTTCTCCATATTTCTCCTCTCCTCCTCTACTGCCTTTAGAACAGCTTCCTGCATTACTTCTTTTTCAGCCTTTGAAACAGACCAGGCACAATTAGATGAGCAACACACCCAGCCTGAATGACTCATATATATCACCTTCACAAGATATGGGATGTGAATATTCTCACTTCTGAACTAGGAGGTTCAATTTATCTTACCCAGTGCTACCAAGCAGGTATTACCTCTGGGCAATGACTTGTGTAGTTACAGAAAAGGAAGTTACAAAAGGAAGTTACAGGAAGGCTCTTAAATTCCACCTACTGAAATCACTGGCATTCATAACTAGTTTGCTTAATTAAAAAAAAAAAAAAAAAAGCAGCAAAACCCATGCAAGAGTAGGCACATAATGGGCCTCCCTTGATATTCCCATGTAAGAGATAGTCCTGCCCTTATCTACAAATACCTGAAGTGCAAAAACTGTCTGAGCATTTTCTGTACAAAATCAGCCAATATACATTTGTTAAAACAAATGTGTCTTCCCTCCCGAAGTTCCTTAGCCATGCTACAAGAAGTACTGTTTTATTTGCTCCCCAATCATTATATTCAACCATTACCTGAAATCACTGAGAATTTGAAGCCAACAGCTCCACACATGCATAGCTACAATAATATATTTATCAGCAAGACAACCACTGCATAATACCTACAGATAAAAATTGGCAAACTGAAGAGCAAAATAAGCAAACATGGACTAACAAAACTTAATCACAAATCCCTCAGCTTAAAAATACTTTATTCATCAGATACCTACACTTCCAACTAAAGCTGTTTTTTTCAATTCACTGGGACTTGATTTTCTACTTAGATATTAAAAATACAAAAATTAAATTAGGATGTTTTATTATACACACATTTTCCTGTAGATATCAACCACATAAGAAACGTTTGTAATGCTACTGAATGTTATTCAGTGAGGTGCTCAGCCAGGGTTCATATACTACACAAGAAAGACATACAGAAAATTATAATACATGTTATATATAATATAACAGATGAACTGTTCCAGGTAATACCCACCACTAGCTTCCCCAGATCATTACATGCAACTGATCTTTTGTACTGGATTCTACACTAGTATTAGAAATTAATTCCAGCTTAAAATTGGCAAAATTATTCTCCTATCACCAATGCACTTAATAATGAAATAGACAGGAGAAATCATATTTAAAAACTGAATAGTCACTTTTAGCCAAACATCAGCTTATATAAAAGAATTAAAAACCTGTTAAACTGTCCCTGATGGTATATGATTTTAATAATAGTTCTCTCCTCACTGAGGATGACCATACTCAATAAGACATGATTGTTTTATTAAGATCATCACTGACCCTGCGACCCAGCTCTTCAAATCAAGATGCACTGATGTCAAAGGACCACAAAAACAAATATTTAGGTAACAGCAACAACTGAAGTGCAATTTTGTGGCTTCTTGTTATAACCAATTCAGAGACTATTGTCCAAGAGAAGGCAGTTACATCTCTGCATCAAGGCATGGGATATAGCAGATATGCTCATCTTCAGTAGAACCAGCTTCTTCTAAGCACAGATGAGAACTCAGATGTTGATAAATATAGTTATGAAACAAAAGTGAGTGTCTGAGCTTGGCATTTCTAATGACACACATGGAATCCACATGGCATGTCCACTAATTAATGATACCTTTGCAGCAGCTGCCAGAGCCTCCTTGCTTCTCTGCCTTTCTTCATCCAAACACTTGTCCAGCATTTCCTGCAAATGTTATGAAAAATTAAACTGCAATAGACAATAAAGGTGTGGCTAAAAGTAATTTCAAATGGTCAAAGTGCTTAAGAAAGCTTCCTCTTCCTGTCAGTAACTGTGACAGGATCATTCCCAATAAACTCCATGATGCTGGTCTCTTATTTTTCTGATAAACAAAAGCAGTACCTTGTGCTTTTGCGACTGCTGCATCATAGCTTCTTCTATCTTTTCTGATAACACTTCCTTTTCTGCTTCCAAAATGTCAAGAAGGCGCTGATGCTATAGGGAGAAAATATTCATATTTTACTAACCATGGCCAGTGAGTAAAACAGACAAAAAGAATTCATCCAAGACACTTAGACTTGTCAGTTACTCACAAAATTACTTCAAATGTAGATTCAGTTAAATTACATTCACAGAACTCCTTTAAGTGATTTCATATCATGAAAAAATTCCAATAATAAGAAATATTTAGTTTCCTGAATAATTAATATTTCCTTTCAGTATAAAAAGTATTGTGAAAGAAGTTGAAAAATTAATTGCTACATAAAAGCAACACTTACAAAACTGATAAAGATGGCCTAAGCAGCATCACACTTTGTTTCATTTAAACAGTTGCAAAATTTAAATTAGTCTTGCACTACCTCAGTTGTACGTACAGAGAGTAGAAGGCAAATGTTTCAACCGTTTGTGGTATCATGACCCTGGAGAGCCAGGAAATGTCAACAAATGAGAACCCTGCATTTTTGTCGATTTTTTGTCATCCGAAACATTTTTTTCAGGGAGTAAATGAACTCTGAAGTGACCTCATATTCTATATGCAGACAATGAACTGTTCATAATTACATCAATTTTTTTTCCCTGTATCAAGTAAAGAATTTGCAGGATGTGGGTTTTGTCTCTAAGAGCTAAGCTGTTTCCCAAAACCAAAAATTACTGCTGGAAATTATTGATGCGACATATTTGTCATGATATAATTGATAGCGAGTCATTTTTTTACAAGTTATTTGATATGATAGATGATTATATAAGAGATGATCTATTATAACCTGAAAGTACAGTATCAATGCAATAAAATTTTACAAGCTCACCAAGAGGAAAGTTACAGTAGAGTTTTATATTAAGTGTATATAACAAGCATAATTTTTTACACATACAGCTAAGCAGGCAAATAATCCTTTCATCAGCATATCTAAGAAGCAGTAATTTCTGTTTCACAAATTTTATTATGTTTTAATTTCAAGTGTCTGTAATGGCAGCTAGAAATACATTACCAAACTGCAATACTATGTTCTGAAAAATATTTTTTCATTTGAAGAATAGAAAACTTTTAGACTGCTTTATAAAGTAAAACGCCTATCTGCCCTTCCAGGATAAACACGTAAAGAGGCATTTCCTTGTGAATTTACTTAAAATAGGTCTGAATGTGGCAGACATATTCTAATGGAAAACACCTGTGGAAGGAGTAGCAAAATTCACATCATGTTTATACTTAATGATGTATAACTCACTTTTCTTATGTTTTCAGACATAAGCTTTAACTATCAGGGCACTTACAGAAACTACATTTTCCCAGTAATGCAAAGATGAAACAATAAATGGATTTAATTAGTTATATGCTCTCCATGACTCTTCACTTGACTAGCTGCACAGGTTGTAAATATATTATTTCACACTGACACAATATAAAACAAAAACATGCAAATATTTTTGCAGACATTTGCCACAAATGCAAGTTTACTAATCATGCCAAGCAAAATACTGAATCTTTATTTTGCTTATTGAGAATTGGCACAGGAGATTCTAAGGAGAGTTCCTTAGAGAAAATCACCTCTATCTTGAAAACACCTGCAATAAAATGGAAGTCAGTTCATTCAGTGAGACGAGACTTTCTACTTTACACCTGGCAGGCAGTGAATTCCAGCTTGACTCTGACCATCTGATTTCCAGGTTTTATATGAAGATCATCCATCAGATTTCTGGGTTACCTGTATCCACATTTCGAGTTGCCACAACAGGGCAGCTACCAGATGTATTTCACACCATTCTCAATGGGACCAAAATTTTCAGCTTCTAAACTCCAGAAGAGTTTTAAAATTTTATTTTCCATGTACGTTTAAAAGGGCATTCCAGCCCATCCTGGAAGTCCAGGAATGTAGATATTTGCATTAATACAATATAGAACATGTACGCAAGGCCAGTGGAGAAAATCAATGTCTGTCCCCCCGATGATGAAACAGTTTGTTGACCACAGTGCTTCACATAATCTAACCCTCCATCAGAGTTAACTTCTCATTAACCTGTCAGGAACCTGCAATCCTGAAAAATACAGATATCACAACCAAAACTCTAACTGCAAAAAAGTTGTCTAGTAAGTAAACAATTCCAAAAACCTGAAGGCTGCTGTGACAGAAGTGATTACTTTGATTAAGCTAGGCTCCCCTATTTCCTTGGTAGACTACAATATCGATATGGTACTGCATTTGGAGTTTTAGAGAATTCACAGAAATTCAGCAAAAACTTCATGAAGAATTGCATCTGTTTATAAAAACATGTTAGTTCATATTTTTCAAGATACCAGAGGTAAGTATTCATTAGGGCAATTAGAATGCTTTCTAAATGTCCTTACAAATAAAAACCCTAAATACAAACCCTATTAGCTTTCAAAATAGAAGTTAATAACTTCTGTCATAATTTAATACAACTTATTTTACATTAAATAGTATCACTACTTCTCATGGAAATACAGAATTTATAATTTCAATACTGTAAGTCTCTTGTGAATAGCTTGGTATGTCCTTTCCTGTTGTAATATAAATGCTTATTCATGTGGAATAATCCTCCCATAGATGATTACCTTCATATCTGAACTTCCAAAAGATCATTTATCATGACAAATGTTGCAACAGCTGTCCATACAACCCAGTAAAGCAAATTCTCTTGTATTAGTCCCAGAAAAATACCTTGGAGAACTGTTTATTTGGCTTCAGAATCTATATTTGGTCACTCTTGTTTTTCAGAGAGAAACATACCTTAAGCTATTGCATTACATAAATTATATGGAAAAAAAAAGTAAATGGAAATGGAAAAAAAACCATAATAAAATATTATGTGAACTGCTTCTCCCTCAAACACATCTTAAGTTAAGAAAACCCAAATGACATAATTAGTGTGAATACAACATGAAAGCTTCCATTCTGCATGAAATTAATATGCAATTTAATTACTAATCAAGAATGTCTTGGTTTTCTCCACAGTACTATGCCCCACAGCAGTGTTAGTCCTCATAGGAATGTCCCGGAGAGCTGTGCTTATTAAAATGATGTGGAGTGATCTTGGTGGTATTATTAATCTATTTTCTAGAAAAGAATATACCCAAATTCATCTGAATTCCTTATTTCAGAAGCACAGATCTTTCAAAGGCATATTGAGGGATCTTGGTTAGGCATATCACTTGAGCAGGAAATCTTGGAAGTTATGGATAGTAAAGGTTTCTGCCAACAAAGAAGTTTTAGCTCTTTCTGTATAATGACAGTGTTCAGACAGACTTTGGCAAAATTAAACCAACAACCAGTAATTCAAAGAAAGTTATTAACAACTGTATCAACAGAATTCCAAGCTGTTAGTTTTAATGGATCTACATCACAAGCTATTCTAAGCCTTTTGGAACTGTTCTTTAGTTTGGACAGCTAGGTTTATATTTCAGATTTTAAAATAATCCATACACCCTTTTAAGTAGAAATTATTATAGAGAAGCATTTGGTACATTGAATTTCTAGACATGCAGAATGACTTTAGAGTCTGGTACTAAATGCTCACAGTGAACTTTACATACAATCAGTGCTTCCTCAGTTGGTCTTTCAGACAAATTTATTAAAGAGAGTTGAAGGTTAAAAACAAACAGAAGGTAAAAGTTTCACTTCAGCACTTCCACGTTTGAGAGCTTTCAAGTGTCCTTGTATTTTTAGCTCACAGCAGATTACAAGAAGTTTTAGTTTCATCTACTTGGCTTGCAGATTTTTTTTCTGCTATAGTCAAGGCCTCTGAACAATAGACCACTGCAGAATCAAAGATCTCTCGAGTTAAATGGCTACAGCTAAGCAGCTTTATCTCACAAACCCTCCCTTTCCCACCAGGAATTAAAGCCAGACAAAGGGTGGGAGTTGAATGAACTCGTTCAGCGTTTGCAGTTTCCAAAGGTAAGAATTATTAGCATTCCCCTCTCTCTCAGACAGTATTAAAGGAATAATGGAAGAGCTTTGAGACTTCAGGTACCACTCTAAGCTATATATACCCTGAACTCTAATTCCCAAGCAATGGAGAGGCCACTTTCTCCTGGTAATTGCGCCTGTCAAGAGCACACTGCCCGTGCTTCAAACAAACTTAATAAAAGCTTTCTAGGCAGAGTGATCTGTCTCCTGTAAGTAGGATAATGAGTTCTTTAGACCTAAAAGCACTGTGAAAAGTAACCAAGTGTCTTCCAGGTTTCCTGTGAAAGTTAGGATGGTGATTTGCCCAGGAAGCCTTAAATTTGGAAAAAAGCTATTAACCCCTGAAAAGTTCCATGAAGTTTTTAAACAGAAGTTGAAGTGATGGTTTCTTTTATTAATCAACAACCTAAGAAGCAGAAGAAAGGCAAAAAACCAATCTAAATATGTTGGAACTTCAAATCAAATTATCCAACTGTTAATAAACAAATATACCTTACTGAGTTTCTGGAATGAAGAGCAAAGATGGAAACTGATAAAAAGTGATGGCTACAGAACTGGAAGTATGGTGCATGAATCAGTGAGGGACAAAAATAAACATCAGTGAAAGCTGCACTTTAGAGCACCAGGGAAGTTTTCACCCAGTTTTCACTCTAAGTTTCCTAGGCTGCACATTCACCCCGTGTGTGCTATCTATAAGGCACAGCAGAGAGTTGAACACTACCTAGAGATACCCAGAGAGATCTAAAAAACCTTTAGCTTAGGTACAACAAATACTACAGCTTTTCAATACATCTCTTTACCTGGTTTCCATAGCTCAGCACTCTCACTTCTTTCCAACAAAACTATAATTTATCTTTGTTTATTCCTTAGATGGGGAGTATAGGGTTAAAAGTGCAAAATTCTGAGTTGTGAAAATTCTGAAGAGCAAACTGTCTCATGACATGATGGCCCAGTAAAACATAGGAAAGAGATTTCCAAAAAAAATAGAAGAAAACCCCCAAACTTTTATAAGACGTGGTATTCCACAGTGGAGAGAAATACTAGTATTTCTACCCTGCCCTCTGGAAAGTAGCATGAGAGGGTCAAGAAGAGTCTTGTGAAAATCAGCTTAAAACAAAAGGCATTCAAAAATAGGTTATAATGTTTTCCTCCCTGCAAGAAGTTCTCTAGGCAATGGTTCCAAATGAAAATCGTTTGATGTAGATTCAAATATAAATACAGAGGTCCTGTGGTTTTTCTTGATTCCTGTAAAAAAGAAATCAAAAAAATGTTTCTTTTTTTTTTTTTCCTGGAATGTGAGTCAGAGAAGACATCGTAAACAGATTTAATCACAATAGCAACTAGTCAGTCTTTTTCGTTATTTTTATATATTAAATTTATTTCTGAAGAATTGTGAAATTTTTCTTTCAGGTAAGCATAATTTGAAGGATTACATGGAAGATATTACACTCACTTAAGGGGCGAATGAAATAAGGCATGAGATGAGCTCCTTTACGGCTAAAATGATGCATTAAAGCTAGCAATAACTAATTCTAACTTAGTGCAGATATAATTCATTGCATATTCCAATTAATCCTAAACTCCAAATTTAAAGTATAAAAAAAAAGATGCGTGTCTTGCATGAACTGAAATGCTTTTTTAAAAAATAGTTTCTTTCTGAGTCCTGTACTGTTTCATTTAAAATGAAATGTGTCCAGGATTTCATTAGTAAATAAAAAGGGGTTTTTTTGCTATAGTAATGGACATCCAATTTTTGTTTCTGCAGATTGGTTCCTTCTCAATATTGAGTAAATCATCATGCAAGGATCAACAAATTTAACAGGGATTAATTAATTTTGTCAGCTGTTATTCATCGTTTATGTAAAAGCAGTCAGTTAGATAATAATCCAAAAATAAAACAGCAAAGAACATCACAGAACAACAGAAGTCAATATGACTATCCTAAAACTAAACAGGAAAAAGAGGCCTTGCATTAATTGGTGTATCACTGCAACAAGTTATTGGTGTTTCCCTCTTCCACAGATCTTTCATCAGAGGAAACAATTGTCATACACTAAAGAAAGGATACTTGGAAACTTCTTTTAATGCCTTCATTACCAAAATCAGTGTATTGAGACATTCATATGTCTAATTCACCCTCAGTGAAAGACCAGTTCTCCTTTTGACCAGTATCTACTGAATTTTTTAATCTAATGAAACTGCATTGTAGTTAATTATTTAATAGAGAAAAAACAAAATAATGTCATCTGCAATACTGGAACTTTTTTTGTACCTTCATAATATATGGACACAGAACCATCCTCCTCTCTCAAGACTTGGGGAAAATTATCTCCAGCAATATTCAGTAAATGTTTCAGCACTTCATTCACCAGCACGGAAAATAAAACACTGGATGAGGCTTTTTAAGAATTCAACACTTCAAATCCGTTCATCTATTTTAAAAGAAACCTTAACTCACTAAGTTCTACTTTTATTTCTGTCTCTCATGAAGGGATCTAACAGTAGGAAGAAATAACACAGGTCATGGGAAACATTATTATCTATGTGAGAGGAAGGTGATGTAACGAAAACACACCATGATTTTCTAATGTTATCAAAATATTCCCATTTCTACACCCTATTCAAAATATTATCCTGAGGAAAAAGGCAACCTTATTAAAATACTAGTAATGGTTTTCTGCTCCTTTAAACAAGGCTGTCTACATTTAACAGCATTTTCTTCTATACTGAACTTTTTCTTCAGCACTGCTAAGCTCTGCTGAAGTCATAAGACAAGGACTGGTAATTGTAACTGGTTTCTTACACTGTCCTCACTATCTGTGGCATCTCAAGTGTTTGGCAATGCAAGGTGGAAAATCTGTCTGGAGAATTCCAACATCTGGTACATATTTCCACTTCCTCAAATTATAACTTATTACTGCATGGTTGAACTGTATCTTTTTGCCAGTTTGAGGTCCAAGCGTCTAACAAAGCAGCAGAGCTTTTCCAAGAGACAGCTCAGGAAACAGCAAAACATCATTACGTGAGAAAAGCTAAAACAATGTAAATATAAAGAAAAAGTGTAATAGCAGTAATAAAATAATTAAGGATAGGCTTGTACTCAGGGTTCCACTCAGCAGCATACAGTGGGTGCACAAACTGTTATCATTTGGGCTACATCAGAGGATGAAATGAGTTTTAAAACATTTTGCTGCATAAGTACTTCATTGTTTTTATAAATAACATAGGAAGATATATAAAGACATCTAATAATGAAAATACTTTTCTTGGAAAGCATACATAGTAATAGAGGTCATTAAAAACCCAACACACTTGGGGATACAGAGATAAACAACTTCATAAAAATGTGACAATAATAAAAAAGTATCAATGACTTCTTCTATTTTGTGATCTAATTCATTTCCCATATGAGTTCTCCACAAATTGCTCCATTTATCAGGAAGAAATAAAGGAAATGAACTTCTAAAATATGACCAATGTAAACAGCGAAATATTCAATAATGAAAGACAGCAAAACAGAACAAACCCAGTTTGGTTTTTTTTTTTCAATTACAGCTGACAGAAAAATAACTGAGGAGAAAAATAATTCTGTATTGCTTAGCTGTTCAGAGTATCGACAAGAGTGAATGTCTGAAGATAACAAGTTATATAAGCAAAAGAGAGAAAGAAAAAAAATCACTCTAAAGAGCTACTTTCAAGTGCCACTTGATAAATTCAAGGAAGCAAATGTAATTTCCCAATAAGATTTTTGGTGGAGACTCTAAAAGTGTCCTGGCTGAATTAACAGTGCAAAGGGACTGCAAAATCAACCTCTAACTAGCATGTGAGGGTGGGTATATTGAAATTGGGTTAGTAAATTCTGGTAAGGGTTTATATTTTAAAAAAAAGCTACCAAACAGTTATCCCTGTTACCAGGTTTTTTCAAGGAGTGACAGAATTGCAGAATGGGTCAAGCTGGAAGGGATCACAGTGGGTCATCTTGTCCCACTTCCCTGCTCAAGTAGACTAAATCCTGAAAAACTTTCAGAATTTGGAAAAAAACAATCAAGCAAACAAACAAAAAGCCATTCCAGCAAGAGAAAACTGGTTCTTGCTCTTTTCATTTTGATTCTCTCTATACACATGGAAATCAAGGAGGTATCAAGAATTCAGGAATACATTTCTTAAATTTGCCACAGGATTTTAATCAATACTTTTTTTTTTTTGCTCCTTTAAGTTCTGAGAAAGTTCAACTTCACTCTTGGCAAAGAGCAGCAGCCGTGAAAACACACAACTAGATGAATTATGTGAAGGTGAATTACATGAAAATATAACAGGAAGCACTGATTGGAAGTACTTGGTTTTGAAGGGAATGAATAAACAAATATTTCTACAGCAGCAAACGACAAGATTTCTGGGAATTGAGAGGAAATGCTCAAAGAAGGGGACATGGTAAATACTCTAAATAATTTCCAAATCTATCATAGTTGGAATTATTGAACTAGAAAGGTTATGCCCACCGCAGTGTTAGTATTTTCAGTCTGCAAGTCTTTAGCATTACTACTCTCACTGTAAAAATTTGGCCAATGTCTCCTAAAAATGCAAATATTCACAAGACTCTCAGAATTTAGTGTGCATATGGCCCCTTCAAGATCAGGCATTAAAAAAATTTCACAATTACTACCATCAGATGGGAAAAACACAGAGCCTCTTTCAAAAGAAGAAAAACATAACCAAAGTTCATAAAATAAGGATTATTAGAGAAACATGAGGCACATTTTGAGTAGTTATAAAAGCAGTTATTTGAAATCAAAGAAAATTATATCTCCTCTGAAACTGGGTTTCCAATTGAAGCAAACATTTTCCCTGGCATACAAACAATTGCTGTAAAAGAATAGTGCTTTCTACATTCTAGGAGTTGTTGGGAGACATACTGGTACTTTTCACAAAAGGTTATGCAAAACACATCAAAATGAATCATCCAAATACTAGAGAACATAAGACACCTATCACATTCCAGCAGTTTGTGACTATTGTGACACAGTTTGCTGCTTGTCCACAGGCTGCTCTTGAAAGCATCATAAACTTTAAAAAATGAGCTCCAGCCAGTGGAGTTTTTATTCTGACTGACCTTTCGGCAGTTGTTTTCATATTGAAGATAAACCAGTACTTCTCTGAGTGAGCCTCAAAAAGACAAAAGATTTCATGCAAGAGATTTTGAACTACGATTCATCCTAAAAATGACAGCCAACATCATGATAAAGCATTGGAAAAATGGGGGTAACTCTAGTTGTCTTAAATGCTGCTGCATTTACAAATGTAAGGCATGTTTCAGACACATAAAATCATCATGAAAAATAACTGCTGTAGATATTTAAGATTTTATTTTGATACACAGATCATTGAGTATTTTAAGAAGAATAAAAAAAAATGTACCTAGCTATAGACACATTTTAACACCATCTGCTTTGATTGAATAGTAATGATAGTATGACGAATTTCTGAGTATTAAAAAAATGTATTCAAAAATTTGTTGATTAGGTTTTTCACCATGTATTTTCACACAGCCCATAAGTAAAATCATAAGATCACAGTTGATGTTCATTTTCAGAGGGCATCAAAGGTTTGTGTCTCAGAAAAAGATGAAATTTGTGATTTTTCAACTTGTAAAGAACTGTTTTGTTTCCTACTGGCATTTTCTGATATCGTCAAACTCTAGTAAAGTAAAACTGACAAGCACAGCTTTCCTAAATATTCAGCAAGTGGTTTGACACAGGCTTAAAACTTTCAAAGCAAAATACTGCTTGTAAGGCACAAATATTAGAAGGGAACAAAAAAAGGAAGTGATTTTTGTGTTGACTGTATACTTGCACTGTCTGATTACTGCTGCACCAAAAGAATTATTTACAGTGATACAAAGACTCATAGATCTCCATGTAAAGGTGGCTATGCATGTACAATCCCATAACATAAAACAGCAATAAATCTGTGTATAAATAGCAGCAGTAATTTCATCAAACTCAACTTTTGTTATGTTAGCACATAACAAAATCATTTGAAGAAAAAGAAGTGTGAAAGTAAACACGAAAACATACATTTAAGAATAGATGCGTTCAAAAAGAATAAAAACACATACCACCCATTTCTCAGGTCTTTCAACAAAGTTTTATGAGTGAATAAAATCTGCTAGTATAAATCATATTTAATTAAATCTGATAGCTCAACCACAAGTACCCACACTTGTCTATTTGATTAGGCTTCAAAATCCCAGTGTTACATTACAATTAGAGGTGAAAAACCTCGATTGTATTGAATGAGAAATGACTTGGAAGTTAGTGAACAAAATTTACACTTTTTCTGGGATCCAAAGGGGCGTTAAACACAGACATGATGTGAACTGGGCACTGTGTTTTGTCGTAACCACTCCCTGTCCTATGAACAAGAACAGTTTTTTACATTGTTGGGTTCTCCCCAGGTAAATCTGAACCTCTTCAACATGTTTCCACACTTCTGTCCCATTTTTGGGGTTTTGATGCAAATCTGACTGATCACAGGTGCAAGTTATTGCTCGGTCTGTAAGAACAATCTCAAAATATATTCCTGTGAAATTTCTGTATTTCATGAGATTCATTCCTTTTAACATTCAGAAAGGGATATCAAGTTAGAAAACTATGTGTTCATTTAAAAAACACAAAACATTTAAAAAAAATCATTTTTACGTGCTCTTAGACAGAGCTTTATAGCAAGCATTAAATAACTGCAATTCTATGCAATAACCTCACTCATGATACAATCAATTTCTCAACATTATGACATCTCTGCTTCATACTGTTTACACAGATGCTTATATATTTAACACAGATTTGCACTAGGTGTTAATTGATATGGTTAGAACAGTCAAATGGTCATAAAACACTTCGGGAAATAGTGGAGTCCTTCAAGGGGATTTTTGACGTATTTAGGACTAAGATACTCCAAATTTTTTTTTTTTAAATTATCCTTGGTATTTTCTGCAGAATTGTTGCTAACAGTACTTAAAAGACAACTTAGCTGCAATATGAGTGACTGCAGGGGGGGCTACTAACAAATTAACTTCTTAGTTTTTAAACTGCCATGCTCATGGTCATTATTATTTTGATTCAAGAGCTGCACTTCAGTCAAACCAAGATTTATTGATAACAAACCAGGTTAACACTGTTCAGAGGCTCATCTCTAATTGCTCTGATCTCAAATACTTGCTGTGCAGTGTGCTTTTACCCAAGTCATGCTAAATGAGCCACTTTAGGCCATTAATGCATATATATATTTCTGGATATTATATAATTCACAGCTTTTTATTTTTAGGTAAGAATTCTATTAAATAAAAATAGGTGTGGACAACACATGTTTTCGTCTACCATCTAAGAACCACCTCAAAATTTGGACCAAAAAATCATGCATAACCCACACAATAAAATCCGGCATTTAACAACGTAAATGAAAAATAATTGAAAGGTTTCTCCAAGACCACAGAAAATGGCAGCTGTTGAGAAGTAAGTATTAAGTTGCTCAGAGACTTTTTCTCAGTGCTACACTCTCCTTGAATCTGTTCCAAGCAGGCTCCAGTGTTATAGAACATTTTTGATCCCAACAGATGAAGAGTCTTTATTTATTTAGCATTTTTAAATACTTGTGTTTAGTGGCATGCTGAGGAAACAAGGTGAGAGATGGATCGTTTTCTTTGGGGATCATACGTGTTAATATTTTTTCCAAACATGAAAGAGCTGACACTACAAGAAAATCATGGAGATTCTTGCATGTGCACATCCATACCTGAGCATCAAGGAGCTCTTCACATTTGTGAGAATGCTTTTCAATGGTTAATAGATACTGCTTTTGAATAGCTGCTTCTTGCTGCTGAACTGTAGATTGTAGCAGTGCCTGCAAAAAAAAAAAAAGGCACAAAATACTCAACAAAGATATAACTGGGATGTTTATTGGTAACTGCAGATCCACTAAGACTCATCTACAATCAGATGTGGAATGCTGTTATGATTTGGAATGCGCAATGATTAAAGTACCTTTCTATGTAACACTACCTTGTTTTCAGTCATGACTAACATTTTTTGTATCTCAGATTTCTTATACAGTCTGCCTAAAAGACAGCAGCACACAGAAGATAGAGAGTATTTCTGTTAAATATACTCAGTTTAGTGGGACCACACAAGAAGAGGAGCATATGAAAGCTGCTGAAGAGAAGAAAAAAAAAAAAAAAAAAGAAAAAGCCAGACATATTTCCCTGGCTGACAAAACTCCACATCCTCTCGGCACTGTGTAAGATCCCATGGGCCAAGCATGATCTTCACAACCACAAGTCAAGTAAAAGCAGATGGAAATTCTGAGTAATATAAAACATGAAAGAATGCCCCCCCAGGATGTTCACACTCAAATGTGAAGCAGTGGAAGTCGAAGTGTGGAAAGTCAAAGTACCAAGGCAGTAACAAACAGCTGATGGGAGCAGGAGCTGTGAGTGTGTGAGCACGTGTTTGTGCACACGCCTGAACCCACGCACTCTGGGCTGAGCCCTGCAAAACCTCCAGCATCTGAATGCAGAAACAGAAATAAAAAACTTGAAGATACATGAAGAAACCAAATTATCATTTGAATAATTATGCTCAGGTTTCCCTAAACAATGAGGGTAGCTAAACATTTACCTGGCTCATGGGATTTAAGCCTTTTTCCCTGCTAGTATGAAGTCTTTTTGCCACTTTCCAAATATTCATCGGGCTATTTATACACAGTGTACCAAACTATTCTTAACTAGTAATCTATATACTGAAGTAGTCAAAATGACTGGGTAAGTTAAAACAGACATGACTTTTACAGAAAACAGACCTTTGGCCCAAATGCAGATAAAGAAAAAAAATCCCCATCTTTCAAACAGTCTTTATTTTAGAGATACATTTACTTCATGGAACGTAACACACACATCAAATAAAATTTTGAATACTTTAAAAAAACTCAAGGATGTATAAAAAAGATAAAATCTTCTGACCATTTTTCAACTACCTTTCCAAATTTTCCACTAACTATCCTCTTATGCCAAAATTGCTGTTCTTCAGTAATGCTGTACCATGGTAGCAGTTCTCAGCACAAGCTCAGTGATTAAAGAGGTTAAAACTTGTGCTTAATCGAAGTGTAAGAATACATTTACTGGTGTTTGCAAGGTAATTAGTAAACTGTAAGTTTACTTTCAAAAAAGCCAATTTATTTCTAACTAAAGTTAATTCTTTCATTCATAGAAATTTGAGCATTCAGAAAAACTGAACTCTCAAAGAATTGTAACCTCTGTACATGAATCTTTATACTCTGCCTAAATTAGAATAGCCACATATCACTGGCAAAAATTAAGCCTGGACCTTGGGGTTTGGGTTCTTTCTTTTGCCTAAATTATTGTAGCAAGGAATGTTTCATGTAACCAGTACAAAAGAAAACACAATAATTCTCTTCTTAGGGAACACAGTAACAGAATGGTCATCAGGCTGCCATGGCATTTCTCAGACAGTTTCTTGCTCATGCCAAAGGTTGAGTCACCTTATGCACGTTGCTGTGCCGACTTCACTGGCAACTGCTAAAATCCTATTAAATGGTATAAAGAACTTTCAGTTTTCAATGAAATAAGTATTATTCATTGGATGGCATGTAGAGGCTGTTAATTTTTTTAAATTAACTTATTATTACTATTTTTCTTTGGAAAATACATAAAATTCCACATTCAGAAACAAAAGCCTTCCTTTTCTGTCATACTCACTATTAATGCAGTTTAAATAGTACCACAGGGTTGATGCTGTATTTGACTGTTCCCCTAGTTGGCCAAGTGAGGAGAAAGAGAGTAAAATCTCCCTATGAAGCACAGTACTACAGGTTTCTCAATGGGAAATACAGCACAGATGTGCGATACCCATCCAAATCTCTGGCAAATTTCAAGATAATCAACTATTCAAATTTAATAATTAAAAAAAAATTAATTACCAATTAGCTGATTTGCTAAATTGAAACACACATTTGGCTACTTGATGATCGGTATCTCTAATCTTATAGTCACAACAACAATGACCCTAAAAGTATTTTGATTAATTGTTATCCTGGGCAAATACTCTTATCACTGCTGAAACACCCTTAATTAGTTAAGGAGGAGTTATTAATTATGCTGCTGGGCTGACATTCCATAAATCTACGGCCAGTGACCTAATACCAAGCTGGAATTCTTGAAACAGTCTCCTTTTAATGGAATCATTTCAAGTAAGGTTACAGCAGAATGTAGCCTATGGCACCTGCTGCATGAAGTCAAGGGTAGGATTTCAATATGAGTGCTTTTGTTGAAAATTTTTCCTTCTATATATCGTGAAATGAACTTCCTAGACACTGGCTGGGAAGGATCATCAAAGAATCACAGGATCATAGGATTTTAAGCGTTGGAGGGAACTTTAAAGATCATGCAGCTCCAACTCCCTGCTATAGGCAGGGGCACCTTCCACCAGATCAGGTGGCCCAGAGCCCCATCCAACCTTGGCATCTTCCCCACTTTCTGATCTCTCTACTAACCCAAAAAACTGCCAGAGATTTGATACCGCTTTTCCTTCAATAATCAAAATGTCCTGGTGGCTTCTGACAGAACAAATAGAGTGAAACTCCTTAAGTTCTCTATAGAGTCTCCATTTTAGTTTGAGACGTGATGCATTGTAAAAATGACTGAAAAAACTTTATTTCCTCAAACCATGATAAAAATCTTCACACATCTGAATGACAGAACAAAACATTCTTAAATTAAATCAGGTAAGCTAAGTAAATTACTCTGAACCCCTGTTTGAGCTTAGATAAAGAACTAACCTTAGTTTTAACTTTCATACCTTGAAATAATTTTAGACGACCTTGAGCTGAAAGTAAGTTCAAATACCATAATAAGAACCATGATCACCCTGGGAGGTTCCTAAGGGAACACACATCTATTACATGTCTTGCACTGGTCAGAGTATTTAGTCCTGGAACTGACAGCACACTACCTGTGTGGCGGGACTCCTGGAGAACAGCATTCCTGCACACACACCAGGGACTGAAAAACTGCACTGTGCCCAATATGAAAAGAAAAGCTTAAAACCACAAATGATCACAACACTTCATCCTGTATTTCTACAGCGTGCTATGTACTGAGTGCCAGTTTATCTCTAAAATTTCTCCTCATACTTAAAAAAAGGCAAAAGTGCAGTAACTACTGTTTTGCCAAAAGTGGACACCCCAGCCTATTTTTAATACAAACCTACTTGCACAGCCCTAGTGCATAATGTGTTCATTCTACAGGCAATAGAAACCACAGCTACTTGCCCAGACAGAATTTATTGTAAGGCCAGAAGCTAGAATTTATGAGAAACCCTCTTGAATTAAACAGTCAAAATAAGACCATTATCCCAATTCTTCCCGAATTCCGTAAGAGTAACAAATTACCAAACCCCTTTATTTCAACTCCCTCTTTTTATTATAGAAAAAAGCTAGAATGAATAAAGGCAACAGGGAAAACAAAGCAGGAGTCATTATCCTCTCCTATCTCTTCTGAAAAAAAAATAAAATTAAAAGCAATTGTGACCCATGCAAAACACAGGCTTCCCAGACACACAGCATTGTGTGAAAATGTTAAACCTACTCATGTGTAACATCAGCATGAAATACAAATCATGGTGTACACGTTGCTGGGTTATGTTTTAGAATGTTTCTTAAAAGCACTGTATCAAAAGCCATAGTCAACTCAAAAGAATATCCCGTTCAAGCATCACTGTCTTGTTTAAGTAGCTAAATGGAAGCCAGTACATCAAACCACTTCTTTACTTCAAAATTGCTGAGTCAGGATGACCAAAACAAGTCATATTTAAAAAATAAAAGTTACTAATGGGAAGTTACCACACTTCTTCAAACATGCGAACTGCATTAAATACAGCAATGGTGCTTTGGAATTTTTATGCTTTATAGCATTAGACAATGATTCATCTAATTCAGCATCCTGTCTCCACCATTTAATAAATTGCTGCTACTTAATTTAAGGATGAAATGCAATTAACCAATTGCTGAATGATAGAGCAGAGGACACAATGCAAATTCTTTCTGACCCATGGAAAAGATGAATTAACTCAATAAAATGCAGTATTTGACTAGTTGGGTTTTAATTCAGCTATTAGCTAAGACAGAGAAGATACAAATAAAACTATTTAGATTTCAGAAAATGTCTTTTTTAAAAGAATTCAACTTATCCACTTCAGCACAAAATACTGCAGATTTTAATGACTGGGCTATTTCCAGGTGAGTATGCCTTTTCAGTGAAAATGAAACATGTCCATTTAGGTGCTATGGAATAAGGCAGGTTAAATTAAAAAAAAAAAAAAAAAAAAGGGTAATGTAGTTTTTGCAGTGATATAAAAAATTGAATTTTTTATTTGTTGAATATCCACAAGCATATTCAACTGCTTGTGGTTACTGTGTTGATCCATACCAGTAAGAATCAAGAACTTACAGCTTGAATACTATGCTGGGTTCATCTAGATAGCTCAGTTTTACTGGTGTGCGAGGGTAAAGGATTTATTTTCCACAAAATAATGTTCTCACAGACTTCTGCCAGAAAAAAAAAAAACCTGCAAACTCACTCTTAATCTTCTATTAACCTTCTAATTTTTATAATATTGAACACTCTATTTGTTATTCTATAATCAGAAGCACATACAAAATTCATCCTGACTAAAAGGGGAGGGAGACATTCCTTGCAATTTTTATAATTGCTTTCAACATGTAAAAGCCATTTAATCAATGATAAAATATTTTTGATAGCCAGATCTCTGAAAGCATGAGACTTCATTGCACCTTGCTTTTATTGGAATTCTGGAGAGAGACTTCCATGGTAGCATCACTGTTGTACCGAAGCACTCTTATACTGTAAAATCCCAAGGAATCTCTCCTTTTCCAGCCACCAGCTCTCCATGAGAAAAAACAATGTTGTTTTATATTCTAGGCTCACTTGAATTCTAGTGTGACTTGCACATGAACAAGCATAGAAGTTGGAAGCGAAATACAAGCCCTTGCAACAATTTTGGATTTGTCCTTTTATTCATGTGTCAGGCCTTTCTGAGCCAGGATGTCAACTTGGAAACATAATAAGCTAAGCTGATGTTTAAAGAGCTGAGAACTGGCCACATTTCAGAACTTTCCCTCACTAGGGATAAACTATGTCTAAAAAAAGATATCCTGATCTTAGATTAACTTCTTTTGTAATGAAATCCTTTAAAATTTCCTTTGTTTATTAGAGGGTAACCTTTCAGTTCAGATGTGTATTATTGGCACAAATATTTTTGAAAGAAAATCTGATGGCCCCCACATATTCCATGCTTTGAAAATCTGTCTGTTCTTATATTCTGAAAATCTGAAAAAAACCCATCACCTTACACTGAAAACTAGTGGACAAAACTCTTACTGCAGCAAGGGCTGGGAAGAACTTTGCCCCTTGAAGTTCATATCTATAAAGGGAACACACATCTGATTCGTGCCTTTTAGGACACCATTAATTGCATAAAATAGTCTAAAGAAATAAAATCCATCAAACAAAAACACCTGCCTGTAACCTCATATTCTTTAAAGCTTACATTAGAGGATATTTCACAGGATGAGAAATAAAACAGATTAAAACTATTAACTCATCTATTTACAGAACTGTGACAATTTCAGAACAAAAGCTTGACTTAACAAGCACAGGAGAAATTCTTATGTTGTTTGTGGTAAATATCTTAAGATGTGATGTGATCCCACAAGCAAAACTTCCAAGATCTACATTTATTTTTCTTTACCGTGGTTAATTACCAGGGATAAAAGTTTAAAACAACAATGACATGAAAGACAGAAATTAAACAAAATTAGGTAAACATGAGAAGGGGAAACTTGGCCTACATAGAACATTGAGTTAATTTTTAATTTGCTTTCCTGTGGTTTATAATACAAATTTCATGACTGTGTTGAGGATGGTTTATTTGTTGTAAGGAAGATTAGAATGTGAGATTCTTAACAATGGCCAAGGCTTTTGAGGGTTTGTGCTACAAAGCATCTAATGGTCTCTATTAATGGATTTCCAAACACATTCAAACAAGTGAACATTCCAAAGATAACTGAATTTAATTCTAAGGTCTTTGGTATATCCAGGCCCTTGAAAATAGGTCGTTCAATATTTGACTTCTTGTGCAAGCTGCATTTTCAGCACTGCTGCCTAATTAAGAAGGACCAGTCAGGAGTAGGAATTGAGGGGGTTTGTCCTCAAATTTGAGTACCTGGTCTGCCCAAGGATACCACACTAGTGAAAGATCCATGTGGAGAAATACTGTCCCTTTACAACAAGTAAGTCCCCAAAATACAGGAAAGGGACTAGAAGGAAGTGTAAGCCCTTTGGAACTACAGGAAGATACATCAACAACAACAGAGGTCTGCAGCAGGACATCTGGAAGGAGTGGACTTAGCTCTGAATGAAAGAAAACTGTGATTTTCTGGTTACCAGCTTGGCAGCACTGGACACAGAAGCTACAAAATGGCAACTCTCTTTTCCTTTGTAAACCAAAAGGAAGGCATGTTCACAAATCCACCAACAATAACACTTACCTATGCCAGGAGTACAGAAAAGATAAGTCAGTCAACTTTCTTCCACTGCCATTCCACTCAAGGTTTCAATGCCTAAGTTACAGGATTTGGGGTTTGAGGCATTCTGGGGATTATTTCCTGGGGCTAAGGATGAACTGCTCATATTTTCACAAGCTATCATTACACAACCCATGTTGGGCATTATAAGTTGTGCTATGGCTCTGCTTGGAGCAGCACCACAGAATTAAAATTAACTGGTTTCAGAGAGGAGTAGTCAGAATTCCACCACTCCTGACTGCAACGCAACCTAATTAGGGCCTGAGCAATCCCCTGATTGGAATAACCCTCATCAGTTAACTTCATTAAATCCCCAGGAATGCAAAATAAGCCTGTTTTCATCGCAAACAAGATTTTCCTTCCCATGCCTTTTTAAATTACCCATAGACTTGTTTAGGTGAATTTCCACACTCAAGGTAACTTGGGGATTATTAGATACTACTTACAAAAAACCTACTGAAAATGGAAGTTACTTCTGCATATAAACAATATGTATCAGAGTAACACAGTCTAAATTCTGAAGAAGACATATTTCAGCACAAAATTAAGTCTGGCTAATCATGAGTAAATAAAAGCGTTAATGAATCTCATGATTCTGTCTTTCAGCAAAAGGACTAATCAGATTTACTTTACATTCCTAAAAAATGCTACATTAGGGACCCTTATTTGCTTATCTAATTGCCATCATATCTGAAAAATAGAATAAACTCCTAAGGATCTGAGCAGTTGAAAAGCCCCAAGAATATAAGATAATACTTTTACAATTACAAAACCACATTTGACTCGTTTACTTAAGAAAAAATAAATCTTAGCCCTGTTCCATATTGAAATATTAACAATGAATTAACATTTTAAATGAATTAACAATGAATTAACAATGAATTAACATTTTAAAAGAATCCATGAGATAATTTTTTCAAACAAAACTACTGAACATATTCTGCCTCCACTGATGATATAGTGTAACTTTTTTTATTTAAAGTACATGGCAAAGGATTACAAGAAAGGTATTAAACAACCAACCAAAAAATGCCTGTTTTTTTTTAAAAACCCTGATGAATAAGTCACCTCATGTTTGCAGACAGGGCTGATTGCAGTAATTTACTCAGAGTTTGGCATATCTGATATTATTTCTCATCAGTGTTCAACTAACCACATGAGGCAACAGGAAGGCTTGTAAGAGGTATATTCATGTCATGGTTCCACGGTATTAGAGAGTGACTTTATGTAACTTGAACATAAACATTCTTTGAGAAATAATGCACTAAATATAAACATTATTTAGAAACACAGGGTTCATTTAACTCCCTAATCTTTTGTGCCAAATCACTGAAACTGATAAACATAAACCTTATTTTCCAGAAGGCATGTCAGATCTACCCAGCTGCTGCTGACTGGTAAAACAGCTTTCATAAATTATTATGGCACATAAATGTATCCCTTTACCCAACTACAGAGGAAGAAATTATTCCTTTAAAGGGCCGATATTACCCATGCAGAGCTCTCCTTTAGTTCATACAAATCCATAAAAATTGTGAAAAATTACACCTCAGAATCATTCAAAACTTTCATTCAATACCATAAAATTGTTGGATTTCACAATTTGCTTATATTTTCAGAACTAAAGAGAAGGAAATGTAAGGGCAGCAATTATCAAAAGCTCACAAGCTTTTTCAAACGTAAGTCCACACATGAACAGACAGATATTTTTCACGTATCTAGAACAAAACAAAACTAAAAATGCTGCCGCTGAAGATGTTCAGTGGCACATCCAAAGGTGCACACTCCAAAAAAAAATCCCTTTTGAGAACTTCCTCAAAGATTTAAGGGAAGAGGAGCAAAATTCTCCCCCAAAAGTGAAATGAGGGAGGCATGGAGAAGTGGGACCACCAGTGGCCATGTTTAATTTTTCTCAGGAATGGAAACTTTTGAAATGTTTTTCTGGATAGGTTCAGAATAAAATTAGTATAAGTCATATTGATGGAGACAGACATATTTCTACAGAGAGCCAATTTCAATATTAGTTAGAACACTATTAACACTTACTAGCAAGATTATTAAAAGGCTTTCTTATTATCATAAAATCATTAATATTGGAAATGATTGCTAAAATCATCGAGTCCAACCCCTAACCCAGCACTGCCAAGCTCACCACTACATCTTCCTGCCCTCCATGCCTGATCATTCTTTGGTTACAAATTACTGCCACCAAACAGCTAAAATCTGAAATTCCCCTTCATGAACTACATTGTCAGATTCATGTTCTCAGCTCACAGTTGCCTACAAGGTCTTAAGTTTTCCTTTTAATTTTCAAGACTAGCCTCAATTTCCATTTCCTATTACCAGTTTTAAGTCTAATTAAGAATTCTTAGCTTTACTTTCTCCTCCTAACTTGATTCGGTTTTTGTCCTTTGTGAGTTTCCTACCCAATAGTTTCCACAACAGAACAAAAGACATCTATTTATGCTCCATGGTAACATCCAGTTCTTTCATTTCACAAGCTGACAGGACCTAAAACAGCATGAAAGAATAACTACAGAGTCAGCTTTATTTCATCCATAATTCCCTCCCTTAGTGCTGTGTGGGTAAAAACCTGCAGAACTGCTCTGCGATGCTGCTTTCCTGCAAGTGCAGCTCTGGAGACTGAAGAGGTCCAAAATGTGGATTTGTGATAAACAATCCAACCCAAAGTTTACCACAACTGACTGAGAATTTCAGGTTTGTTCTGGTTTTAAGTTTCCTTACTGAAAATGGCTAGCCAACTCTATCTGAATTTTTCCAAAGTGCAGACTGGGAAAACATGCCATGCAAAATTTCAGACCAAACAATCTAAATTGAAAGCAACAGAAAAGACAGTGAGAGAGGTCAAGCAATCAGCACAAGCAATACTAATAATTGTGCAATGCAGGCAGTCATCCTATTCACTACTACAATAACACCATTTGGACATTGTGCTAGCTTGGCAACTCATTTACCTTGAATTCTTCCACAATAATAGTTAAGGCTTCATGTCCAGCTTTTCTCATGTCTTCTAATTCCTTCTTATGCTTTTCCTGTATAAAAATAGAGAAAACATTAGGCACGTGACAGAACGATTTTAATTCAGGAGAATAAATAAATAAATAAATAAATAGCAATTGTTTTCCTGTTTTGCTATCTTTCATGAAGAAATGCACACAGCTTGATCCTTTAGACATTATATATAGAATGTATATGAATATATATGTGTATATATATGCTAAATTCAAGTAGGTCCCAGTATTAAACTTATTTTTATTTCTTAATTTTACTTTATAGACCCCAGATGTCCCTAAAATGGTTCTCCAATTATATATTTTTTTCAGAACTTTCTTTGTTTTTTGGTATACCTGTGGATGGCAGGACTTCCAAATCACCTTCTTATTAAACATTATTTACTGCCTCTACCAATAAAAATATTGAGTTAAAGTAGTATCAGATTGAGTTTTCTCAGAAATGCACATTTATGTGGCTCCTCTTTTAGCATTTGTTTTATTGTTAAGATTCCCAGGAAAGTCTTCTTACAAAAGAAATCCTATATAGATTTTTCAAACAAAGCTGCAGTGTTCACCTTTCATTTTCTTTTTATTTTCTTTTATTTTCTGCACAGTTATGTAAAAGGAACCTGGAGAGAAACATTCTAGCATTTTTTCCTTTACCTAATAGTCTGCTAAGGCTGCAATGTGAACACCTCATTGGATTTTCACCAGCATTTCCCCCTTATGAATGAGCAGCACCACTTTTTCCAATCATCAGTTAGTGAGAAGATGAAAACATTCCCTCCCTCCTTGTTCTTTGCTTCAGGGTCTGTTCTTCTATCAGCTCATATGGCAGGATGTAGTTGCTTTAAATCATCTTGGATTTAAATAATTGGATTTTCTTGGTGCAGAAAGCAGAAACACATTAATCACAAATGTTACTTTGCAGTGATCCTAGGACAAAACCACACACAACTTACATATATAAATAGATAATATATAAAAAAATATATACTATTTTGCTTTTTGGGTCATAAAAAAGTTGAAATTAATTAATACAGTTCTATGCTTCCTAAAAACCCTACACAGCCTGCACTACATAATTTTTTTTTGCTTTTTGGCCCATAACAAAGTTGAAATTAATTAATACAATTCTATGCTTCCTAAGATCTGCGTGTTTGGAATAAGAAAAACCTAGTCTCTAACAAAGCATGTGAGTTAAAAATGAATTAATTGGACTGTAACTGTATTTAACCAGAGATTTCTGCTCTGCGACTCAATTCCTTCCTCCTGAAAGAGTCATCCTTAGCAAAAAGTAGGAAACTACAGCTACACAATCATCTTAGCTCTGGCCCAAATCTAATGAGAATTTGGATTTTCTTTAATAAAACTGTGGGCTTTTGTGAAGCCCAGCAAGTACAGCTGCTAAGTAGAAGAAGAATTAAAGATGGAAATATGTTGCTGTGCACATTAAATACTACATCAGACAACAACACACAACATGTGGCTCCATCATTTTAATCCCACTGTGATGCAATAATGTACCACTGACAACACAAATCATTGAAACTTTGATATTATACAGGTTAAAAATTCCCAATTGTTTTGACTAAGTAAGATATCCCATTCTGGTAGAAAGCACAGTGCCTCTCACTCTCAATACCAGGCAAAGCAAAACACAGAGCAAAAAATGCCATTTGTCCCCTTACAATCAATTCCTCAAGTTTTTAGAACCAGTGACTTGTACAAGGTCACATCCTAAAAGTGAGCTGGCAACACAAGTTGAAGCATTGACACCAAGGCATGCCTGTAACACCTGTTAACAGCCTGCTATTCCTGCAGGAAATGTTCAAGGCAGGTATGTGCTCACTGCCTGTCTCTGTCAGGCTGTGGTACCCTCAGAGGTAGCTGCCAGTCTGAGCCAATATCTCAGAAAGTAATGCACTCTCTTCCCTCTTCATTTCTGTTCTCAGGCAAGAAGGCAAACTGTAGCTCCCTGCAGGTAACTGAAGTAGAAGACAAATTTCAAATCCATCTTATGCAGCTTTGCTTTACACAATTACATCATTAAAAGTCCTCATAGTGGAGTCCATTGCACTGAGATTTTTGTCTCCATAAAATCAACTCTTCTTTAAGAGCATCATTTTAAAAAAATTACAAATAACATTTAGCATCATAATGATTCTATTACCTTCTTATTTGAAGATATAAATATTGCCTTCAATTCACCCAAGGACAGAGAAAAAATAATACTAATACTGAATGAAAAGGAGAAATTAGGTAAACATGATGAGAATCAATGAGAAATTGAGGTAAACATGATGAGAATCAGTCCATAATGGCTAATTAATATACACACTAGAGTGTGCTATTGTGTATAAAATAGAGATTGGTCACTATTTCTGTTCATGGGAAATAAGAATGTGAGCTCTCCAGAACTAAGACACAGGAGCATCTCCAGGTCTCTAGCAAAGCAAGTATTTTCACTTTGGTCCTATCATCAACATCTTAGTGAAGATACAGCTGAGAACCTAAAGATAAGGAAAAATCCAGGGAGGAGAGAAAGATTACAGATATCCCAAGACAACCAAAACCCCCACATCATACTCAACCTTAAGCTCACCACAGGAAGCAAGGAGACACTGATTTATTTCATACAAGAAAACATAATTTGTACCTCATGCATAACAATGGAAGACTCTGAGGTGAAAAATGAAGTGAGCTAGCAAATAAACTTTCACAAACAACTGCCTAACATCGTGGTGGTGAGGACATTTCCTGCTGAGTTAGAAATGAGTTGAGCCAGAGTTGAGTGAGTGTGAACAGAGCAGCCTGCTGGGAATATTATGACTGATTAAATGTGAAAAAACTATGCAAAGGAAATAGTATGGAAGAGCCTGCACATGCCCCACACTGAAACATAATTACAGTTCCCACACCACTCTCTCAGTATTTGAGGTGTATAACAAGGATCTCTACCCAGTCACATTTAAGACATTATTATTTTGTGAAGAACAATTATAGTTTATATCTGCTCTTTCTTCTTTCCTACAGGATGTGCATACAGAGACCCTCCACTGAAGAGGACATCAAACCATAAAAAGAAGTACTAAAGCTAAAGTCCTGTTAGTATGAAAGCACATTTTACTACCAAAACTGCATGATATGGTAAATAGCACCTACACTTGGCTCAGGAAGCCTTCCCTGGCTGCCTTGAGGTTTTTAATATATTACACAGATTCTTTGGGATGAAGCTACAAATGTGCCAGGGCAACTTATGTCCTGGATACTTTCCTACTTCCCCACATAATCTAAATGTTGGGACAGGATAGCAAGAGGGAGCAAGGAAGGAGGAGTGAACAGGAGAACAATGCCAGGGAAGTTGACAAGAAGAGAACATTTCCATTAAACAACACAATTAGCATAAAAGGAACTCTGAGTTTCATTAGGATATTTGCGTGTCTCTTATCTCTAAAGCATCAATCTTCAGATCAAATTACATTCCACCACTGTCCATAAAGAACAAATATTAATTTGGAAAGGGTTGCCAGCTGTCATCGATGGCTGCTGATACTGAAGCCAGTTGTAACAGCCAACATAAATTTACATAGTCCATGTATTTAAAAATATATCAGTATTTAAATAATTCTTTACTGTAGTACACTTCACGATACATCTAGATATGTATGAAAAAACTACACTAGGAGACTTTTTCTTCTTTCTGTAGACAGGAGACTGACCTGCACATTGCAAGGGTCTGGAAAAAGGGCAGCTTAGGGAAGGAGGATCATGTTAGGAAATACTTAAGCAAGCTGGACATAATTAAGTCCGTGATGCCTGACAGCATGACCCCACAAGTGCTGAGGGAGCTGGCAGATGTAATTGTGATGCTCCATTCAATACCTGTGGACTGATCACAATGACTGGAGAAGTGTTGAGAACTGGAGGTAGTAGATGCCATCCCGGCCTTCGAGAAATGACAAGAAACCACAAGAAGCTACAGGCTAGGCAGTCCCAACTCAGGACCTAGGAAGGTAATTGTGCCAGTTTTTCCTGTGACAGAGGAAAGTTTTTCCCAGTAGAGGGCTATGTTTGTGATTTGTACTGGAAAAAGCACCCATAACTCATGGGTATTTTAGTTACTGCTGGCTTTTGACTCTTCTGTAAAATCCTCATGGAGAAGCTGCCTAAGTGTGGTCAGGAGAAGCTGAAAGAGAGGTGGATTGAAAACTGGCTGAACTGCCACACCCCAAAGGCGGCAGCGTGTCCCAGGGACAGGAAACTGAACATGAGGCCAACAATCCTGGACTGCATTAGGCTAAACATTGTCCCAAGGTCACAAGAGGTGATCCTACCCCTCCACTCAGCACTGTTAGGGCCACTCCTGTGTCCAGCTCTCTCCAGTAGAAAAAAACCCCATGGGCATACTGGAGAGAGACCAGCAAAGGGACACAAAGATGATGATGGGTCTGTATCATCCTTCACATAAAGAGAAACTGAGAGAGTTAAGACTCTCAGTTAAGTCTGCAGAAGGCTCAGGGGGATCTTATCAATGTATATAAATACCTGAAGGGATGATACAAAAACTAGAGTCAGGCTCTGGAATGGGCTACCCAGGGAGGTGGTGGAATCACTGTCCCTGAGGTGTTTGAAGGAAGACTGGATGTGGCCCTCAGTTTAGTTGACACGGTGGTGTTAGGTGATAGGCTGGACTCAATGATCTCCAAGGTCTTTGCCAACTTAGCTGACTCTGTAATTGTTTTCACCAAGTCCTAATACACTAAGTATGAATTCTGAGGCTACTTAGTTTTTCTCAAAACTTTTCCACAGAAAGCACTAAAAAGATCTTGCAAAGCAAACAACAGTGGAGTGCTGCATATTTATCACAGGTGAACCCTTCCAAAGGACCCACTGCATACAGCTCACTACAGTTCACATCTTGTTTTCCAATATTTATTCTGGATACAATCTTTTATTACCAGTTTCAAGCATATGAAATGTCAAATGTCAAAACTAATAGTAATCAAACCCACAATTTCTACCAACAAAACTTTAACTAGAGGTACCTTATGCATCAAAAATTGGCAACATTTCCATCTGCAGCTCTGCTAACCTTGGAGAAGTAACTCAAAGTATAATATGTTTTAGAGAAATAACTAATTGAAAGAATGTATATTGAATTTTCATAGAGTTGTACTATTCAGAACACATAATGATGTTCACAGCACATTCCTAGAGGATACCTTCAGTCTTTTCATGAATGTTTAAAAACCCAAGATGACTACCAAGAAACTTGACACTCAGTCAAGTAGCTTCAAAAGCATGCAGGAATAAATTTCACTTCAGCATGTATAAAAACTTTCCAAGATTTACTTCTAGGAGATATAAAAAAAGAACTCATAGCATCATTATACATAAATACTCTGATAATTTTATGTCGAGCTGGAAGATTACCATATCTTTGAAATTTTTCCAACGTAATGAAAAACCTAATTGTTTTCTTCCTTATTTTTGAAGTATATAAAATAAGTTTCATTATAACATGAATAATCATACTTACCAGAAAATCAACAGAAAGATAAGTTACATCTTTACATTTGAATCTCCTTTTCATTTTCAGTATGTGTACTATTTTCTTTGTCTGCTATCACCAGCTGGGGGGCTGTGTACAAATCATGAACAGGATGGGACTGCTAGGAATGTGCCTTGAGCTGTTTTATTTTTCAGCATCAGTCTCATTACATGGTTATGACAATGGGAAGATGCCATCAGCTCACATCCCAGGCAGCAGGCAAAGAACTTAAAGTTACAACTTACTTTATAAGTTTTTTGACCAATCACACAAAGCAAAAGCATATTGACAGTGGTTCTATCCAACCTCTATAAGCACACGTCCCTTTGGTTAAAACAATGCTTGCTTATTTTGAATACAATACATGCTTGTAAGCCCTAAGATACAATGCACAGAGCTCCATTATTAAACTCAGAACTTCCTAATATCTCTCTAGATATACTTTTCTGCAGCTTAGGGAGTTATTCTAGACAAGCATTAATACACAGACAATTGTTCTAACGTCTTTTTCTACTTCTTATATAATTTTTCTGCTGACCTATCTCATGGCTACTGCTTAGTTCTAATCACAGTTCTGCTGCCTCTGAGGCCTGCCTTTTGCAGCTTTCCCAAAACCCTCTGATTTTATGGATTCCCACATCTGCCTCTTTAATTAAAACTCTGGGAGCAAACAATGGTGATGTACTTATCTCTTCTTTAATCTTAACTCCTTTTCTGATTTGTAAATATATTTTGGAACACTAGAAGCATTCCAAAGCAGATATACTATATGAAAACTAGCTGATTTCCCATCAACAGCTATTTTCCCATCAAAGTACAAACAAAGTACAAAGTACAAACAAAGCAGCCTCAACACAAATTGTTGCCATGCTCACTTCGGGCTACAAAAACATTTTTGTTTGTTGGTTTCCATAAGACATAGTGATGATGTGCAAGTTGAACAAAACTCAGAGAATTCACTGGACAACCAGAGGCAAAAGTATTCATCTTTGCATCAACTAGCTGTATTTGTTTCATAAGAAAATTGACAAGAATTTAGATCTAAAAATAAAATAACCATCAGCTTGGAAAATTGAGCACCAAATCAAAGAGTTTGGGATAAAGTAAATACCAAGGAATACAGGCTCTGAAGATGACAATACAGCCTTTTAAATTCTTTCTTAGCTGAAGATCTGCATGCAAAGCTCCTCTTGACTGTGTTATTTCAGAGAAAAGAGGGATATGAAATAAAATCAGATGCTCATCAGTTACACCATAGTGTCCAAACCAGAACGCAAATATCATCTGCAATTGAACTCCCAAAATTTTCCTCCATCAGAGAACTGCTATCAAGCTGTAAACTTCAAGATTAACTTGTTGGTTATTTGTTTTACTTCCTGAAAAAGTCATAAATAGTCTAAGCATGAAGGGGGGAAAAAAATCCAAAAGACAGAAGTTACACCTTTACCAGGGAAAACAAAGAAGTACATAAAGAAGAGAGGAAAACTAACTACTGCTAATTTATTTTAAGTACTGCTAAGAATTCTGCAAGAAAGGGATTTTTGCCTAACCTCAGAAAAATTCCAGCTGGAAAGAAGGATCTCCCACAGTCTAGAAAAATGTATCCAAATCACAGATACACAGATTTTATTAGAAGTCCTTTACACTTCCAGTCTATCTTAGTGAACTGGTAATGCAGCTGAACAACTCTATTTCGCTTCCTGTAAAACCTCACAATGAACATGGATAGGTTTCATAGTGCAAGCTCCTATTCTTACATGGCAGATATACTGAAAACCACCAAAAATGTTATATTCCATACAACAATTATTTAAGTTTACAGTAACTGATATTTTGACTAGTTTACCATTTCAAATACTGCATTAATCAGATTTTTGGTTCAGGCATTCCTAACCCTGCCCTTAATTGGCAATGAGGTAGGCCAGATTGGAGTAAAATATTCCAAATAATTCAGCCTGGGGAATATCCTCTGGACTGGACTTATAACTTTAGTGACTGGGAGTAGGCTATTTATTTTTCTCAGTTTGTGACCAAAGTATTAAATCACAAAATCACACAATCATTCAGGTTGGAAGGAACCTCTGGAGGTCATTTAGCTTAACCTCCTGCTGAAAGCAAGATCAACACTGAATTCAAACCAGATTGTTCAAATCTTTGTCCAGTGAGATCTTGAAAAACTCTGAAGATGGGGATTTCACAACATCACTGGCTAAGACATCCTAATGCTTATCTTCATCATAAAATACTTTTTTCCTTATAACAAGTTGCAACTTCCCATGCTTCAATTTATCACAATTTCCTGCTACACACCTCTGCAGAACGTGCCTGGCTCCATTTTTCTGACAACTTTGAAGGTATTGACTGTCTGCTGTTAGGTTTCCTCTAAGCCTTCTCTTCTCCTGACTGAGTCAGTGGACACCTCAATCCTCTCATCCAAAATCTAGGAGTTTCATCACAGAAGGCAATCATGTTGGTCAGGCATAATTTGTCTTTTGGTAAATCCATGTTGGCCGTTTCCAATCACCTTGTTCACGTGCCCAGAAATGGCTGCCAAGAGCACCTACCCCATGATATTCCCAAAGACCAAGAGGCTGGTTTGCTTGGATCCATCCATCCATCATCCTTCCAGTCTCTTTCCAACAACCAGTGGCTTCCCCCAGCCTCCGAGTGGATGCAGAACTCTCTCTCAGCCAACTCTCTCATCACTCCTGAGCTCTGTGGGCTGAAGCTGCTTGTTTTTACAAATGACACCTCTTCTCTCCCATTCCTTTGAGCTGAGCTGGTGGAGCTCAGGTTCTGCTTGCTTCCCAGACACCGTGCATTTGTATGCGTACATTTGGCATGGGTCCCCAGAATCCAGCCAACTGTTGTGCTGGTTGAAGCATGAGAGCCTGTTTTGGGTTATTTCTTTCATCACCTCCCACCTCTGAGGTGACTAAACCCCCACTTACAAATAGATGTCAAATTCACACGTGGGAGGGGAAAAAAAGCCTTGCTTTGCTCTTTTACAAGCAACACATAAGATGGGCAAATCAAGATGACACTCTTTAGTTCTCAAGAATGAGTTAAAGAGCTTGGGCTTGATTAGCAAACATGATGACAACATCCTGACATCATCAAATTGCCTGACATCAATGAAGTTCCAATTCCACAGTATGTGTAACAAACAAACAAACAAACAAACAACACCCCGACCTCTCCCACAAAACCCCCTTATACTTTGGAGCCTAGCTATAAACCCGGCCATCTAAAGAGCAACCCCAGGCAAAAACTATAACATACATTTATTAATGTCTCTATTTTAATTACTGTGAAACGCTGATGGTACTGAACTAACCATAAAACTAGTTACTTCAGAGGAGAAAAGTTATGTTTGAGGATGTGGGGTAGGTGGTAAATCTAATCAATCTCTTAAAAAAGATAAATTTAACCTAATCTCTACCTCAAAGCAAAGGAGTCTCACTAAAATCACTAAATCAAAGTCAAAATCTTTTTTTTTTTTTCTAAGCTGAGCCAGAAAACATCAGATGGAACATTTGGAAAGAGTCAACAATGATTGATGCCACGTTAGGTATCTTAGTGGTAAATAAAAACTTTGTTTGGTTTTAATTGGTTTTTGGGAGTTTTTTTGTTGTTTTTTTTTTTTAGTTAAACTGTGATTTAAAGAACACTGACCTATTAAATTTTAAAAATTGCAGATCATTAAGCTACGTCAAGTAATCTTTTTTTAATATGTATTACTATTGACCACAAAAAGAAAATGGATTAATACAGAAAAATCTTCAAAAATCTAAAGGTACAGTGAAACGAATGAAAAATAGACATATACCTGAGCTTTTCAAAAGATAGTCTAAGAGTAATATAACTCAAGATTCTTGACATTTTTGTACACTCCATTTACTTCTTCATCTCAATGATATTAACACTTAAAAGAAATATTCTTTCATAAGTGCATAATTATGAGGCAGGGACTGACTTTCCCATTGCTGTATCTGTCATTCACTCTCCAGATCTTTTCCTTGTTGCCTTTTTTCCGTTTCTAGAACACCCCTCACTTTCTTCCACCCCTCACTCTGTCTTTCCCTCCAACGATGTTAAAACCACGATTCTCATATTTGAATTTTTTATTTTGAATTACAGTAATTCCACAGTTCCCTCTTTAATCTATTCAATATGCTGCAGCGAAGAACAAAAAGGCAATCTCCCCCTTTCCCCCCTAAAAAAAACCCCAAAACCAAAAAAACCCCACCAAATATCCCACAGCAGCCAAAACTTTCCCTCCCCAATAAGAACCCTGTTGTTGCTGAAAGAATGAGAGGGAGAAGCAGAGGGATTCTAATTGGACACAAATATTGTTTCCTCTAACTCTACAAACCCAGACCATAAAAACGCTGCCCCTTTCGAAGTCCCTCAGTTCCTTTCTCCAAGCCAACTGGCAAGGAGGCAAAAACAAGCTCACTCTTCCTTTGTTGTACATGAAAAATTAAAATGTAAATACATTTTAAAAAGGCTGTAGCATTAGGACTGAATTTGATAGAAATCTTGAGCTGTGTTTGAGCTTGGTTTGAAACTTCTTGGTATTTTACACTACGTCAGACCTCCCACAGATTGGCTTACCCAGATGAGAAAAATCATGATTAAGACACGTTCTTGCTCTGAGCAGCTCCCCTCTTCAGAGGGGCACAAACACTGCTTACAGTAAGGCTCTTGGCTAAAAGTGTTTGCAAAAAGGGAAAGCAAATCCTGCTGTAATATAGCCTTCTCAACTGGATGTATGCAGATTTATTAAACATATGTAAAGGCATTTAAAGGACTGGAGGCCACATTTAAAAGTGCAAAAGTAGTGCAGAACCAGTTAAAAACACAAAAATATCATAAAATGAATAAAAAGTTTATTCTTCCTAAAAAAATACTACTGTGTTTCTGTTGTGCAATGGAAGATTCATCAGCTATGTCAGTGATTGGTACAGGATAAGGTAATTTAATTGGTGGTGACAGAATGGGACTGTGCTGAAAGTTGATAAAATATTGTCACAAGAGTTGCAACACGCTTCAAAGAGCTGCTATTTTTATTTAACAAATAATCATTTCTCAAAAAAATGTGAAAGTAAAGACAGACAAATTTGATGTAAACAGGATGGCAAGTGCCACTAGACCCCCATTCATGAGAGAACTCTCTAATGAAAATATTATGCGAAACATGAGATATTTTTAAACTATTCCTGTAGCCTTTGTTAGCTACAATATCCCCTTTCTTCTGGCATGGGAGATGCCCACTGCCTTTCTGGCTGAATTCCATAAAGCTCTGAATAATTTTACTCAGTTGACAACTGTCACCACATTTATAGAAAATAACAGCATAAGATAACTAAGACTTATCTATCTTAAAACACCACTGAACGTGTTAAGAGTGACACAGAGCTGAAATGTGTCTTTATAAGCAGTGAGTCCAAGTCCCAGGGACTCAGGGAACTCCCAACAGCCCAGCTGAATGCAGCTGTTTTCCCACTGGGGATTCTGTGCAGGTAATGGAACTCCCAAGGGGCAGATGTAGTCACACTCCATTTGAAACCCCAGAATTGTTCCCTCTACTGACCCTTCTCAGTTTTGGGTTTTTTTTTTTCTTTGTTTTATTTACTCTTTTAAACAAAGTATTTCACAAAGTATTTTCACAAAAGCAGGCATCACACACTGTCTGGAATTAGGTTTTAGCTCAAAAAGATGGAAATGGATCTCCTCTTCTGCTTATCACTGACAAGAAGGCTCTTCAAGCTTAAAAAGTACCCTTCCAGTTATAAAGTTTGCTTCAGAACATTTTACATTCTTTGTTGTTTATGAGCTCAATGGGAATTTTCCTTCTGAGCTTCCCTAAAGTTATCAAGACTTATTTCAAATTCTCTGCCTAGAAAGTCAAGGGAAATTTGCCTTTCAGTGACACACTCACTTCTTACTTATCTCAAAAGCCAGACAAACTCAGCCCTCTGAAAACCTAGCACAGAACATTTACGTTCTCCCTACATAAACAGGAAGTACATTAAGCACAGACATACTGGCTGAAATTATTCTTAAAATATATTAAAAAATTATAATAACTGAAGAAATGCAGAATTTCTCTCAGTCCCTTATTGCAATGCCTTAGGTTATTTTTTAAGCATTATTCAGACCTTCATTTTCATAATTTCATTTTGGTACTCACTTCTGGAAATTAATGTTGATCATCCTAACCAATTATTTGCCTGAGAATGGTTTAATTTGTAAGGCATATCCAAAACCAAAATACTGCATTGTGTTTAAAAATACCTTCAAGTAAGGTAGGTTTCTTTTTAAGGAACTGCATAGAACTGAAAAAATCTGTTTTATCTCAATATCCTCCAGGTTTAAGAAGAGATGTTCTGGTTTTCATTAATATCAGCTTTATTTCAGTGATAAAAGTTTTGCCAAGAATAGTAAAAAAGTTCTCAGTAGTTTAAGTACATGATTATTTTAAATGTCACATGCCCTTCTGGACCTCTTAAGTCTTTAGTGAGGAAAAAACCTTATACAAGACTCAGCAGAAAAACATTATTTATTTATTTATTTAAGAGTAGCAACAATAAAGTAACCAATACTTTATCTCTGGAACTGCTTTCTCAATATCAGGAGTTATACAGAAGTGAACTATTACACACCTTTAGTAGTAGTTTAAAATATTAGTTATTTGTTGAGAGTTTGTTACATATTAACATTTTGGCAGTTCACTCAAATAAAAAATGTATGGCCATAATTAATAAGGAAGTTTCCAAGGGAACTTAGAAGGGATGAATAAATTCAACTTCAATATGTAAATCACATGAGTTTCTTGGCTATAACTTCCAGCGTGTGAATTAGTTAGATTAGAATACATTTATACAAATAAATTTACTTAATACTTGGCAAATTATACATTTCAGCTCGTTTTAGAAACACAAATAAACTGTGTTTCAACACCAAGTGTCTACTACAGATGACTAAAATTTAACACAGAGTGAAAAAGTAAATTTAAAGGTGTAGCAGGTTAATTCAGCAATAAAAGTTTCAGTAATGTATTAAGCTGCATTCTGCAGTCATTCCTAGTTTATTAATGAATTATAAACCAAATAAGATGATTTAACAGGTAAAGGACAATAAAGGGACAATCCTTCAAATTTCTCCCCAAAGCATCATCCTGATATTCGCTGTGCATCTTATGCCTCCAAGTGTATAAACAGGAAGTACAAATTCTTTCAAAAGTATTGACTAATTTTGGCTAATATTGGCTAGGATTTACTATTTTTGGGTGAGTAATGCTCAAGTACTCACAATAATTACCCTGTCTCAGATGCCTCACACTGAACACAAACAGGACTGGAGTGGACCCAGAGACATGGAGATACTTTGGCACCATTCCTCACATTTTTTAAGGAGGTGCATGCCAAGTAACAGGTAACTGTCCTGCAAGCATTGCAATATTTCCCTTTAACTGCTAAATCAGCTTATCTGGTTCACAGTTCATTAATAAACTATGAGCAGCTGCAGATTGCTCAAAATTTTATAGCTCTTTAACCTGCTAGACCTTTAAACTTTTTCTATCTCTATTAAATTTTATTCATGTAACAAATAACTGGCCTTAAGTATTGTCTTAGCAATACAGCTACCCAAGTTCCTTTCTACATAGGTATCTTTTTAGATAAATTTTGCACATTTTCATTATTCCCTCAAAAATCCAACAAGATATTACTCCTACCTACAAAAGAAAAAAACTGAATGTGAAAATCTTGATGAGACAAGACTGGTGGTAAAGAACTCCAATCAACCAGAGCTAAATATATCTGGGCATTTCACAACCTTCTTAAGTAGAATTTCTACATCAAGTAGGAGAAAAAGTAAAAGATGAATCCCTCTGAATGCACTCGCTGTGAATGTGCAAATGAAGATGTGCAGTAGCTGTCACAGGCTTCAACACACTGGACATAAATCAGTAAATGCATTCAAATCCAGGATGCATTGGCAAAAACCAGATCAGGACACATAACTTGGTCTTTGAAAAAAAACCTGCTAGCACCTACTTGCACACTAAGAAAATGAACATTATTTAACCACAAATTTTTGAATACTTTTAAAATCAGGGAGGCAAAGGAGGCATATAAGGGAAAAAATGCTTTTCATGCCCTATGACTGATTATAAGGCAAGTTGGGCATCTCAAAGCTGTTAAATAACAGCACAACAGCGTAAGAGAGGTATATTTTTAAAACAAAATTAGAATGCTTAGTCTTACATCCACTCTTCTAATTAATAATCCTGAAACAAGACAACAAAGCAATTAATAAAATAATTGACGTTTAAAAGGAAAACATAAGGCAAAGGAGCAGAATCTTTCTGTAATACAAATAAAAAGTTATTTTTCCTCATGAATGGAAAAATAATTTAGAGGAAATAAGACATCAAAACTGGGGGGGGAGAGGGGGGCAGTGAGGGCAAGGGGGAAACAGGCCAAAATGTAAACAGCTCTGAAATTAATAATAAATAAAGACTTTGAATAAAAATGAGTGTCTGAAAGAAGAGTACAGAGAGTAACATTAAAAAAAATAAAGGTGAATAAATAAACGTGAGGTATCTGGCACTCACTTGAAAAAGAGGTGGGCAAGGGATTGTTGCCATATCCATAAATACCTTTAGCTGTTTAGCAAAAAGATGCACTGCTATCTGTTAAAGTGTCTTTTCTGAAAATTCCCCTTTTTTTCCATATTCCATAATTTTAAACCCTGCTGTGACCCATGAAATTTCCTGGAATCTCATTTATAAATTTGTTTGCAGGTACAGTACATAAACTTTTTTTTTCACACCTATTTTTTTTTGTTATTAACATTCTGTCTCCTCTATGTCTGCACCTAAAACCAACCTAAATATTTTCTTAGAAGATAGTGTTTAACAGGATGTAAGTCATATATTAGTTTTGTAAGAAAACATACATTTTCTAGTACTCCAGCCATAAAAACCACCTACCTCCAAGACCTGTTTCCAACCTCCTGCAGAACACCTTTTCCAGGATCATAAATGCACTCTCCTGGAAGGAAAGGCCACGAAGGCGATGACAGGGCATCACCTTGTGTGGGAGGGAGGAGCTGGAATGTGTGGAGCTCTGTCTTGGGGTAGGGGATCAGTGAAGGATTTGGGGGTCAGGATTAGAAGGAAGGCCAGCAAAGTGGGAATTGCTGTGCCAGACAGTCTCCAGAAGGATGGGGCAGGTGACACCTTCTCCAGACAACAGGAGGGAGCCTCATGTGATTCCTCACAAGGAATGTGTCCAACCCTGTGGCATCCCATGAACTCTCCCGCCTCGGCCAATTCCCAAGCCCTCGGCCCTGGAAACAGCAGTAGCTACTCACCATGGGGTTAGCCCTCCTGGGGGGAAAAGCAGACTGCCCCATGGACTTCCATGTCACAATTCCCCTAGCTTCTCCTCTCCCTGTCCCCTCACTGGTTGGCATCCCTGGTGGCCACCCCCTTTCCCCTGGAGGCCAGTGCCCTCTGCCCAGCCCTTAGCTCTGCCTCCCATCCCTTCCCCTTCTTAAGCTGCCTGCTCCACGTGGTTCTTCCTCTTTCTCGCTGGGTTCCCCTTCTCCTACATGAGACCCTGCTGGAATAAAACCTTGCAAAAGAGCCTTTCTTGCTTCTATCGCTGAGCCAGTTGTGGTGAGCGTTGAGTGGAGGTTTGACTGTGTGGCCTGAATATTAACTCAGCTTCCCTTTCACCAGGAGAGGTTTGTTGGGGACAAGAAATAGGCAGCAGCACCTACAATTCTAAAACCCACATTTTTACAACCCCCAGAATCTGCCAGTGGGACAATGCAGTGATCCAGAAGACTCCTGGGGCACACGGATAACAAGCCCTGGAACACAGGCAGCTGAGCAACAATCCATGAGGCACTCTGCTGGACCTGAGCATTAAAAACATGGGAGGACTCTCTGAGGATATGAAGATCTGCCCTGACTGCAGTGACCATGAGAGGGTGAGTTCAGGAGAAGGACAAAACCGAGGATCACAACACTGGGCTTGAGGGACGAAGGCATTGGCCTCTTTGGGATCTGCCTGGGACATGGACACCACCCTAAAGAGAAAGCTCCAAAGGAGCTGGTGCCTGCTCAGGGATTATCTCCTCCAAAACCAAGAATGGTCCACAGGGACAAGTGGAAAGTCAAGCACAGGCAGCAAGAGGCCTGCATATATGAACATCACTAAACTCTGACATAAAAGGGAAGTGGAAGCACTAACTTCAAAAACAAGGAGACAGACACCACCAAATATGCATGCTGGTTTATGTGAATTCGTGTGACATATGGGTCTAATATATAAAAACCTCCAAAACAACAAGAGATATTAATCAAAACAAAATAAAGTCATCCTTCAGAATTAAGAGGGAACAAACTGGCCCAAAATCTCAGGTTTACCATTTTCTATCTTTATATAACTGTGTTTAAAGACTTTTCCTCATAATTTGAAGCTGTATAATTTAAATGTGACATTTGTACAGGTACTCAAATGAAAAATCTCCCAAAACACCAACAGCCACAGAAATACATAAATGAAACAACACCTAACACCTGCAATGATTGAACTTAGGTTATTGCTACCTTTTATCCCACCTAGGTGTTACTGCACAACCTAGTGAACTTTCTTTGGATCATTCTGTACTGTTCTGTCAAAGTTTTCCTTAGGATAATCTTCCTCTCCTGCCCTTCTGAAAAACCACTCAAACAAGGAGCCTATCTGACCTGCTTTCTTACACACAAAAATGTTATGTAAAGTGAAGTCGCACTAGCAACCAATTCACTTCCAATCACAATTCTTTGCCATAACAGTAATACTGCTGCATCAAATAAGCATATTAAAATCCCTTTTAAAATAAAAATTTCTAAGATGCTCCCTACAGAAAGATGCAACAGAAACAATGGTTTCCAAAGGAAAAAAAACTGTTGGTGTTTTCATAACAACTATAGGTTTGATAAGTTGGAAGAACAGAAGTCTGTTGTCAAAAGATAAAAAAGAAGTTTATTTCAAAAAGAGGTCACACCACAGCAACTATATTGTTCTTTAGAAAAACAGCCTGTTTAACTTCCAGAAAGGGATGATGATGGGAAAAAATGTGTATAACCGCAACTAGAATTTTCCAGTGGCAATGCAGCACTTCTTCAAATGTGAGTGTGTGGTAAATCAAACAAATAGCAGTGAAAAGTATGATCCAGTTCTCAGTGAATCATCAAAACCAGTTGTCTGTAGACAGACCAAACATCAGGGGCCTTATCAGTCAAACAATCTGTCCCAAGAATTAAGTTCCTATTCAGAGAAGTGGAAATAAGGCACTACTTTCCCTTCTCAAATTAAGTGATCCCTCAGTGATTTGTGAGCAAGAGAACATCATCCACTGAACAGGAATGTTAATTTTGCTATTGATGGTTTTCCCTGTATTGCAAATTGGAGTTTGGTTGTTTTAAAATTCAGCCTTTGCTTATTTCTACAACTTATTGTAATGTGGCTACAATCCTAGAAATCTAAAATTCTGTTAAGTGACCACTAAATCTGCATTACCTTCAAAACCTTGTATGACTTACTAGCCCCAAATGACTTAAAAATATGTAGCAACTCACACCTAAGGAAGAGCTGAAGTTAAAAGTTGAGATCAATATATATACTCCGATCAAAAAAGGGAAAAATATAAAACTGACATACCAACCAAGAAAATATAAAAATCAGACATACATTTGCACCTGTTTCTCTGCTGCCTAAAATAAGCAAGGAATTATAAGGCAAAGATTGCAACTTTATGGTTGCAACACTACACACAAGTCAAAACCCCTAAAATTCCACTTCCCACAGCAATTTTAACTCCATTCCAATTTGCAAGTAAAGAAGTTGGAAATATACTATGTTGTTCTGCCTCTTAAATAGTACAAACACTGAAGCAGGAATGTGGGAATCATAACTCTAATTTTATTAGCTTATAAGAATTCAAGACCTCAAAGAGACCATTGCATTAAATATCCAAACAACTCTATAATACCAGTTAATAGCAATTTGTTTATTCTGTTTATGAACCCACTGCTGCCCCTTTACTGTCTCTGGTTGTTGCAGTTACATATGGAAATAATGTTAAGAATGTGAAAATACTACATGGTCTGTTCAATCTTGATTTTTTTTAAAAGCTATTTTTATTTAGATGAAACACAGAACTTTTTACTTTTTGGTTTTACACAATGATAAATGTGGTATGATATCTCTTATCGTCATCCATTGGTTAAATGTTAACACTATACCAAAGATTTGGAATTCTGCCTCCCATGCTTAGGAATAGTGATTATCACTAGCCTTCAATTCTTCAATTTTTCAGAACTACCAAATTCAGTTTAGGGCTTTTTTTGCACACCTGTGATGAAGAAAGTTTGGGACTGGTCCAGAACAAAACTTGCTTCATCAGAATGGTAACCCAGCTTAGAGAAAATATTTTTATGTTCCTGCCTTGCCTTTCAAAGGTTATTTTTTTCTATATCAAAAAACCTAAAACATATTTAACTGATGCAATTTTGTGAGAACAAAACTGTGGTAACATAACTGTCACCCTTGACTGAGGCAGAAACCAATAGGAAAAGATGTTAAAAAAAAAAAATTAGATTAGTGACTCAGTTGACAAAGATCACTGAAATCTTCTCTCAGAACTAAGCACAGTAACTTCTTCTTCCAAAAAAAAGGGCCTTATCTAAATACCACCTTGTTAAAACTAGGTTTTAACAGATTAACTGACTCGCTTTGTTATATCTAGAGCAGCTTTTGAAAATTCCCTGCCACAAGTGCCAGAAGCCAGTTAATTAGTAAATATAAAGGTGCATGAAACAGTGCATGTTCATGTAAAAGGCAGTTAGAAGAGTCTCCTGAGGCATTGGTTTTATACTTTTTACTCAAACATTAACACAGCAATCTCATTTAAAAGGAATTAAGTCAATGCACACCTACAGCTTTGGACGCTGGCATCGGTTCCATTGGAAATATCATCCTGAGGGTTCCCAAAGCTGTGCCAGAGGCACCACTGCAGTCTGGTTTAAAGCTTTTCAGGTCAACAGCACTGATAACCAGCACTAATAACCAGTGGAAAAGGCAGAGCCAGTGGGACAGACATCTGTCCTCAGGAGCTGCCAGCTCTGTCCGTGTGTGGCCACAGGTGGTGACCCTCGTGCTGCAGGAGCCAGAGGAGAAAGACAAAAGAAACTAAAAGCTGTAGTAACAGAAGCCATCCACAATTCAAGTCTCCTGAAAGTAACTTTAACAGGCAGCTCTTAGAAGCATGACTCACTTTCCTCCTCTGGTTTGATTCTGGCTGTACCCAGAAGACATCAAGAGGAAGCACATGAGCATTTCTGTAAAGTTGAAGGTTATGACCCTTTTATTGCCATTTTTGAAAACTGCAGTACTATAAGATTCAAAGACTCTTATGATATAGACTGATAGCTGCAAGCCTCAGTAGCATTTCCACTATTCAAATTCAAAGTGATCTTCAAGCAGAAGTAAGTATTAACAACATGAAATCCACCCATTCTACTGTTTAGAATAACCAATAACTTTAACCACTTGGTACTCCATAAATCATGAGGGTTTTAAGTTAAACTTCATTTTATGTCATGGTTAAGCAAACATTTCTTTCATTGAGTAAAGTGTGACACACAAAAAAGGAAAAAAACCAGTATTAGATTATTATATTACTGTAAATTCCAGAATGTACTGCTATCAGAAATGCAAAACAAATTACTACAGCAACCCTTTAAATAAAAATGAGAAACAAAGCTATTAAAGACCATCCACAGCAGCAAAAAAATTAAGTGAAGCTGAGTTACAGACACAAGCTTCTGAAATGCTGAAACACAGTTTGCTTTGCTCTAACACTGGAAGATGACTGAAAACGTCAATGAAAATTTTGTCTGGAATGTGAAACTTTACACATGTATTTAATGGAAGGTGTCAACTTTTACAAGGGAAACAATTGTAATTCCACTGTTTATCACCTAATTACATTTAGCAGATTTTTATTGTTCAGCATGAATTATTCCATATTGAAGTTAGGTGAAACAGCACAAACAGTTGGCCACAGCACTCTAGAACATGCTAAGCCATGCTGTTAAACACAACTACTGAGCAAAGTGGTTTCTTTTTCATCTGTTTTATGAAATAGGTCCTAACTAAGAAGAGTGTTCTGAGTTACAAAAATGAAGTTAGGCAAGTAGGATATTAAACTTACATTCCTGTTAATGTAAAAAATCAGGCTCTGATCTAAAACCCTTAGAAATTCTTTAAATTCAAAACACTTTGGAGCAAGACCACAGATACCAAAAAGAATATTTATTGGACATAAATATACTCTATAAAAAACCCTCCTGAAAAACAAAGATACTACAAGAAAGAAATTACCTGGAGTGTCTTGTAATGATCCTGATGTGGAAGTACTTTTTCTTTTTTTTCCTTCAAAAAATCCATTTCTAGCATACTATGTTTTTCCAGCAAACATTCCAATTCCTATAAAGTTTGTAAAATAAGACACATGAAATTACACACATTTGCGAATTTTGAAAATACAGGTCCATTAAACCATTCAAACTAATTTAATTTCTGATAACGGTGATATTTGCTCTAATAATTATCACAGAGATAAAGGGTTGTGCAAGAAAAATCTGACTGCAGTCTTTAAATTGGCACAGTATTTTCAAGTGTGAGTTATTTAAAACCCAAGGCATGTCCCGTGTATAAGGAATTACCTATGTGAAGTGGCCAAGGTGCTCTTAATAACATCATCTAACTTCTTCTGAACCCTGAAGGGTTCAGGAAGCTGAACCTGTTGTTACAGTCCCTTCCAACTGGAACCATTCTATCCTGTTCCAATTATTTTTGTATTTTTAGTATCTTGCTCTGCCTTTCTGCACTTGAAAAGCAGCATATTAAATGTACTGTCAGCAGATGTTTTCACTGAAAAGGCAGCAATCCTATGACATTTATGCATGCATAGAATGATCTCTATCTACATCTCCAAAATGAATAAAATCTTAAAATATTCTGGGATCTTGCAGAGACCCACTCTGGAAGCCTGCCCAACGTGAACCTGTAGAGAGGAAGGAGAATAACGCCACTGACAATAAACTTCGAAATGATTTGCTGCACAAAGAGCTAAAGATTTTTATTTTTCCTTAATGCAGCCATTGCTATTGTACATAAGCTGCTGGCACCCTTTCAGTTGCTCAAGAGCAACTATTTCTCCAAGCCATGCAGGAAGCCAGTATAGAAACAAATGACCTGCCAGGTCACGGCACAGCTATTCAAACAAAGGCACGACTGAGAGGGTCATGAGGAGGACAGAAAGAGCAGGTCTTCTTAGTTCAACCCTGCTTTTGGACAAAATAGTCAAAACAGTTTGAGAGACTTCACTGGTGAGATAGAAACAGACTGTGGAACACCAATCTAAAGCCTCTGTCTCAACCTGTCTCCTCTGCCAGCCTGTATTCCTGCTTCCCTTCAAAATTTCCTTCACACACTTAGCAAAACCAGCCTATTGCAGACCTCCTCATCCTTGGCTCGAGGTATTCACCCTCATTTTCATTTCCAAAAAGCTGATTTCTCCTTCCCCAGCACAGCTTGAGGCCTCCCAAGAAATAGTATTAAGAATAACAGAAGTTAAACTCACTCTCCCATGCATCACTGACCTTTTGCTGACTCAGATGTGTAACTGCAGGCACATCCCTGCTTGGTGCTTATATTGTATTCAGGGCAGAATGAATATGAAGAATTTAGCTACTAGAATTCCCACCCCCAAAAAATGAAACAAAGCTCATGCTGAGAAAGCTTGTATCTTCCTCTTTTTCTTTTTTTGTCCCTTTTCTTTATCAGTTAGGCTAAAAAAGTTTGGGGTTTTTTTCCCTGACAGTTTACAAAAATTCAGCCTAAAATAGGCACCAGACCTAAAAAAAAAAAAAGTATTTCAGCTAAATTGAGTGGTGTGCACAGGTGCACAGTTCTGGCCAGTCTCTAGAGAGCATCCAGAAAAGGACAATGGAGATGGAGAAGGGTTTGGAGCACAAATCTGATGAGAAGAGGCTGAGGAAAAACAGAGACTCAAGGGGACCTTATCTCTTTTAGCCAGGTGGAGGTCAGGCTCTGCTCCCAGGAAAAAGGGACAGGACAAGAGGAAATGGCCTCAAGTTGTGCCAGGGGAGGTTCAGGTTGGACATCCACAGGAATTTCTCCATGGAAAAGGGAGTCAGGCACTGGCAGGGGGTGCCCTGGAGGTGGTGGAGTCCCCATCCCTGGAAGTGTCCAGGGAATGCCTGGATGTGGCACTCTGCTCTGTGCTGGTGACAAGGTGGGGATCTGGCACAGGTTGAACTTGATAGTCTTGGAAGTCATGGAAGTCTGTGATTCTAAATTTGGTCAGTTTCTCTGGAATTTGGCTAATTTCTATGAAAAGAAAATTTAAAATTAATTTTAAACCTCTGCCAGCTCCACCTATATTTAATTCCTATATAAATGCCACATGTTTTCCTTCAAAATGACTATTCATACCTTTTTGATTTTTAGTTTTTCTTCTTCAGCACTGCAGAGTTTGATTTCGAGGTTTGCAACAGCTTGTTGAAGGCAGCTCTTGGGTTCCTTTGTTCTCTTTGTCTCACCGTCAGCTGAAGCCTTGTCTTCAACTACATTTGAAGAGGCAACTGGGATATCTGCTTGAGCCTAGTTCATGGGAGAAAAGTGGAACTGAATAATCTCTCTCAATGCCTCAGGGAAACAATCTCTCCTTGGATTAGTCATTCCATGATTTCACCAAGTGCACACTGCAATCAGTGGTCACAGGGAGGGAATACAAAGGGTTTGTGCTAAAGTAAGTATCTCATCCTTAGGCTAGACTAACAGAATAAAAGTAATCCAGACATCTCTAAACATTTAGGGACTGCTATTTCCCTAACTGTGGAAGTACAGAAAATTGTTGAAACACTGATGGTAAACTCACACTTTCAGAAAAGAACACAAATAAATTTGTTTAAGATGTTTAAAACATTTTGTGATATAGATAACAAAATCCAAAGCTTTATTTCTCTCCTTTAAAAAAAATAAAGGGGGGGCAAAAACCTTGCTCTTTTCACCACAAAAGAACTGGTGAAAAGTTTTCCAAGGAAAAAACTGGTACATTAATTCAGCTGCCACTTTTTCAACAACCTGAAAGCCAAGCATGCTTGAAATTTGGGTGGTGAAAGGAATATCTCAGTGTCTTTATTAAAGAGAGGTTTGACTGACCTGACCTCGTCCACCCCTAGCACCTTACATTCCAAACATACATTTAGATAATGCATTGACTTTCCCATAAATATCTCTCAAATTATTCAAATAAAGTGACACACAAAACCAGCTGAGATCTTGACTGTACATGAATATATAAAATACAGCAGACAAAACAGAGAGAGAGAGAAAAGTGCAGTTTGTGCTCTGAATTCTCCTGTTAGAAGCAAAGAGAAGCCATATGTGCCAATTCCATTTCTGAGTACTACTCAAGATTAGAGTCTGGCACCACCAAAAACTGTGATTATGGAACCTGTAACAGGGAAGGATTTTTTTACCTGAAACCTCATGAGGCTCTGGAGATAGAATTATAAAAGAATATAGTTCTACTAACACCACACTCTAATAGGTATAGGAATATTTTTAGTTTTCTGCCAAACATTTTCCTTTCGTTTAGTCCTTAGTGCAAAGTCACCTCCATCTCAAAATAATGTTAAAGGACCTGCTCTCAACTCCCTTCAGCAGGAATTGCTAATAAAGTTTTTTAATTTGTACTATTTCCTGCATTACAGAGAATTTATAGAATGATGGGTCTCTCAGTAGCTGAACAGAACAAGATGAGAAAAACTGAAACATGAACTACAACTAGAATTTGCACACACACTTTGTCTGAAGTAACAAAGTGTATTTTTTATTTTTCTGTAAGATTACCTAACTAAATGACTTAATAGTTTTAAAAAATACCCCTAAGCCTTAGTGTTCTGGAATAACCCAAGTGCTCTTTCCAGAGAACACAAAAGCTAAAATTGCTGGCCTAGCTCAAACAAGAAAGGTTGAAGGTTATTCACTGTTAGCCAGAATTTAAAAAGGCAGGATCTGTGGTGGCTGAAGAAAATCACTTTTTGATCATGCTTCCAGTAAAAGAAATTTACTTATCAAAACTTTGTCAAAGAGCCAGGTGAAGAGCCTTCAACACAGAAAATTACTGTGCCTGGCATCAGTCAAAAAAGAAAATAATCACTCCTCCCTCTCAAGGAAAAAAAAAAACCACATGACTTTTGGATTTATAAATTTCTTTGATATCATTTGCATCTGGGCACATATCTTCTTCACTTTTTATAGGCTTTACACAGAACATTAGCCTGGGTACAAACAAAAAATGGTAACTTATTAACTAATTAATTCACAATTGGTGCCACAGTCTTTCTGGAAGTGTGAACATACAGATGCTCCTCAAAGGAAAAAGATAAGGCTCAGTTAAACCAAAACCTGTATTTTGTGAATTTTGTTCAAATAGCTCTAAAGAAATGCATTTAAATGATCAGAAAATTAAAATCTGACTTAATCATGTAATTCAGCTTTCACCAGGAGCAGCCTTAAGACTTGATAAGTCTACCTGAAAAAGAAAAACCAAGGAAGTGCTGACAACAGGAGGGTTGACAAATAGCCCAAAACACTGATTGCTTCACAGTGAGGCAAGAGCCTTTTCTAGTTGAAGTATGCACTGCTCCACATCCTGAAACAAGGAAGTTTACAAGGAATTAACATGTTCAAATGGGGGCCACTGCAATTAATAGCAGTAAAAAACTCAGAAGGGAAAATCTATTTAAGTCTCATCTGCAGCAGCTCTTGTAATTCTGATAGAATTCTTATGACAATCTCCAGGCAGAAAGGCTTTTTCCTTCCTTGCTCACCTAGTTGTTTAGTTAAAAACTAAACATTTTAACACCCCAGAAAGAAACAAAGCTCAGTTCTCAGCAGCACTGCAGCCACCTGAGAGATTAAAAACCCACCAGATCTACCACCAAAAAAAAATCAACTATAAAATTAATGGGGAAAAAACAAAGTAAAGCAAAGGAAAATTTAACCCCCCCCCCTAAAATTAATTTAATTATAATTAGGTAAAGATTAAACATTAATTCTTTAACCATGGAATGGTTTGGATTGGAAGGGACCTTGAAGATCATCTTGTTCCAATGCCCTGGCATGGGCAGGGATGGGATGCCTTTCACTAGACCAGGTTGCTCAGAGCCCCATCCTTGAAAATCCTAAAAACCCAGTCCTCCAACCACTTGAGAAAACATACAAGTATGACAAGCTTTAAAAGTAGCCTGTTTTTTTGAGTACCTTCCTGCTGAAATTTCCTTCATGCATGCCCAGCACCATCAGCATGCCTTTAACTTTTAATAACTCCAATACAGTTATCTCTCTTTTGCAGTTCAGATCAAAGTAGTATGGTTTCTATCAGTTATAGGTTTCATAAACAATCTAAAAATCATTTTGCTTCAAAGTCTGCATCTCATAAATCCAAGGACCTTTTGCCCTTAAAAAGCATTTCAACCTAAATGTGCACTGAAAAGATGCAACACTGATATTTAATATATTAAATTCTTGCACTGAAGATCAAAAATTACCTGTTCTTCAGGAACAGCTGGATTTATCACACTCTTGCCTGTTTGAATAACTGTTCCCACTTTATCACTTGATAAAATGAAAGAGTCAGAAGGAAGCAGGCAGGAAGAAGGCACAGAGCGCTCCAGGAGAACATCAGGAGATCTATGGACTTCAGGTACTAGAAACAGAAAAAACACACAATATTAAGAAACGCCCAAAAATTAGTTTTGTTTCTGGAGTCCATGCCTAGAAAACCCATCACAAGTTTAGTCATACCGATGTAAGCTTATGTACCTCTTATAATTCAATTGCACTGAAAAGTGATTCACTCGAAGTGCCTGTGTTTTTCAGTAGTATGGACTTAAGGACAATTAAAATCATAGTCACAAAAAATATAGACTTTTAATTTACACAGAGGTTTTACAAGATAACAGCTCTCAAAATGATGAATTTTAACTCTGTCTCTTTTGATTCACACAGCCTTATAGCTTCAGCATGATCTTTAATCAGTTTCAGTCAATGGGAAAACTATACTCATAATTTCCCAAGTTTTATACATTTTTAAGTTAAATGTTATTTTCTAAGACACAACAGTCTTAGAAGCCACATACAAACAGCTTGCCAAGACAGACAATAAAACAGCTTTATATTTTTTAAGAGCTAAAAAGACAACAAAGTAAATAACTCCCTAGCTAATAAAAATGAAGTTGAATCAACTCTTCATATAGAGAGCTCTTCTATACCAAATTACAGTTATGCCATAAAAAGCTTCAAAAAAGCACAACAGAAAATCTTGGTTTTAAAAAAGACATAAACTAAAAAAACTAAATAAAAAGAAAGAAAAAGAGAAAGTTTTGCACACATTTTTAATTTAACAGCACAGTCCTGCAAACTTTGACATGGTCAGCTCCAGGTGTGTCTTTGCAATAGGCAAAAAAGCACATCCAATTGTTTCAGAAAAAGCAGCTCCCATTATTATTACAACTCTGGCAACATGTAAAAGATGCCACTAGCCATGAGCAAGGCTCAGCCTCTGGATATCCCTGTTTCATACTGCACAAGTACTCAGCACAAATCAGGGTGTCACTGGCCTTGAGGCACTCAAAAGGACACACCAATCCTTGAATCCAGGCACTCCCTGTCCCATCTTCTTCAGCTGCCAGTTCTAGGATTCAGCTATAACACAGAGGAAACCACATCAAATGAAAGAAGAAAGAAAATAGACCATGAGGCAGAAAAGTATCAGTAGGGTAACTGCAATGATAGTAGATCTGGAAGTGGCCAAAAAATAGGAAGAAAAAAAGAAAAATCACAGCTCAGCAGAAGATGGAAACTTGGCTAAAAAGCCTAGAGGAGAGTATTTCAGCAAACAGAACAGGAACCAGTTTAGGTAACTGCATTTTAATAGTTAACTCTTCTCCAAAACTGGAAATTTGGCTTTTTTGGCTTTAAGTACCTTAAGATAAAATTCCCCTCCCATTCCAAATGTCTCCTTTCAAATGAAGCTTCCTACAAACATTACCTACTCTGTTAATTCAAGTGGCAGTGAAGTGACATAGAAGATGATCTTTTTGTGTCTAAACAAACCTTAAGGTCTCATGCTATCACTTAATGGCCTGAGCCTCAGTTTTAAATCAATTTCCATCTGATGGAAAAACAGCTAAAATAATGTACCAGGCAATTTCTGACCAAGCAGGAAAGTGGCTCTCTTACTTAAACTGTCAGCTCATATGGAAAAACTGACCATGATCCTTGTGATGAGAGTATTCAACCTTTGGTGAGGATTACCATAGCACAGGCATGGTTCACATATAAATAATTTATCACAAAAGAAAAAACAGCCATGGAGACTGGGCACTCATGTAGACTTGCTGAGATTAGAGCTTTAGGTATTCACATGTTTTGGAGTGTCCAATCCTAGAGATAAAACTCCATTTTTCAGGTAGTAGAGTTTTATGTGGAATCTTCTACAATCAGGTGGAGCTTTCAGTAGTTGTAATTATAGTAATGAATGCTTTGCATCTTGAAGGGGAGAACAAACCAAACCAGAAACAAAATCCCCACTCCTTAAGTTGTCAAAATGAAACCTAGGAAATGAGGAGCAAGCACTGGTGAGCACTTCAGAGCATTTTGGTTTAAAATTTTCAGCTAAACACATGACCTTGCAGAAGACAAGAAAAGGTGGCGACTTTCCAAGGTATCATTCAAACATCTTTTTTTACAAAACCTTCTTTTCACTTTTCAGCAATGCAAAAGATTCATAAATTAGACATTCCTAGAACTACATGTGCTATGTCTGTAATTCAAGCTCTCTTTAATTCTTTCCTCTTGTGTATATACTGGTGAAATTGCATATAATTCAGCTCAAAATTCGCTTATAAAGAGAACCCCTAAATCATTCCTGCTTACCATGCCTTAGTAACCATAATGGAACAGTTTCACAACCCCTGGAACAAAAACTTGCCTCTGTTGGAACTACCTGACCTGACTTCAGCAGGTTAAGTCTGATGAATTTTCAAATAAATTTATTCAATAGTGAGAGCTGCAGCACTATAGAGTAAAGAAGCATTCACTCAATCACAGGTATATCAAAAGTCATACACCTGAAAAGGCTGAAATAAGATGCAGATATAAGTTATTCCCAGAATTGCACTTTAAAAGTATCTAATGATTTCTGAAGACCAGGCTTCTCAATATTAAGAATATTCTGTCATAAGTTTGTATGTAAGAACTGCCAGAACCACACAGTTTGTTAATAGCAGCAGAGACCAGGGACAGCCTGCAATCTTGCTAATGCAAGGAAAATTCTGTGTCTTTATGCTGGTAATGAAGCTTAAACAGTTACTAAAATTCCTGGGGGATCAGAAATTCTGAAAACAAAACCAAATGGATGAAGAACATGAACTGTTAAATCAACATTCCAATTGAGTCTTGGCCTTTTTACTGAGTTTCAGAATAAAGACATCAAATATCAAATGTACCACATGGGTAATATTTACTAATTGATGTTACTTATATCTACCAATTAAGAAGAAATATGACAGCAGAGCTCTAAGCAAAAAAAATATAATAATTATTTGACATATTTTTGTAGAATATTGCAAACTACTCGTAGCACAGTTCCCCTACATGTAGATTTCAGCTAATTAAAAATAAAATAAAATAAAATAAAATAAAATAAAATATAATAAAATAAAACAGAAACAAAATTAAATTTCCTTCCTCAATTCCCCTGCCTTGACATTACAATTTAAGGACACTTTCATTTATACTGCATACACTGAAAACTCTATCCCTGAACATTTTCATTAAAACTAACATTCAGGTAGAAAGTTTGAGTTTAAAACTGGTTTTGTGATCACAGTGGGAAAAACCACTCTGCTGCACTCTCAAGATTATTTCTGGTAACTCACAGCACAAAGCTCTTCCCCACATTTTATTCCTCCAAAGCCAAACTATTCCAGAAGAAAAGTAATTGCATCTACTATCCTAACATTTTAAATCTACAGCCAGGTGGTCCATACTACCAAAACAATAGTAAGAAGCCCAAGACCAATTTCAAGGGCAAAAGTGCAATGAAGTCACCATTGAGGCCTTAGAAATAATTTCTGAATTCTGCCTGCACACTGAAAAATACAGCCACAGGCTTCAGAGTTTTGTTTTATAACTTCCAAACAGCAGATGTGTAGGAAATTCACAAGATGAGTAACTCCTCCTCTGGAAAGTTCATCAAATCTTGGGTGTATGCAATGTTATCACCCCCCAAATTTATCAAAATCCCCTCAATATCACCATAATACACTTGAATTTTTCAGCAAGCCTTACTAAGAAATTTCTAGGATAAGACAGAAACATCTTTATATAGAGATAACATTGGGCAGACAATTCAGTTGTTTCTGTTACTAAAAACATCCATCTACAAGTCAATGCCCAAGAAGCACTTGGCCAATACAAGTAAAACCTTGCCTATTGTAATGAACTAATTTATTCACAGCAATATTTGCATGAAAAAGTCACGTCAAGATTTTACAGTAACAAAATATCCAGAATACAGGAGTTTTCTTTTAATTTTAAAATCCTTAAAATACCTTGGTATAACTTATCCTAGGATTTCTGTGTCACTTAAAATCATACAAAAAAACTTCTGTATTATGTACAAATAATTTCAATTCTACACACCTTACAGGATTTTAATTGGACTTCACTGACAGACACTGCACAGCCATATTGGATATAATTTATTAAACACATTAGAACATGCTACTGAATTTCGGCAGTAATTTTAAATATCATTCAAAATGACAAGATGAATAATAAAGTTATTTGGAAAAATATTGCTTCCTTAGTATTTGTTTTCCTCTGTTTCAATGACAAATAAAACTAATTATTCTGTAAGAGATGAAAGCCAGAAATAAATTAATAAAAACATTTTAAGAACATGATTTATGGAGAGCTCATGTTAAGAAAAATCCCTGCCTTATTTTGCATAATTTATTCTACATAACAATACAATATGGGTTGTTGGTCATTTTTTCCTGATGCTGCAAAAGTGCTGTTTTGTTTTGTGAAGAGTGAAATCTAGACCACAACAAAATCAGTAACACCTCCATAATATTTTAGTTCTACTGATAATATACATTTATCAATAAACTTTTATCAATTTCCTAAAATCCAGACAGGCACCAGACACTCGTATAAATTAATAAATCGGTTCTCTAATGTTTCTGCTTCTGCTTGAGGTAAAGAATATGTAATATATTTTTCAACTATATAAATGGCTTAAGTAAAAACAATCATTCTCATTCCACCCTTCTTTCCCAAAGCCAGTAAAAGACTTCATCACAATCCTATTTTTACCTTTTTCTGTTTTCCCACAATTTGCAACGATCTTCCAACTCAGTAGAAAAGAATATCCTTTGAATGAAGAAGTTCCATTCTTTTTCTATTGTATAAACTGAACTTCTCTTTCATTCCTTGATCAAGATTAACTTTGAGAAGTGCAGCTTCCCAAAATAATTGCTCAGGAATGTCCTTATGCTCAAGTTTTGACTGCTGGCTATTCTTTTATTTTACATTATTTTATTGTACACAACCTTCTAAGCCCTGATTTTTACAGTGAGTACATAAGGACAGGAATAGAATATTAAGATTTTTTACAGTGATTCTGTCAATACCTGTAGGAAATGCTGCCCAAGCAATAGCAGGAGATGTGGTCTGCTTTTCACCATTTCCAAACTCGTAACTCTCTGCTGCCTGGAAACAAGAAGAAACTGTTATATATTTTACAAAATGCTATAAATGTCCATAAAATAGTTGAAAATTGTTAAATTTCAAAGCAAAGTTATCCAAACAGCATACCTCAAATCCTCCAAAGTCATCATCATCCATCTTTCAGCAGGCACTAGAACAAAAAAGAAATCTTGATTTTAAAACATTTTCATAACCTCATCCCCCGCTTGCTCAGAAATGAGCATTCAATCCTTCCCTCCAATCTCATCTCCACAGCCCACCTGAAGTCTCCATCATTTGTAAGTCCTAAAACAGATAAAGGGGCCTAAATAAGAAAATTTTCACACAGAGGATGCAAGGCCAAGAACTGCAGGATCTCGCTTAAGAAGCACTTTTTTTATTGATCGAGTAAAATACAAAACATTGGGTGTTTTACAACAGAACTTGAATAACTTCAGGGGAAAACATAAGCACTGCCCATCAACATAGTCCAACATCTTTGGAAAGCAAAAATGCAGGAAAAGCTTCCTCACAGAGGAAAATAGGAAGATGTTACCTAAAGGTTACATCTAAAGATTTCAGGTATAGTAAACAGGTCCCCAGTACCTCAATAAATGGTACTAGAACTATCAAATAATCTAGTCTGGATATATATATTAAAAAATAAACAAATAAATTCATAAATATGTCTAGGAAATAGGATTTCTGACCACCAGATTCCAAAATGAAGGGTTATCTTTACTCATAGGGAAAACAATCTATCTTAATGCAGTCACGATCTCCTATGGACCTCGTATAGTTTTGTGTTTATGATTTAAAGCATAAAAAATATTTTCCATTGTTCAGTTGCTTTTCAAAATCAGCACTGTGATTAAATCCAAAAAGATTTCCTGCTTTTCCCATATCTTCTTAGCTGTCTGGCAACATCAGAACAAACTACAGCTTGGAAAAAGACTGTGGTGAATTTCTGGAAATTTTTCTGATACCACAGAGGTCCGTCCCTAGGTTTCATGGAGGGACTGATTAAGATTTTACAATCTGATCAGCATTTTTGACTTGCAGCCCTGAATTCTGTGGCATTTGGATATATTTATAGTTAAACTGCAGCTCAGTTTAAAAAAAAGCAGGCTAAGTTACTCAGCTAATGAAACTAACTCAAGATATACAAAGCTGTTGAGAGAAAGGTATTATGTATTAATAATATATATATATATATATATATATATATATATATATATATATATATATATATATCTGTAATTCTGAGAGGTATATGAAGGATGATCCAAAAAACCTATATGGTCTTTATAGGATGTTAAAATGTTTATGAAGCTAATTTACTTCAGTTAAAACAGTCTATAGGCTGGATAAACTTTCATTACTGCAGAAAAGATGGAAAGGAACTGTTTACAAGAGAGTAGGTTCAGATTGGATGTCAAGAAGAAATTCTTCCCTGTGAGGGTGGTGAGGCCCTGGCACAGGGTGCCCAGAGAAACTGTGGCTGCCCCATCCCTGGAAGTGTCCAAGGACAGGTTGGATGGGCCTTGAAGCAACCTGGGATAGTGGAAGGTGCTCCTGCCGTGGGACTGGGTGATCTTTAAGGTCCCTTCCAACACGAACCACCCTGTGATTCAATGATAAATTATCACTATCACAGTGTAACTAGAAATATTTGTCTAAATTGAAGTATTGTTCAATATTCTCATGTGGTATAAGAACTAAGTATCTTTCTAGGAACTACGAGGTGTTTTGTTGGCTTTGTGATGGTTGGGTTTTGTGCTGGTTCATTTTCCAAGAGAGAAAGAAGGTAGTTGGGTATTTTTCCAATCAGTGTTAAGGTTCATTGGTCAAACATTCATGCAGTCTATCAACATTCAGAGCTGTAACACACAGCTCAAGAATGCAGCACGTGTGTGCACAAATCATGGATGGAGATTGTGTGGACAGCACAGGACTGCAGGTGGAGACAGCACAAACTGAGAATGTCACTGTATTCATGCCACATTCTGGGAAAAACCACCCAAACCAGACTGGTGATTGACACAATCACTGCACAACCCAGTGTTGAGGCACCAGGCAGAGCAGCCAGCTGGAGAAAGTGAGCCTTTAGAAAGGCAAACAGGTATTTTATCTATTTTATCTGTGAGACATTCTGTATCACATCAACAGGTCTTACAGGCTCTACACAAAGTTCCTTCAAAGCAGATTTTCTCCACAAAGTGCATGAGACATTATTCCCATAATCTCAGAACTGGCTGTGTCTCAACCAGGGAAATTACATTCAGCATTGTATTTTAAAAACACAAACTGGAACAAGTTCAGAGGAGTTCAACAAGAATTAAAGCAATTTTGGAAAGGCATGCTAAAATGGAGAGTCTCTAAAAAAATAAAAGGCAAACAAAAATAGAAAATATGTAAAATCATGTTCTAAGAAGTGATTAACTACTTTGATTTCTCTTCAAATACAACACTGACCTGAGGCAGTAAAGACAGAAGGCCCTGTAAGGAAAACATGTGAGGATTTCCATTTCTCCTTCAAGAACATTTATAAGAAACTATGCATAAATAAAATGGAACTTTTGATAGAGAAAAAGAATGTAGGGCAGAAGAAAAACTGGAGAGCAACCTGTTATTGAATCCATCATCTTTTTTACTGCATTTCATATGCAGTTTTTTAAGCCTGGTAACAATTCCAGGACTATTCTGACCTAAGATTACCTTTACCCCACAAATTTTAAACACAGACATTTTGTGGCTGTAACAGTGTGATTAATTTATGAATTATGCCACATATCGATCCAATGGAATAAAAGACAAACAAACCCCCAGCAAGTCTCTGTAGTACCAATGGTGTTTTCACACCTAAATGCTAATCCTCCAATATCCAGCTCTTCAGAAACCCCACAGGAATTCCAGGCCAAGTGATTCTCCCCCAGGTGACAGAATTCTAGGTCTGTTTGCTCTTTGGGTGCGTACAATATATACTCATACATGTATATGCACCTCTCTTTCAAAATGAAATCCTGATTTGTTTCCAAGCTTTGACTGCTGTGGTCAAAAAAAAAAATCTAAAAATACCAGAAACTGGCAAACTCAATGTGTGTCATAAATATGCAGGCAGCAGATTAGGATGGAAAGCATGGAATAAATCCTGAGGGATGCTGAGGGAGCCTTCTGCAGGGAAAAGGGCCACATCAATGTTATAGGAAATGTTTAGAAAAAGAAATAGGAGACATTCACAGTCCTCAAAGTACATGTGCGTTTAGTTCTAAAAACATATTAATAATTCATTATAAATTTAACTGATAGCAATGCTGAAAAGTTGACCAAATACAAAATTTCTCAATTCTATCCCTTATTCTCATGATGGAAATGCAGTTCTGGTACAAATAAATAACAGAAGTAGCCTAACACCTCTCCTTGGAACTGCAACAAATCTGGGAGCAAGTTCTTTTAATCAACCATCTATTCCAAAATGGGGAATCAGACTTTTCTTTCCTCACAGGGCAGGAACATTATTTGTGGCACCGGAATAGGAAAGAATACATTAAGTGCTGACAATCTCCAGGATTTGAAAAATAACAGAAAAAGACAAAACAACCCACACAGTCTTACCATGACTAAATGTGGTCTCTTGAAATATGCCCGATACTGGAATTAAGTAACTGTAAAATTGGGCAACAAGAAGTCAACCTCAAAATTACAGAGTCATAGAAATTATGGTTGGAAAAGACATAGTAGGTCATCCAGCCCAGGTCATTTCCAAAACATTGCACTTCTCAGACAGTCATGTCCTAAAAGGCTTGAGAAGCTCTCCAGTCACATGCCATGAAAAGAAGGAAACTTTCCATGGGCAATGAATATGCAAGCCACTGAATTTTGAGAAGGTTTTATCAACAAGTTTGAATCCACCAAATGGAAAAGTAAATTCTGCCAAAATTCAGACCAGCAGGTCATCCAACCCAAGCTTCTGCTCAAAACAGGGTCAACACTGCATTTCAGATGAGGTTGCTCAAGACTTTCTCCTGCATGGCTAGTAGGGCTGCATGACGGATTTATTCAGATTGATGTACATATCTGAGAAGCTCACAAGATTTCCTTTGCCAAATACAGTCACCAAAGCCTGGCCAGCAGCTTAAAAGAGGTCATGAGAACTTGGTGAAATGCGCTTACCTAACAGACACATCAAAAGCATGTCTTTATACACAGGAAGATCAAGAGCCTTTCCCAAGAAATAAGGCAGAAAAATGTAAGCTGAGAAAAAAAAAAGCCCCTCTTTCCCATTCCAACAGTTAGGGGGAGAAAGAACATTGTAATCCCACTAGAAATCCTGATATTCTTCATATGCAACAGGCAAAAGTGCTGGAAAGACCAAAAGGTGAATTAGGAAGAATTCACATCCACCTCTGGTTAGTGAGAATTCAAATTAATCAAGTCTTGATAATCTAAATTTGTCTAGGTAATAGAGACCTGATTCTGCCAGGTACAATCAAGTGACTTCTGTATAACCTGGCCTATAAGTTGGAGGCCAAATTTTGTACATTTTAATGGAAAAACTGACAGAATGTACTGCTTTTTATTTTGTCAGAATGGTGTGTGTGGAGCTGCCTGAGGGTGGGGCTGCTGCATTTGTATTTCTGGCAAACCCCAGGTAACTTCCTATCTTTGACAACCTATCAGTTTTATTTTCATTCTTATGTTTTCTAAATGCTTCATCCAACGTGTTCAGTCCAGGACAGGCTCATTAGCTGTCCCTTGATTGGACATAACATAGACCACAGCATTTGGAGAATAAATCTTTGGCCAAAACTGCAGGTTCCAAAAAGTCTACTCAGGATAAGTATAGGATGTAAAAAAAAAACAACAAAACAAAACAAAAACAAAATAAAGACCAAAAAAAAAAACAAAACCCAGAAAATAAAAAGAACACAAAAAAAACCCAATAACACAAAACTAAAAAGATGTAATTTAGAAAGCATGTACAGTGGCAATATTTCTGTGATAAAGAGCAGGGCAAATGATAAATTTCTGTATCACCAAGATCTAACTAGCTCACATGCACTTTTCCCCACGGCTTTCACCAAAACTCCAAGTACCACTTACAAATTTTAAAATTCAGGAGCAATCTTCCTTCTTTTTACCTAGCTGATAGGCTTTCCTCCTGCTCCATACCAATCACAGCTGCAGGATAAGCATTTGGCATCTTAAAAACTTATAATAGCTACTAAGCCGTTAATTGGAAAAAATTTAATTACAGAATACACATAACCCAAAGGATACCTAGCTCAAGAACAGAATATGAATGCAAAGCATAATGGAAACTAAAATACATTTAGAGCATGTGTAAAATTTTTCTACAGAAGAAAAACCACCCTATCAATTCTGCATGCTGTGTGTCCTACCCCATCATAAGACAGTGAAAATGAGGCAACACCAAAACACCAGTGTTCTCCATCATGTTCCAGTGTGGATCCCATCATAAAAAAGGGACAGGTGGGAAACCTGCCCTGCCAGGAAGCAGGTCACCTCCCAGAGTGAAAGGCACAGTGACAGGGCTGTTAGCACCTTCATTTTAACAGGGGACAAGCAGCCTGCCCACCCACACAGTGAATTAAGATACTTCAAGCTTCTGGGGAAAAAGAAGACAACACAGAATGTGTCCCAGCAATTTTTCCCTGGGACATGAGGCTGGTTCATTTAGCCTGGAGAAAAATAGGCTCAGGGGAATATTATCAGTCCTCACAAGAGGGTGCAGAAAGTGATAGCAGAAGAGGAGATGGCCTCAAGTTGTTCCAGGGAAGATTTAGGTTGGATATCAGGGAAAATTTATTCACCAAAAAATGTTGTCAAGCATTGAAACAGGCTGCCCAGGGCTGTGGTTAAATCACAGTCCCTGGAGGGTTTAAAAGACATGTAGATGTGGCACTTGGGGATGTGGTTCAGGGGTGGACTTAGCAGTGGGAGGTTAATGGTTGGACTCCATGATCCTAAAGGTCTTTTCTAACCTAAATTATTCACTGATTTCACTTCCAGTACTGACTCAACAAACACTTAGTACAATAATAATGTTAAAACTTTTTTAATAGAAAAAAAAAAAAACCAACAAAAAAACAAAAACCAAAAAGAGTCAGCAGTTGCACAGCCACCTATTTTGCAGTACTAGTTGCTCATATTACAATTGATTCCACTCAAATCTATGGTACTTTTAAGAAAAAGTTAAAGCCCAGCCCATTGTAATGAATTTTCTTCCACAGCCCAAATAAAGCAGCTCAACATTAAAGCAATCACAATTTAGTTTGCAAAGCCTCTCAGGACAACTTGTGCAACCCATCCTGAAAGCAAGGCCAGCTCTGGCACTGCCAAAAGCCACACACAGTCAAGCTCAGAATATCTGCAAGGACTGAGACTTTGGTCTAAGAAAAGGCAGCAGTCAAGCACTGGAGAAAACACCCAGAGAATTTTCTTTTCCTATTCATCTTTCAGGTCTACCCATTGATCCATTTATTCAGAAGAGTTTCCAGAGGGTTTCAATGCTTAGAGGTAAGAATAGCACACTAAGGAATAAGACAATAAAAGTCAAGGATCAATTTACACAAAATAGAATTTATAAACAAAATGACAATACCTAAAATTCTTCTACGAATTCCTTTAGTGAATTTAAGAGAAAGAAAGAGGGAAGGAAAGTTCTGGGAAGGGAAGTTCTGGGAAGGGAAGGGAACTCTTTTTACTACTTAGTCCTTTTGTCAGGAAACCCCCTGAAGTGAAAGATCCAGATCCTGCAAAAAGCATGTAATATTCCATATCCTATGATGTGATGTTCCACACCTAGCATCACCAATAATTTTGAAATAACTCTACTTTCACATGTCAATGCTGCAAGTAACAAAACAGTTACAGAAAAAGCTGTAGCATTTGTATCAGCTTCATGTAGCAAGACCATCCTACACGACTTGTAAGACTTCCATAACTGCCTTTCCCAATGTTAAAAGCCTTTTCAGAAGGAAAAAGAACCACATTGTGTAAAGAAACACCTCAGCTTCATATAGCCTTTATTAAAGAAACTTGAATAATTGCTAGAAATAATATTCTCATCTTCAAGATACTGAATTTGTATGAGAAAAAACTCAGAAACTCCACAAAAACTGGTATTAAGATAATCTACAAAATGAATTCCACAAAAATTTTAGAATTTGAGGGCACTATTTGGTTTAGAATTTGAGGGCACTGTTCTTCAGCATATACCTTTTGGCTTTTTTAAACAGTGAGCAAAGCAGGAAAAAGCAATGAAGCGCAAATTTGAAGACCATTTCACTCCCATAGTTCAAGCACAACCACATAAAAAGAAATTAAGAGTTCCACTTTTACTCACAAGAGGAGAACGAGCTCTGAGAGCTCCTACAGAGAGGGCAAGTACTGGTTTTCAAATTCACTTATGACATAGGAGAGGGGGGGAAAAACAAGCCACAGCATTACAGCCTTGTGTGGAAAACATATTCAAGAACTGTCAATTCCTCAACCATATCCTAGAAGAAACTAATAGAGAAAACTGGGAAACCCATGTTCTATGAAATTTCCCCCAACTTTGACAATCATCTACTTAAAAAATACCAGCTTATTCTCTCTAGATATTCAAAGATGGTTTCATGTAATATATTACCTACTCCAGCAGAAACATTAAAATATGGTATTCAGCATAACCTATGTTCCCCAAGACTTAATTCTAACAATTTCAGGAACTCAAGAGTTAGCGCTTCAGTCTTCACCTTCTTAGATTTTCAGTCTTCACTATAATTGATTTCTTGTGATCAGAACATGGAAACGCTAGTTTTTGCTTTATAAAAATAAGAAATCACACAGTTAACTATTTTTCACATTTCTTTCTTGGCCTTCTCTAAGCTTTCTCTATCACAAATATCCTTTTACTTCAAAAGCCATACATTTTTACAAAATGCACATAAACTTCTGCGAGACTTCTGACAAAGTGGATACAATTCAAACATACTGTGCTTTGGAGGAAATCCCTTTTCTTTCACCAAGCCTTCTCCCCACCCACCTCCAAAAAAGTCTCAGAAAGCAGCTTGAATTAAACTGGAATTAAACATTCGTGTTAAGTACAGCCAGGCAATACGTATAATTAATCGACATCAAGTCCAGAAAAACAATCTCTGAAACCTGATTCAGACTAATGATAATCAGAAAGTCTGGAATTTAAAAGAAAAAGAAAAAAAAAAAAGGTGAGAAAAGCCTGACCTGTCATATGCTAATTAGGTCACAAAGATCAGACACCATGAGTCCCACAAATGTTTGAGAAAATGTGACCATGGTAGACTAAAAACTCTCATACTTAAAGTATTCTAATTTTACTGGAACCCATCAATTGAACACAGACCTCTAAAAGACAGAGCCAGGCTGTTCTCAGAGCTGCACTGGGCTTAGGACAAAACCCTTAGGACAAAAGTTGGAATAGTGAAAATTGTGACCAGATATTGGAAGAGGCTGCCCACAAGCACGTTGGACCCGAGGATAATCACAAGGAATTGCCCTGAAAAATTACCCTACCACAAAGAATTATTCCTGAGGATAATCACAAAGAATTTGACTGGACATGGCCCTGACTCACCTGTTCTAACCAGATCTGTTTTACACAATGGTTTGGATTAGAAAACTTCCAAATGTGCCTTCCATAGACGGTCTGTGTTTCAATGTATTGAGTTTAATCCACAACAGTATAATTAAAAGAAAAAGCAAATCTACTTTTGACACTGTTCTTCAGCTGAACTGTACTCATAACTACCAACATCTGTCCAAGAACATTTATGACTGGGTTTGCTGATGACAGAAGAACCAACCTCAAGAGAGGGGCATGAAAGGGAAAGAGTAGCCCTAGAATCTTCATTGCTGTAGGAGGAATAAAAGGAGTGAAAGCCTAATGAAATGTACCTGAAGGGAGCCCACAGGCAAGATGGAGAGAGACTCTTGACAAGGGCCTGGAGTGACTGTGTGAATGGCTTCACACTGACAGAGAGGAGGTTCAGATGGGATACCAGGAAGAAATTCTTCCCTGTGAGGGTAGTGAGGCCCTGGCACAGGGTGCTCAGAGAAACTGTGGCTGCCCCATCCCTGGCAGTGCCCAAGGCCAGGTTGGATGGGGGTCTGAGCAACCTGGGATAGTGGAAGGTGTCCCTTGCCCATGGCAGAGGCTGGAAATGAATGAGCTTTGACATCACTTCCAACCCAAACCATTCTATGATTCGATGTTTCTAAGAAATATTTTCATCATGAGTTCAAAGAAAAAATGTCTTACATAAATCTTTGTATCCAACAGAAATGCTTCTTGAAAAAGGCTGAGATGAACTTTTGGCATTAAGGAAAAAATATCCGAACAAGAAAGCAAAAGTGCATAAGGATGCTTCTTCTTTGGAAGCAATAAATTACTTTGGAAATTCATTAATTTATTCAAAACCTATCCTAGGAATCATTAAATGGTACTATTTCATCATGAACATGGCAAGACAATTACAAATAACAACTCCTTTTCCCAAAAAGAAAAGTCTAATGCTTCATAATGAATCAATGGCTCTTTGAGCTAGTTTCAGCAGTCTCAGCCTTTATGTTCCTCTCACCCTTTGAACAGACACAGTGCTTTGCAATCCAGGGCTTCCCTCTCAAGAGAAGAGCTGATATCAGTTCCAGAATTTCATGCAACTGGTCACTCCAACTATGTGCTTGATTTTTCTACTGTGATTTAGGAACACAATCTTTTTACTTAGAAGCAAATAGAGGGTACAGAAACACCTCCCGTTAAGAGTTTGGGAATGCCAGAACAAACCGTGGCCTTTCTTCTACAGTTCATGTCTGAGAAACTTAAGAAATGGAAGGTTTAAAAGCAAAAAGAAAGGGTCACATGTTTCAAATGCATTCCCACTTAAAATATGATTGAGCTTCAAGAACTCAGACTGACAACTGAAATTCTCCTGCTTCTCCATGTTACTGTTAATAAGCAGCATTAGCAGATGAAATCAATTCTTTTTACCTGCAAATCACAGTAATATGCTTTAAGAGAACTTAAAAAGAGGTGTCTGCACAATGGAGAAGCTTTCCAAGAGTAAAAGGCACCAAGTTCTGCCTCAAGCGAACTTTGTCACGGAACAGGTATGTGAAAATAGAAGGTTTGACACAATCTTAGTAACAGTAAGAGCATCACAGCAACACAATTTAATATAACAACATGTCAAACAAAAATCTAGGTCTTTGAATGCATGCTCATATGGATGTGTGGTAACTTGCACTAATAAATGTCATTAATGTTATGAAAAGAGTGCTCAAGACCTTCCACATTAAGAAGGAATATATGCTTTACAGGAAAATAAAAAGTAAAAAAAACCCAACTAAACAAAACCAGACCCAGGGTAATACCAGGTTTTGGCACGATGCACTGCCTAAGAAAATCTGGTGCTGAGTGAATCACTTATTCTAAAAACCAATATTCCTTCACAAGAAGAAGAATCTTTAAAGTAAAAAAAGAAAAAAAAAACCTTTAAAAATTCTGTAGATCATCTTGTTATGCACTTAAAAATGAGGCTTTTTTCTCTTAATTAAAAGTAAAGAAAGATTGTAAAGGTCTGAATATAAAGGACAATCAATACACCTGATAGTTAAATATTATGAAAACTAAACTCTTTAACTTACATATAGACAGTTCACAAAAACTGTGAAATGTCAGCATGTTCAGGTTATCATTCTAATCTTCTGTTAGAAAAGCTGATCATGGGTACTTAGAAAAAAAAAAAAAAAACAAAACAAAAAAAAACAACCAGAGAACCAAAAAAACCCACAAAATCAGCAGCACATGGTAAGATAGGATTATACTAAACGAATACATTATTTAAGATAGGATTGTACTAAATAAGTTACACAGCATTCTTTTATCATTCTTCTATGTCTCCTAATGGACTGGAAGACTCACTTTTCCAATTAATAAAACAACTCTGCTCAGCTTCCTCCAAACCCTGAAAGTACAGCACCTCTCACAGGGAAAGGTACTCATTTCAGGCAAGAAAAAAGATACTAATCTATTTCTCTGACATGACATTTGTCTCAGGTTTTCAAGTCCTTCTGATTTTATATGACTCAGTTGCTGGTCTTGAAAAAGAAAACCTTATACAACACTAATAATATTCATTTCGCCCCAATCACCTATTAGAAATTCAGATTTTATGAAAGTTTAATGTAAAAACTGAAATTCAACAAAACTGGTCTTTTAAAAAACCCTTTTAATCCTTTGTTTTCAAACTCTAGATATACTGTTAGAAGCAGAAAAGGCCAGCTCTCCTTCCCACACAGAAAGAAGAATGTATCATCATTGCACCTTTTGCTCCCTTTACTAATATTTAAAAAGAAGACTTGATGACTTTTTGTTCACATATTAAGAAGATTAACTTGATTTTCCATGCTCCCCAAAGAGATGGTCCAGTTCATGAAGAAGCAACTCACGATGTGACTTAAAATTCCTTTTCATATTAGTCTTATGAAGCAAACCGGAGAGGTTTCATGTTGTCCAACTCCCAACTTATAAACAAGTAAAATGAAAATGCTAATGTGCTTTCCAACAGAAAACACTGCTGCCACAACGTCTGTGCACATTATCTTTCCTTTTTTTCATCTTCGTTTTTGGTCTGCTCCTAAGCATGCAACACAACACTTTTCATCACATGACCTTTGACCAAATGATATTATCATAATTGTATGTTCTCTACTGCAATCAAAAAATATAAAATATTTATTTCTCACAGAAAGGGCTGATTGCCATCAATGCCTTTGTAATATGCTGAGGGAGCTCCAAACAGAGATTCCAGATTAGGCCAGAGCAAAAACAGGATTTGAGCTCAACACCTAAATGCTTTTCTTTTAATCAGATCACAATACTTTAAAATTTATTTATCACTTCAGGTTGATTCTCTATGCCTACTATGCATTTCTAGACTACAGCTCTTCTCTAGGCCCAAAGCTTATGACAAAAATTTGTCAGAACTACCAGGCCTTCTCAGAAAGAGGGAGTTGTTTCCTAAGAGGTTCCACACTCAACAAGTCACCAGGACATTTAAGGACCAAGTAAGTGAGGAGGGCACATACCAAGAATATCACACGTCAGTTAACAATTAAGCAAAATTTATATATTTCTCATTCAAGAAGAGTCAAACTCCCGCCCAACCCCAAACAAACAGACAAAACCAAAATGCTCCAAATCTTCCCAGTTTAAAAGAAACCCATTGTTCCTTCTCCCAGCTAATTTATTTTAAACCACAATTTTGTAAGTCCTCTAAGACCTTTGCTAAACTGGAAGAAAATGCATGCCTAATAGATATTCATCATAAAGTATAAAGCTTCCATGCATGTAGAATACATGTACAAGAACAAAACAGTAACAAGTTGTAGTGGACAGTTATTTATACGAGCACACAGTGAAATTAGAAATAATATACTTGAGAATTCATGGAATTATTTAAGGTAACAAGGGCCTTACATACTCACAGAGCCTAATGGCTTTTGAAACCAGCACTGTTTAAAGGGAACTACTGAGATTTATTCAAATTACTATGCAAAAGTATCCCTTCTGGCAATGATACGAAAACCGACAGAACATTCGGGTTCCAAAGTGCAAACTACACATAGAGTGATATCTTTTAACTATGTTAATTACTGGGCAATTACATAGTCTTCAGTCAGCAAAATTCCCAATGAAAACAAGTTCTGCTTGACTAAAGTCAGCAAGAAAAAACTTGAATATTACAACAACAACCATTAATGCCCTACACTTACACTCAATAGTAATTAAAAAAAAAAAACCAACTCATTTAGCAATTTAAAGTTTCAGGTGGTAACTATAATTTTCTGTAGAGGCTTTGACAAAGAAATGTATGTGAATGGCCAACCTCAAGCTAATCCAGCCATCTTCTAAAATATATGATTGCAAAAAAAAAATCAACTGAAAAACTCACAACTATCTTCCTTCACTCATAATTAATAGGTTATTCCTATCATCAAATTACTACTTTCCCCAGGACAAATATTGCACACTGCACAACTTACACAAAAAATTAATATTGTAAAGCATTTCACTAAATAGGAACAAAGAAAAAAGCCTTTTAAATGCATAATAATTTTAAGAAATTAAAACCCAGTGCATTTCACGAGAGCAGCTGCTCGGGAGGGAGCCTGGCTGGCTAGCACCAGAATTCTGACCAGGAGCCTGCCTCTTCTAGTCTGCCTAAAACTGGAACTAAACTCAACCCTGAGACTGTTGGTCTCCTTTCTGCCTTCCCTCACTTTTTTATTTGGTGTGTGGGTTTATAATTCAAACCTTATGGAGGAACCTGGACTGGATCAATAAGCAAAAACTAATCATTAGCCCCTGCTGTACCAAAGACACTGTCAGTGTTCCATCCTTTGTTAGCTTTACCAATTTCACATGTTCTGCAGTCATGTAGAGTTAAACCAGGTTAAATACACATAATTTTTTAAATACAATAATTTTTCCATGGAATTCAATGTTGACATAAAATTTAACGTTAAAAAAAATCTTTTGTTAAAAAAAAACCACAAGCCCCTTATTTATTAACTAGAGCCTCTAATCAGATTATGGTGTATTTTACACCATGAGGAAGTTGTAAAGATTTTAGCATAGATGCTACTGGAAGACAACCATTTAAAATCAAAATGTATTCTGTTTTTGCAACAACTTTGTTGACTTTTTTCCTTTTTTTTTAAAGAAAAAATATTCAAGTATGTTAGAAGGAGAATTACTTCATTTCCGAGTGTGTTTTACATATACTACATCTAGATCATAACTTGTAAAAAGTGATTTACATTTTTGTAACTATTTTTGAGTACTCTTGCAACTCAGTATTCATCTGTAATAAAAAAATAAATTAAAACAAACAAACAAACAAAAAAAAAACCCTACTAACTTTGTTCAACTGTGAAAATACCACTGGGGCAACACAGGTGTGTGTACCTAGATATAGGTATATATATATATATATATATATATAAAGAGGAAGAACACACTTATTGCCAGATAGTAAAACAAAAGGATCTATGTAGAGCAAATTCTTCAGGGCACACAGTCAATTTAAATGAAATAGCTTCCAAACATAAGTATAATTTGACTCAGTTTTTGAAATTTTCAAGCATATTAGTCCTTGTCTCTCCTCCACTTAAAGATTCTTAAACCAATATTGTTCTTTCAACCCCAACAAGAGGGCAAGTCAGGCCTCTCTATAAAGGCAGTTCATAAGTGCATTTGTAAGGATAATTTAACTAAATCCCAGGTACCTTCAATATTGATGGAAGTTAAAATAGCCGTATCACACATTTTTTGAGCACTCTTTAATTAGAAAAAGCATTTATAAAAGTCCTAAAGCAGAACCTATTTTTTAGCTCCTAATAATAAATTTAATTTGGTCTCAGAGAATCAGTATCTCATTTTATCATTCATCGCACTGTGATTAACTCTAAATTTCTGTAAGATTAATTTTTAAGTTGATTAAACAAAAGTGGTTTTAAACTCAGTTTCTGAGACCCCTTCCAGAGTCAGTTTACAATGCTATTGTCCATCAGTGCTAAATGAATGTGCAGGAATTTGTCCAGAGGGAAAAAAAAAAAAAAGAAAAAAGGGTAAGAGGGGCAGAAAGCATTTTGGGTAAAAATCAGAGGAAAGGTGAACAAGGCAGATATCCCAGTGGGAGTGTGTTACAGCCCACCCAGCCAGGATGGAGACAGAGGAAATATTCTCTGAAGGACTTGGAGAAGTCTCATGATTGCTGGCCCTTTTACTGGGTGTCTGCTAGAAATCCAACCCAGCAGAGGGGAAACAGGACTGCAAGGAGGGTATGAGGTTCTGTAGGGAGGAATTCAAGAGGGCCCAAGCCCAATTAAAACTTAACCTGGCTACCACCATAAAAGACAATAAAAAATGATTTCATAAATACAACAAGAAAAGGAGGGCTAAATCTCCACCCTCATTGGATGCAGTGGAAAATAATAGTGGGAAAGAATGAGGAAAAGGCTGAGGTACTTAATGCCATCTTGGCCTCAGTCTCCAGTAGCAAGACCAGGTGTCCCCAGGGTAGCCAGCCCTGAGCTGGAAGAGAGGGAGAGGGAGCAGTATGAACCCCACATTCCAGAAGTTGATGCTGCTGTGCCTCTCAGACACACACAGATCTACAGGGCTGGCTGGGATCCACCTGAGGGTGCTGAGCAAGCTGCTGAGAGAGGCCACAGAGCCACTTCCAACCACATACCAGCAGTCCTGGATATTCAGGCAGGTCCCAGTTGGCTGGAAATTAGGAAGTATTCCTCCCACTTACAGAGAGGGAAGGAGGATCTAACCTGATCTCCTGTGACAAGGTGACCTGCATTTTGGATAAGGGAAAGGCTTTGGATTTTTTTACCTGGACTTTAGCAGAACTTATCTTTTTCCAGTGTCCTCACCTGGAGAAACTGGCTGCTCCTGGCTTGAACTTGTGCACTCTTTGCTGGGTAAAATAAATGGCTGGGTGAACAGGCCCAGAGAGCTGTGAACGGAGTGGCTGAGGGAGCTGGAAATGTTTGGTCTGGAGAAAAGGATGCTTGGGGGGGACCTTCTGGCTCTCCACAATTCAGGAGAATGCAGCCAGATGAGGGTCAGGCTCTGCTACCACAGAACAAGGGACAGAAAAGGGGAAAGAGCCTCAAGCTGCACCAGGAGATGTTTAGAAGGAATATTGGGGAAAAAAGGTCTTCCACAAAAGAGTGGTCAAGCACTGGAAAAGGCTGCCCAGGGCCATGGGGGAGCCACCAACCCTGGAGGCATTTAAAAGACATGGATGTGGCACGTGGGGACATGGGCTAGTGGTGAACTTGGCAGTGTGAGGTTAATGGTTGGGCCCGACCACCTTGAAGGTCTTTCCCAACCTTAACAATTCCAGTATTCCAAACTAAGTACAACTTTTCTTCAGTCTATAGTGCATCAGGCCAAGATGCTGATTTTTCACAGTGGCAGCTTACAAACTAAAAGCAAGCTGACTGTGGCATGTGCATCATGTGGAAACCTCTTCAGAAACTCACTATTACACTATTTCAGAAGCTGCACCCCATGGAAAGTCCTTTTAAAAGTTTAACTGGCAAATGCATGGTAAAATATTTTGGTTTCCATCTAAATCTACACTAAATTCCAATCCTCAGAGACAGGATTTCCACTTTATTTCTCTCTATACACACACACTAAGCTCAAGAACGGTAACACAGTAATGTGTTGTTAAAATTTTGAAAAAAGTAAGCCTAGCAGAAAGAACTTGACTGTAGGTCTCTCCTCCTCAGAAATTTTTAAAAAATCCCAAACATCACTGTGTTCTACAATAAACAGAAGATACTTATATGAAAACATACGTATTTAATATAAATGGATACTAAAACAAATTCAAAGTAAAGCAATTCCATCTTCAAGTAAATCCACCTCAAGATAAAAAAAATTCTAGCAGTGGGTTCTGGCAAAGTGTTTGGGAATAAAGAGCTACAAGACCAAGTTTTTGCAACAATACACACAATACTGGATAGCTTTTACCTGCATTCACTTTATTCAGAAACCTTAAGGAGACACAGAATAAACATTAAGGAAACACATAATGAACTCATAATATTTAGTACATTTATTTATTTACAATCAAACGGAAGTTTAGATAACAAAAAAATTTCTAAACCTTTAGAAGTTTTGTATTTTGAATATTTAAATTTTATGTGGAATCATTTCACTTGAATATAAACACCTGGAAAGGAGACAAAAAATTACTTACGAGCTTCTAATTTTAAGGCTTGTAAGGTTGTTACAAAGAATCCTTTCATAATCTTGTATATTGAGATCAAATTGCTTATGAATTGATGTAATGGCTTGTTACTTTCTGCTTCCCAGATGAAGGGGGCTTGTTCAGCTGCGTTTTTAAATGTTAAAATGCTCCAGTTTCGCTGCAGGAGATTATATTCTGTTTTTGTGAGCATTAACTGATGAAGCACCTCTAAAACTGTTCACCTTCTTCCAGATTTCTTCTGCCTCCAGCCGATGTGCCCAAAATCACATGTGCAACAGCAAGGATGTCTACAGCAGTGATTTGCTCAAAATGTCCACAGCTTAGGGCAAGCATCTGTCATCCCTTTCAGCTCACATTTATTCAATATCCTCTCCCACAGCTGCATCCCCTCCCCAGAGTGTTCACAGAACAGAATAGTTCCGGCTACAACAGACCCACAACAATCATCTGGAGCCCTCACCAAAAGTTAGAGCACATTAGGAAGGGCATTGTCCAAGTGCCTCTGAGACATGGACACGCCTGGGGCACTGACCTGGAAGCCTCTTCCCTGCCATGCCACCCTCATAGAGGGCACCCTTCAGCCTCCCTCTCTCCAAATTGGACAAACCCAAAGTCCTTGGCTGCTCCTCACAGGACATGCCTTCGATCATATCCGTATTGAAGTATGGGACTTCCCCTCCATTTTCATACACACTCATTGTCACTTGAAAGAGATGATTGCCATTTGTGAATTTTTCATCTTCTACTCAGATCAAAAGATGCAGTGCTTTGGTGTGGCTGTGCTGAAAGCTCTCATGAATGCCACAGTTCATAGCCAGAGTGCAATTCTCCAGTATGTACAGAAACCAAACCCAATCAGCCAGCACGCTCAAACACTGATAGCAATGTCCCTGTGAACTGCTTTTTTATAAATAACACGGCACATTAAATGCCTTTTTAAGTCCTTTGTTGAAGGAAGAACAACAGCTCTAGTAACAGATCCTAGGCTACAGCCTTGAAATTACTAGTTTTCACACTGGAATAATTTGAGTTTGGATGTTTTGCACTTCAAAATGTGCTTGCACACCCTAAATCCTTCATTTCCAAAGATATCAAGTTTTAAATACTGTCAGCCCTTAGTGCCAGATTCCAACTGTATTCTTGCAAACAACCTACCCTCCAGCAGTGATTGCTTAGATTGATCTACTACAGCCTTATAATCCAGAGGAAGGATGAAGAGAAGCAAAAGGCTTAGTTTGGAACCACCTTTGCTATCAGCATTAAATATTTTAATTACTTTTTCTTGAAGGAAACAAACAGCCCCAACTATTACTGTTGCACAGGCACCTAAAATCAATTTATGAATGCACACAAAAATTTGCCCTCTTTTCCAGGACTGCACTAAAATGAGAGGAATATTCCTGGAGTCTATGGAAGAATGGGTCTGAATGGGTCTTTGGAAGAATGGGTCTGAACCTGACATAGGATTCAATCCAAGTGAAGACTTGCCTGACTATTTAATATTTGATGCTATATGCTATCTGATAAAGAGGTTCAAATTTGGTTCTTTAATCAAGGAAAATGCTGAATAGGTGAAAACTCTACATTCTAAAATTTACCACAGTTGTTCATGGGAGTCCTAAAAATCAGGATTTAGCCCTATACCATTTTCACTGAGTGGAAGGTTTTTAAAGACCTCAGAGTATTACAAACTGCCAGAGATTTTAGGTCCTTTTTTTTTTTTTTTGTACTAAATTAGCACTATAGTTTAGACATGCTTGATTTTTCTTAAAACTAAAACTTAGAACTTTTGCAAATATAACATAAGACATATTTTTAAGCAAAATCCATTTCTAAATTCTGCTCCGAAAGACATTCCAATGAATGAATTTTTATCATTCCAATGACAAATACAAAAACCTGCTTTTCTCTTAAGGGCATTATATAGGTATGATAATAATTTCTCTTTCTGAGGATCCAAAATAACTTGATAAATATTATGCCCATTCCTCTAGCTGTGATTCAAAGGATGGGAACGTTCACTAGGCAGTGTCTGTAACAAGGTGATCACAGGAAATTTTAGCCTCATGAATGCCAACAAACTTAAGGCAGACACAGATGTCACATGAATCTGATGGGAAACTGCAGAAAAACTCCATAAAAATTACATCCCTGAAAACCACTTGAGGAACATCCATTGCCACTTGTATGTGCAAGTAAAAAAACTTCGTTCACTCTTTTCTTAATTCAGAAAGTCCTCTGTGATTACTTAGAAAGAAATTTATGGGTACATAATTCTGTTTCTCCAACCACTCCTTAGAATGGAATTTACATTTTTAATGGTTTAATTGAAAGAGTGGACAGAACCCCCAGAATTTATTTCAGTCACACCTAAAATAAATCTGCCATCTGAACAATGAAAAGGAAAAAAAGCCTGCTATGTCAGAAAAGCAGAATTCTTCAAATTGGTCAATCCTAACTCTTCAGGACAAAGTAATACAAATCCTGATGTATACCAAGAAAGTTCAGATAATATAATTCTAAATTAAGAAAATTACAAATAATTTGATTTTTATATGTAAACATAGTACTACTTCTGAAGACTTAGGTCTAGAGAGCAGATACCTTTGCTTAAAGGATACAAAGTAATGAGGGAAGATTAGGGTTGCAAGAGGCCTTATCAGAAAAGATAAATCCAGCCTTCAAATGTAAGGTATTTATTTTTACTAACACCAGCAGGGGTTATTTCCACATAACTCTTAAGTCTTTAGAAGTATGAGGCAGAAAAAAGAAAAACAAGCCCTTCACTTTAAATTTCTGAGGTATTCTTACATTTACAAATATCAAAGTAACAAAGTAATGAAATGTAACAGATGTTACTGAAAGTCACTTTGAAACACTTTCACTTACACTGAACTTAAAAGTAGATTTAGTCGACATGACTTAAAATTTAGGGTCAGTAGAGTGAGACTTGGAGTGTACTGAGGGGAAAGCCCTACACAAATAGCAAGCAAGGAAACAAACAAACAAAAACCCCCAGTAAAAGTTCTGAGTATCAAGACTGGTTCAACAAGAATTTTTCTCTTTCCTTGTTATAACCAAATTAGTTTTCCTTGAGCAGAAAGAACTTCCCTGTAAGGGCGCGTGAGCATGAAGCGCTGCACAGATGGACAGCAGCAGATTGCACCACACATGAGGATATCGGGCCCTGCACACACAAACCACACACAAACCTGAACATGGGCAGGAAGGCACTGTGAACTTTACATTTAAGGACTCACAGAAAGTGTGTTTCCATCATGCCACAAACCTTTTCCCACTTGGTTTTGCAAGCTTTCCTGGAAGCTGGGCTTTCAGTATCTATCCAGCCAAGCCCTCAGAGAGACACCATGCTTAGATATCTGTCTCAGCCTCTCCGTAAAGATTTGGGGAATTATTGCCCTTAAGATTGCAATTCAATTGTTCCTCTGGAGCAGAAATACGCTTCATAGCATAACTGCATTTTGGCATCTCTAAATCTGAGTGGTTGTCATCAGCCTGACACCATAGAAGCAGCTAAGAGTACCTAGAGAGCAGATACTCTTCACCAAGCTCTGGCAACAGCTGTGGCACTTGGAAAGAAGTGTGAGGAAGCTGGCCCAACAGCCCATGGGTGTTTTCAAAGACATGCAGAAAACAGTCAAGGAACTCCTAATCAACTGCAAAAGGACTAAAACTGCACTGGGAGTCCTAGTGAGGCATGATCTGACCACTGTGTCACCAAATCCTCATGGAGGTTTCTGTGTGAACGTGACAGAAGCAAATGTGTCATCTGGTATGCTCAGTTTACAACCACCCCAGGTAGAATCAAACTGGTAGGAAGCCTTAAACTTAATTATAACGATGGTCAGAGAAAGATTTGGATGAAAACAAATCCAAAGGCAACAGACCCTATTTTAATGCCAACTGTCTCAATCTGGTGTGCATATGACCCACCCACTCCCTCAGATGAGCTAAAGCACCATCTCAGCTTCAGTGTCCCAGACTAACAGCAGAAAGTGCTACTGGTGGAACAATTCACATAGACACATTGAGGCAGAGAGCACATAAACTTATCTCCTGTATTTAATTGTCTTCCTTCCAAAATACGCTTAAGAATCTCTTTAAGAGGCTCTCAAAAAAAGGCTCTGGGATTATCTACACTTCATTGAGCTTCCAAGCATCACCTGTTTGAACACTACTGTGATTTTCTTCTTTCAGATCCTATCATAATGAGGACCACTACTGCACTCAGCAGACACTGTCTGCCCTGCAGTCTGTGTTCGAGGATGGTCAGCAGTCTGCTTCCAGTATTAGGGAGTGAGAAACTGATAGCCCCTGAAGGAAAAACAAGGAAGTAATTACAACATTTGCATCAACATTTACTTTAGACAGTCGAGCCATGGATGTGGAGGTGCTCAGATCATGGTCATATATTCAAAAAATATATGTAAAAGAGCAAAATCTGAAGAACAGAAATGCAAGCAGCCAGGAAGGGCTGATAACAAAAACAATTAAGCAGGTCTACTGAAACAGGTGTTCAAGCACTGTGACAAACACTACCCAAACTTCCACTAAAATGCTGCAGCAAGGTGGCAAAAGATGCATTCACGGTGTGCAATTGATAGGCAAAAAGAATTGCTAAGACAGAAAAGAAAAACTGCTTATGAGATAAACCAGAGTCTCCTGACAAGAACCAAAGCCGCAGGCAGAGCTCATCATGACAATGTCCCAGAGCAGAAGGGTGGGCTCGGGCGCCGAGGTATCAAGAGGACATGGTCAACCCTGTTACACAGATCAGAAGCCTCAAAACTCCTAAAGTGTTTAAAGACCAGATTTACAGAAAGTGGTTTAGATGCCTGAAGATTCTGAGAGATTTTCAGGAATACTTCAACACCCAACTCTGTTTATAGTAGCAGATACTAGGCACCCACGCACCTCTGAAAAATCACACAGGATATTTCACAACGAAAATATTCTGGACAATGTTTGAAAACTTGGCCATGTACAGTTTGGCCTTGGAAGCAGAAGAACAAAGAACTCATAGCCAGGATTTCCAAACCTGTGGGCTAGAGAACTACTCCAAGGGTTCTCCAGTTGACAGGGACACCAATTTCCTGGTGCAGAAAAGGAAAGCACAGGGAAGGAAGGCAGGCCCCTGCTGCTCCTCTGAACTAATTCTAAAATCCCCTTTTGTAGCCACCCTTATGCCCCATCATTAAGGGCATCACCAGCGCGACACAGGACTGTCAGTGCTGCGGCACAGGGAGCGCTCGGACGGGGCAGGCAGGTGAAGGGGGAGATGAAAGAAAGAGAAGGCAGGTGCAAGTAGGAGAAGGCAGGAAAAGGCAGGAGAAGGCAGGTGCTGGCAGGAGGAGACAGGTGAGGGCAAGTGAAGGCAGGTGGGAGCAGGTGGAGGCAGGAGGAAACAGATGAAGCTGCAAGCAGCTGGAGGCAGGTGGAGTCGGACCTCGAAAGGCCCATCCCTGCAGCCACGCTCCGGCTGGGCTCTGCAGCCCTCTCGGCCAGCGCAGCTCCTGGCTGTGACCCGGGGCTGGCAGGGCTGTGACCCGGGCTGGCAGGGCTGTGACCCAGCCGGGACCAGCCCCCGCTCCGGCCGGCCTGCCCCGGCCCGTCCCCGCTCCCCGCCGGCGCGGCCTCACCCGGATGTGGATCCGGCCGCCCCCCCGCTCCCCGCGGCCCAGGTCACCTTGATGCCTCCGAGCTGAATTGTCTGTCCGCAGGCTGGCTTGTCTCACCTTGTGTAAACGCAACTGATGGCGTCAGATAACTCCTACAATACGAGTTGCTTAATGAAGGAAACAACCTTGTGTTTGTAGCATTGCGTAAGATTGCATCACCGGATAAATATGCATTAGGTAGGCGGAGAGCGTGGATTAGATAGGCGGGTCCATGTGAGTTTTGCTTTACAAAAGATTGCACGTTATCACCACCTGAGCGTGGTTTGTGGAAAGCCCCACTGTGCGCCCTTTAGAGAATAAACAGTGTTCATTCTGTAAACTTTCTCGACTGCTCTGTTTGTGTTTGGGGAGCTCCTAAAGCCGGGAGAAGCCCCCGCTGCGCCGGGCGCTGCTGCTCATCCCGCCGGGCTCGGGGCCGCCCCCGCCGCTCACTGATCCTGCCGGGGGCATCCCGGCTGGCATCCCGGCTGGCATCCCGGCTGGCATCCCGGCTGGCATCCCGGCTGGCTGGCATCACCCCTGGCCTTCGATGGAGCCTCTGCCCCTTGCCCTTTGGTTTCCGCTCCGTGTTCGCTCACCCAGCGCGACCGTAGGCCCGGTGCGTGGCAGAGCACCGGCGGTGTCTCTTCAGTGTCATCCCAGAATCACAGGATGCTGAGGGCTAGGAGGGACCTCTGGAGATCATCCAGTCCAACCTCTCTGCCAGGACAGGGTCACGCAGAGCAGGTGGCACAGAGGTGGATATGGAATGTCTCCAGAGTGGGAGCATCCACACCCTCCCTGGGCAGCTGTTCCAGTGCTCTGCCATCCTCAATGGGAAGAAGTTCTTCCTCATGTTAAAGTGCAACTTCTAGTGTTTTAGTTTATGGACTTTGTTCCTCATACTGTCAATGGGTACCACTGGAAAGAGTTTGGTCCCTGCTCGTGGCACTCTTTTGAGATACTTACCTGCATTAATGAGGTCCCCTCTCAGTCCTCTCTTCTCCAGAATAAACAGCCCCAGCTCCCGCAGTCTCTTCTCGTCAGAGACCTCTCATCACTCATTACCTTTGTGGCCCTTCTTCAGTAGCTCTTTGTCTGTCTTGTACTGAGAAGCCTGGAAATGAATCAGGAACTGGCGAGACAGTGAGGATCACACCAGCCCTCGGCTGGGCAGGAGGGGATTAGCCTTTGTGCCATTCTGTGAGAGGAAATGGCATAAAGAGGCCAAAGCAAGGGCAAGCAGCTGAGCTGTGAATGACACATTGTGATGAACTGGGAAAACAACCGGTTCATTTCACTACTGAACCTCTTTTGTAAACAGAACTGTGTCAGTATGTAGTAGAAGGATATTTAATGAGCAGTACATTAAAAGTCAGAGAATGAAAAAGATGTGCAACATTATGCCACTGGAGCAGTACCTTGCAGCAGTTTCCTGTTCCATACTACATGAAGAAACATAAGATCACAGAATTACAGACTGGTTTGTCTTGCAAGGGACCTTAAACTCATCTAGTTCCACCCCTACCATGGGTAGGGACACCTTTCCACGACCCCAGAACTGCTCCAAGCCCTGTTCAACCTGGCCTTGGACATTTCCAGGGATGGGGCAACCACAGCTTCTCTGGGCAACCTGTGCCAGGGCCTCACCAAAATATTATTAAAAATGAAGAGATATTATGGTGTGGCTTTTGTGTCCCATTATACCTGACTGCAGTGTTCCTGAAGGTAGCTATAGCACATGATTTTTTGGAGGGGTAAATAGCATACAACTTTATCAGTCTTCTTCTAAGATTCACCATGGAAAAAAAAAGGCTTGTGCCTGTGTGCTGAGCACTATAAAATTTGATGGCTTGATAGAAATTTCTGACACATTCATACTCAGCAGATACAAAACGGCACTTGAGGACTTGTTTTCTGCGTTAGTTAATCTTCTACTGCAGTGTTATCCCAGCTCAAGACCATTATATCAGTCAGTCAGATGATAGAATTCCCTCTTGGACATAAAGGGGGAAAAAAATCCCCCTAAAAACACCTTCTCAGTTTTCTTTGTTAATGTTGGTACATTCAATAGGTTTTATAAAGTTTTAGTCAGTAGTCATTTGTTGTTTTCTGTAACGCTAAAAGTGAACATTTAGATTCTCAGGACTTCAGGAGGTTCTTTCCAGGGTGGTGTTCAAACCTGCTCTGAGGCCTGGAGTGCCTGCTCCTGTTTTGTCAATAAATTGAAGATTTCACTTATTTTTACTATCAAGATATTATTCTCTTTGTACAGATTAATGTAAATTTAGATTTCTGAAGGCAGCAATCCATAACTATGTTAAATTTCTCATCGAGGTGTTCTTGTGTTGCATCTCTGTAGCATGTTCCTTTTCTGTTTTAGAATTTGCTATACTGTTTTTGCAGAAGGAATAAGTGTATTCTGGGCAAAAAGCCAAGAAAAAGTACCTCTTACCAAGCCAAATTAGATAATTACAATTTCACTCTGTCTTTAAAGCACAGCTGTCTTTTGGGTTGTGAAAATTAGTGTTTAGTACACATAACTTTACGCTTTTCTTCTTATCAAAAGAAAAATGTCCCCTCAAAATATAGACTCCTCTAATTAACTTGTTTTCTCCATTTTGAAATTTAGTAGAAGTAAATGTATTCCTTGTTACAATAATATTAATATTAACATTATTCCTGAGTTTAGTTGATCTTTTTATGACCAATATCTGATTTCTCTTACTTTTTTCCCCATGTTAGAATTTGATAGATGAGAAAAATGAAAGCACTTTTATTTTGATTTTCCACTTAAGTGGCTGCATTAATTTTGTACCTTTGATCCTTAATTTATATACCAGGAGCACAAGAGGAAAATGTGCCTAGTATACTAGAACTGTTCCAAAAAAGAATTCAAATATTAAAGTTTTTGGTGTATGATTATACTTATCTTGTCCAAAAATCCATTTCAACATCTCTTCCACACAATTTAGATTTTGGTAACCCAGGCCTCTATTTCTGGTTGGGATTTTTTGTTTACTTGTTTATTGGGTTTTTTTTAAGGCTATAATTTTCAAAACATCTGTATTTTTGGTTTCCTTGGGGTCTTATGTGGTTTTGTTTTGATAATTGTCTTCCTATCTTCCCTACTGATTTGCACACTGTAGTCCTGAAATAAGCTGCTCTTGGTGAATCTACTTCAATTTTTACTTCATCTGACCTGTCTCAAGGCACCCATAATCTCACTTTGAAAATCTCCCTGAATAATGCCCCTTATGTTTTAGGGTTATTTCTTGTTGTAGCACACCCTGAAGGAAATAGAGCCAAAATTTTATTACTGTCCTGCACTGCATTTCATTGAATACCCCAGTTTGGTCAGACTGTCAGTATGAATTGCTGGCATTTTTTTCCAAAGCAATATTGATTCTCATCAGCCACTGTATTTTGGGAAACTGAAGGGTGAAGAAGGAAAACGGAAACAAGAAAATCCATTTGTCTCAGCCTCAGACTCATTCCTTGAAGTGGACAATTTATTAAGTGCAAATTCAGCAAGTAGAGAAAAAAGCAAGAGGAGGTAAGACCTTTCAAATTATACACTGATTACAGCTTTTAGAAGGAATCAGGAAGAAGAAGCTGTATGGGAGGATTGTATTTTGGCTTAAGGTTGCATGTAGTAAATAGCAAAATGTTGATTGTTTATATTTTTAGCTGTACTCAGCTTTAAACTATGTTTCTCTCTAAAGCTTTATGAAATATGAAAAAGACCTTTCATAATACTTAAAAACAGAAGGTCCAGTAGAATTGCACCCAAAATAGTTTGAACAAATCTAAGACCAAAAAACATCTTAATTTGGGCTGAATGTTATTGTTTTGTCTCCTAGAGAGCAAAGTTTATAGAGATTCCTGTCAGTTCTGGAACTTTTTTTTTTTTTTTTAATTCATTCAGCCTTACATGGTAACACTGGGTGGTTATAAATAGGTGGATGATACCCCCCTTTATTTGAGCATTTTTGTGTGGTATGAAGCCAGTCATATTTGTGGGTCTTCCAAAGGAAACAATGTTTGTAATGCTGTTGAACTGGAGGCTTTTTTTAAATCCTAGTTGAGAAATAAGCAAAACTGCTAAACAAGCATGATTTTTAAAGTAGATATGGATTGTTTTACCACTATCAAATGCCATCATTAACCTACAGGGCTGACTTCCATACTGAGGGAAGTTGGTGATAGAACACAACAAAATGAGGTATTTACTTTTCTTACCCTGAAGCAGATGGAGACAATGGGGCATGGGACAGTGAGATTCTTTATATGAAAGGTAACCACTATTTTTTTTTCAAACGCAGCCAAACGTTAGAGAATCTAAAGCCTTTATGATCCATTGTTTGGTGATCAGCGGGGAGCAATGGACCAAGTTCATCTTGTTGCTAATCTACCATTTCCACAACAAGAACCAACATCCTCTCTCATTCTTGTGGTCACTAATAGGAGCAATGTCCAGTCAGCTTGAAAGGGCAGGAGAAGAAAATGCTGTATTAACTGTGAAAGGAGCCATCATGTGTAGGATAATTTAGTCTGTTTCAACATAAATCTCTGATTTTTACCCTACTGAGGTACTCACATACTTCAGACCTCACAACTGGCAATAAAGCAAAAAGTGTATTTGTTGCTTAGACCACAATCCAGCTTAGCAAAATTCTGCCACCCTTTTCTACCCACTGAAAAACCCACAGTCAAGGCATACTATACTTGTTTGCCTTTTAGGGTTTTATAGGAGAAAACAGAGTGTAGAAATCGTTGTCATTTCCTTTCAAGAAAATTTACTAAAAGTAGACAGTTAAAACTCTTGCCATAAAACAGAAACCACTATAGAGTAACGTTTCTCCTCTACCTATTAAAATATATTTCTTCTCTTAGATGACAGTAGCAGAACCCAGAAACCACATTCTAAAGTGTTGGCTTTTGGTTTGTTTGGGGTTTTTTCCACCATTTATAGAACATATTTATTGTCAGAAATGTCAAGGTTTCTGCAGCTTCACCAAGAATCATTCTGGTAACATGTTGTACTGTACCTCCCATCTCGAGTCATGGAGTCCTGTCCTTGCAGTCAATTAGTAGTATCTGCCTAACTAACCTTCTCTTATTATCACAACTTTTGTGCATCTAAATAAACACTGTACTAGTTGGCTTGGTTTTTTTCTGGATTGTGTGTTTTAAATATTGGATCCTGCTGGTTTTTAAATCCTGTGGAAGTACTTTTGAATTTGTAATCAGTGATCGATTTTTCAGCTACCTTTTTTTCCTGGTTTAATTGATTTATATATTAAGTGCATTTGAATAAGCAGCAATGCTACACTGGAGACATCTTTTTGAAATCATGTTAAAAGGTTTAAGAGAGATTTTTGGATCACAAGCACAATTCTTTTTAAATCAGCTTTTGCTTACATCTGTAAGAGCAATTATGAATCCTGCTTTTACTTCAGGTAGTAATTTCTTATAGTGTTTTAGCTTCCCTTATTTAATGTCAAAATAAATAAATATTTGTGTTTACAGAAATTCCAGAGTAAACAATATGGCGCAAAGAGGTCGCCTAGTTAATCACAGAACTCTGCACAAATGCTGGGAGCATGGTTTAGCTGTGAGGGAAATGCCCAAGTAGTTCTTTTAAAGCCATTGTGAACATACTTGGGGCACTTAAAATTGGCCAGACCTCACCAACAAGAAGTAGGGCTGGATTCTTCAGCTGGCAGCTGATGTACACATATTTTGTGGGTGTTTGAAACAGTGGACAAACAAGGTCCATAAATTCTCTCAACACCAAGGGTAAGAACTCCTGGAAGAAATAGTTTCAGAGGTCAAAAGTATTGCCACTTGAAAACAATCCTGTTTTCATACTTGGCTTTCTTAGAGCTTCAGTATTCAAGACTTCTATGGATTGGATTGAAACACAACTTTATTTATAACATCATCAGTATCTTCTCCACAGTGTTGCCAAAATACATGAATTTAAGCATATGCTGTGGGTTAATGCCCAGTAGCCGAGAAGTTCAATGGACCAAAGTTTTCCTAAAGCTTTTGGTTCTCTTTTTAAGTTTTTTGCTGTGTTGTTTTTCTTCTGCATTTATTTTTATTTTTAAGAAATACTTGAAAAGAAAATGACAGTCTTTGCAGCACTACTGGATTTATCCTATTGATGCAGTTTTTGGGAGACTAACTCAAGAAATTAGTTAAATCGTGCCACTTCCTTACATTTAGTACCTCTACTCAGAGTACCTATGTTTGAAAGATAGAGCTTTATCATAGGAATTTTGGTTGTTTATTATTATTTTACTAAAATTACTGAGAAAATTTATAATAACAAGTTTGCTGTTAGTAATAATGACTTGAAATGGACATTAGGTAATCTAGGAAGTCATGCAGTCCGTCCTGAACTTCCCTTAAGCAGCAACTGGAACAGTTTCTTCCAAGCTATGGAAACCCAGAGCTGAATCTCAGAATTTCTAGAATCTCAGAAATCTCAGGTAAATGATCCAACAGGTAAATGATCCAACAGCTAAAAAAGTGGGTGGAAAATATTACAGAGAACTTGCATGAGCAACTATTCCAGTTACTCAGGGGACGAGCTGGAGCCCCAAAGAAGGACAAATACTATTGTTTTGGAACAGCTGCTTGGAATTGTCTGTCCTACTGCGCAAAGCATGACTCTGGTGCGGTAGTTGAACCAGATGCAGTGCCACATTATTCAGTCCTGGAATCCTCTCTGACCAAACTTGCTGGAACCAGGTACTGCCTCAGAGTGTTCAGCATATTAGCATGTAATTCCTTATGGGTGTCTTAATATCCACTGTTAAAAATAGCTTGCGGTAAGACCTAAAAATCTTCAGACTGAGTGTCTGAACGCAATCCTGGAGTTATTTATAACCACCTATGAATTTGCTATGTTTGAGACAGACTCAGGCAAACAGCCAGAAAGGTTCTGGAAGAAAAAAAAACCCTCAATTAGTTCTCGTTGTAAAAAGTGTGCACCTTTTTGTGAGACCTGGACTTTGTCAGCAGCGGTGGCTGCAGCCATCACTGTTGGACAGCTCTTAGCCAGGGAATGGCATTCCTTCCACTGGCAGTCAGAGGGGACTGACCATTCCTTTCTAAAGCAGTAATCCAACAGTGCTGGGCCATTGCACCGCCAGGAATGTCATATCCATGTCTACATATAGTCAAAGATTGAGCTTCAAATTACAGAGCTAAAAGGAACACGTGTTCCTGTTCCACTTCTCTTTCCTGAATGAAGACGTTTTGCTGTGTCTTCACGCTAAATTTTAGGGAGAATGATTAACCACATGGTCCTTTTTGGGGGATAACATCATAATAATAACTATCAAGCAAATAGGTGATCAGTATCTGATCCTGATTATCCATTCACATACTAGAGTTTGTTTTTCTATTTGAAACACTTCCAAATAGTTAAGCTGCTATGAAAAAGTTTAATTAGGACCATAAAAAGATAGTTTGACTAGATATTTTTATTGAAAATAGGGTAATGTTGGCTAGTATGCAAGTGTATCAGAGAAACGTCCTGTCGAGCAAAGAATTACAATAGCATTAGAGACTTTTGATACTCGTAAATAAATAATAAATTGTCACACAGGGAAAATTAATAAAAAAGACACCCCTAATGATTATTTCTTAAAAAAGGTTATTTGGGCAAACCCAGAAATTGCTAAGCAGGTTCTAAGTGCTAGCCACTCTTACTGTTTTTAGAGGGAAAATCTTCTGTTGATGCAGCTATCAAGATATTGCCTCTTCAAAAAAACCCATCCAACATAAAACCCTGTTAACCATTTAGCAAGTATTTTAATTACAAAAGAAAAAGTGAAATATTTGCTATGATATAAACTGAGATTCTTGCACCTAATCCTCAAAAGATGCCATTATAGCATTAGAAATTAACCTCTACTCGTGATCTGCCAGTGGTGCCTGAAATGTTTGGCAATTATTTTTACCAAAACAAGCAATTAAAAAAAATATGGATTGTTGACTTTCTGTTTAGATATTTCAGTGGGCAAATTGTGATGGCCACTACTTTTGGTGGTTTTGATGAACCAAAATTTTCGTTTCATGATGAGCAAAGGAATATTCCTGTTGGCAACACTGCAGATAAATTCATGGCACCAGAAAGTTGGGACCCAATGTTTTGTGGTTTTTTGCCCATTAAGATCACAGAATCATTGAATGGTTTGGGTTGGAAGGGACCTTAAAATAATTTCTTTCCAAACCCTCTGCCATGGGCCATATTAATTGCATAGAATTACTTTGGGCAATCAAGAATTTTTGAGAAAATATTGAACACCTGGCATGGCCTGAAGTGTTACAATCTCTCGGTTTACTTGCAAAATGTTTTTAAGACAACTTATGCATATAAACAAAAATTGCATTTTTCAGTTGTACAAAAGATTATTAAACCTTTAAAGTAATGGAAACATCTGTATTTTTGAAAATATGTATTAAGAAATGTGTCCACATGTTTAATAAATTTAGATGAATGCTTGCAAAATTACTCAGGAGAATTTTGATCTTAATCCATTGATCCACATTTTAGTACACTATATACATTAGAAATAACATTATTTATTAGCATATTATAATGGAATAGCACACCAGTATATTGTTTGCATGAGTGAAGAAAGCAAAAATGTATTTCCAAACTTGAAGATTTCATGATTTAAACAAGAGTCTTGGAGAAGCAGTTGTGCTAGAAAAGTCCTGGGAGTTCTGGTGGACAAAAAATTGATCATAAGCCAACAGTAGGCTCTTGTGGCAGAAATCTTAGTTTCTAATGTAGGAAACATTTTACTTTTCCTTTTGTAATTAAAATACTTGCCTAATGGTCAGCAGGGTTTTTTCTTTGATTTTGGTTTGATTTGGTTTGTTGTTTTGGGTTTTTTTAAGTGTCAATATCTTAATACCTGCATCAAGTGCTTACTAGCGACTGGGTATTGCCAGCAGCTTGGGGGATGCTTCCTCACAGATCTGGCTTTATTAGTTGGGATAAATGGAATCACTGGGAAGTTTCACATGGGAGAGATCTCAGACCACAAAAAAGGACTGTGCTAGCTGACACTCAGCAGGTACTTTTCTGTTCTGTGGATTATGAGCTAAGTATTAGGACAACCCTGAAGTTATCTTCATTGTGTCAAAACACTGTGTTCTTTGCAGCTGTGTATAGAAGATTTCTTCTTCCAATGCCCCAAAGCAAATAATCCAGCACAGTGGTTTTGTGGCCTATAGCTGAGATGGAAACAAGACTTGAGTGTTAAATACAAGAGAATCAGATCTTGTAACACATAATCACCTCAAATACTCAGTTACTATCAAATGTCTCTGTACTGCTAAAGGAAGGGGATTTCTGCTCATTTGTTAGAGAATGAATGAATGACTCTATTGTTAATTAGAATCAGATTGCAAAAAGTGTTTGCATTTCTGTGAACAAACTTCAGTTTGAAAAGTGGCTGTTCAGTCTTGCCCACGGTTTTGTGCACATACTTTCTGAAGTCAGCAAGTGTTGGCGAGCTCTGTTGTGCATAAATGACACTTGCATGTGTGTCTCATGTGAGATTGACCCCACAGGCTGTAGGGCTTGCCTCCACCTAACCCTTCACATTCCATAGGCACTGCAGGGATAAACCCAGCTCACACTCATAAAAGTGCCTGTATTTTAAAGTTCATCGTTAGTAATGTTCTTCTACATAGCTTGTACACCTATTTGTGAAGCAAGGTGTGATATCCCAGGCAATGTACATTTTCTATTCACTCAGGTTTACCTTGTGATGGTTTTCGATTTATCACACTATTCTAACTAGGTTTGTAGAGAATTCATTTTCAGTCATGCAAAGGAAATTAGGAAATGTATGTAGGATAAGAATTTTCACCAGATAATTGTTTAAATGCTTGTTTTCTGTAGTAGGATACCTATTCTCTTGTACTTTGCCCTTCTAGTATGTCCATATTTTTGTGTTTCACAGAGATATGAAAGATCTGAAAGGGGCAGCCCCCAGAGTTGTGCACAGACTGTCCCCACAGCTTATGTTTACTCATCCTGGGATCAAACACTTAGAAAATTTTCACAGTAGAATTATAAATTTCCCAGTGTTTTCGATATGTGCTGCACCTTTCATGACAGAACTCTTACCTTGTCTCACCACTGCCAACATCTGCATTACACCTGTGCAGTCAGCAGGGTTTGCTCTACAGGACCTGCAGTGATGGTCTGCAACTGAGGCCTGTGTAGGATCCACAGCTGTGGCAGTGGCATTTCCAAAATCCACCTTGTTGGGCTCTGATGCCCTGTGGTCTCACACTTTGAGTGCATCACGGGGGATATGGCCGAACTTACCTATTTCACTTGTGGTCCTGCCATTGGATTACAGGGGCTCAAGAATTAAATCATGTAGGTTATATCCACCCTGCTTTCCCTAGAACCGGCATGTGAGTCCCTGCAGGGCTGGTTGATATTGAGGATCTGTATGAACAAATATTAAATTCTTCATCTTTTAATCTTGTATTGTATTCTCCTGTTGTATCCAGATCAGAACCATATTCCCTCTGTGGCCCTCTTTGTTTGGTGGTTAGAGGAAAACTTTTTCTTCCTTTAAATATTTTCAAAAAATTTATTTTTCTCCTAGGCTCACATAATTCTCTTCTATATTGTAATTCACTAAACTGCTTCATGTAAGAGCTACATAATGCCATAAAGACTCCCTCAGGAGGCACAAGTGTGTTTCATGCCTAACAGATTTTTAATAGAATTCTGAGGTTATGTTGCTATTGAGTCATGGTGGAAGGACATGGCAAGCTGATATGGTTTTTGGGGGACTGGTGCCAGGACAAATTAATTCAGCCATGCCCATTGCTTTCTGTGACAATAGAGCTGAATCATAAATCAGATCCCAATCCTCTGATCGTGTTCCTTCTCCATCACAGACTTTCCAGCCAGTAACATGGTGGTATATGCTGAAACTGAGTCTGAACATGCATTTACACATAGACAATAAAGCTGTTGCAGAAACTACATTTTAAGCTTGAGATTGTGCACACGTGGCAGTGCAGGTCTATCCCGAGGAACCAGGAAATTTTATGCCCTGGTACAGGGCCTGCTGACAGAAAACATCCTTTATTCAGGAGAAGGCTGTCATTCTGAAGTCCACTGACACATTTCAGGTCTACTGCTCTGTTCTAGCAGGCAATGTAAGAAGCTGTGAGAGTAATTATGGGGTACTGATAGAATCTATCCAGCTTCAGGAACACAGGACCAAACCTGTCCTTAGTTTTGGAAAGGGATTCATTCTCAGGGATTCCATTTTGTTTAGGGTGGGTTGGTTTTGGCTTTACTCCAGCAAATATCCTGAGGTTTGACTGAAGTCAAAATTTACTTCTTTTTTTTTTTTTTTTTAAAAAAAGCACATTCATTAAGTACATTCTTTTGAAACAAATGTTAAGACTTACATCAACACTGCCAGTTATGATTCTTTTGTGCAGCAAATATGAAATGAGAGAAGAAAACCCCTATGAATGATGTGTAGACAGTGGACAGTGTCTGGTTGTGACAGACTGGCAGTGGCAGTCATGGCTTCTTATCAGGGATTTGAAAGGAAGGGTACTATAAATAATCATACAAAGGACGTCTCCAGATAACATTCAAAGGCAGGGGTTTTAGTGGGAGAGTGCTTATGGGTTCCAGAAATGGATAATAACTTACTCTACTGAAAAAGGAGAATCTTGAAATTATTCACGTTCTATATTTTCACTTATATTTAATTTTACTTCTTTTTTCCTTGTTTTTGTTTTTGTTTTTTAAAGCTGTGTAGTTGAAAGAGGCCTTTTCCTTCACAGAAAATCAAATATCCTGCCCACAATTCCACAAAAGATGCTCTTTTTCTATGTAAAGACAATAAATAAAGCAGGACATTTGTGAGACAGGCAAGTGGCAGATGCTGTTTTTCTATTCTTGCTTTGTCTTACCATCATGGAACTTGGATATTATTAATTATGATTAATTACTTATCACCTGATTATGCTGCCCTGATCAACCTGAACCATTAGTGGTTTAGCAGTAAATAACATGATGCTGTAATAATAATGATTATATCTACCTAAAGTTCACAACATTTATTTACTGTATCTTTCCCTTACAAATTACTTTTAAGTCAATACCATTCTCATAGACAGCTAGAAAAGGAAACATTTAATATGTGGCTATGGGTGTGCCATAATAAAGATATTTTATATTGTTGGACCATTCTCTAAGTAAACTTCAGGGGTTTTGGGCTTAATTACAGTAGATAATAAAATATGTTGCCACAACACTAGTGAAATAGCTTCATTTTTTTTCAGTTGGAAGGGAAATATTCTTATGCTAAAAAGAGGTATACTGTTATTCATACTGCATTTAACATTATTTGTTTATAATTGCTTTCCTTGATTGCTCCTACAAGGCTTTCAGAGAGCAGTAAAAGAGAAAAGCACTATCAAAACATGGTTATAAATCATTATATTTAAGTACTGGTATTTCAAGTTCATTCTAGAAACACATTGAATTTCATTCAGTTTTGCACATGGGCGCATTTAGATTTTTGTTTCCCCTGGAAAACAAAATAATCAGTCAGTTTGTGAAATGTTTTAAAACAAATCTGAATTGCAGTTTCCTTTTCTGAACCCATTTTGTATTTTCAGTAGAAGCATTATCAAGTTACATTTCATTTTGAATGCATGAAAACAAATTTAGCAACTACTTTCTACCAAAATAAACAGCAGTAGAGGTGATTTGTCATGGAATTATCTACTTAGCCCACGCTGTTATCTGTGTAGAAGATGTGTCTGAATGGCTTCCGTAGAGCTTGAGAATGCAGCATTTGTCTGCAAATATTTTAGTTGGGGTTTTAATTGAATATAAACATGAACTGCATGAACTTTGGCGCTTGAAGGACTCCTGAGAAAAAGCCACCACCAGGAATATTGAAGTGCAAGTACTTATATATTGTAAGGATATTGCATCAAAGCTGTCGCTTGGTAAGCAGATCAGCCTTTCACTTCTGTCTCAGAAACCAACAGGATGCTATCTAAGTGTGTTTAGCCAGCTGAAAGCTATCAGAGAGTTCCTCCAAACAAACATTGTTTGAATTAATATGTTATTTCCAAACCAGTTACATTGGCAAGGTATAAGGTAACATGTGGTTTAGAAAAATAAACCTAAATAAAATGAAAACAGGAGCAGCAGAAACTCTGTTTGAGTCTTCTATGAACTGTGTGTGGATTTCGTCTCATATGGCAAATGACCGAAAATTAGAAGCAATATTCTGAGGAGAAAAGGTCAAAACACACAGGGAAAATTTGAATATAGTGGAAGCACCCATTAAGCCTTAGTTAAGTGGGGAAGTATACATTCGGTAACGTGTCTGTGAAATTTCTGTACCTTGTTATAAAGGTGTTTTTTAGTTCTCATGGTACTACTGCCACCTGTTTAAACAGATTTCCCTCACATTTAAGGTGTGATCCAAAGGCCAACAATGTCCATGGGTCATTTCTGTGATTTCTAATGCCCAAAGGTAAAGATTTGGAGAAGCTGTGAGTATTATTTGTAGATCAGGGATGACAGGCAGTCAGGCTCGACTACAGACACCTTCATTCCCTGCAGGTTCTCCAGTCCTGCCTTCTTCAGCTTTGGTTCAAGGAGTTCTCTGATAAAGCACTTGTTGATCAGACACTTCTCATGCCAGTAGCCCTGAGTTATGAATAAAACAGCATTAAGAACTGTACAAGAAATTTCCTAAATGCATATTACAGTTTGTTTTGTTTTGTTTTGTTTTTTAACCTGAAAAGGATGGTGATAGGTGAGGTTTCGGGATAACTGTGGAATGAATCTATAAGGCCACATTTCTTTCAAGACACTTTTTCTGTACAAGAGTAGCTCATTCAGAAAGATCTGAGCTTTGGAGCTGCCGCTTGCAGGATCAAACCAGTAAGTAGTGCAAGAATGGGAGATGGAAAGCACGACATACCTCCCTTTCTTACATAAAATAATATCAATGTGGGAGAGGTTAATGGCACAAGAACTTTTTAGTGGACTTAACTGATTTTCTGTTTGCACATGACTCCTGTTGATAGTAAACATTAATTTCTAAAACCTGTACAAATACTTAAATTTTGAAAGGCTCACTAAAAATAATATATATTTTCTAAAATTTGCTACTTTTTTAGAAATAAAATCACATTACATTAGTATTTTTCATTTGGTGGAATCTGTCAGTTAATGACATGATATATTTAGCATTCAGTAGATACCAGAGCACAGCTGCTGATAAATACATAAAAGCATGTTTGTCAAGAGCAAGGCACCGTGTGGTTTTCAGGACTTTTTTGGATTTTAATTATTTCTATTAAGGTACAAAGTTTTCCTGTTCTCCATTTCATTATGAATTACATTTCTTTTCATGGCCATATACAGGTGGACCCTCAAAAGACAATAGACAATACAGGTGGACCCTCAAAATGATCTGTAGGAAACCATTTGTTAAAAAGTATCAATTGTCTTTTGTGTTCTTAATTCACAGACACACACAAACTAAATAGATATTTATTGTTTTTTAAAAACACCTTAATCTTCTCCATATATCATCTCCTACCACAAAGCTGTTTCCAGAAATTTTTTTGATCCCTTGATGAGAGATTGTGCTTTAACAGTCTTAAAATATTAAAATCTATTGTAATACATTTATTCTGTTGAATTAAAAAAGGCTTCTTTCCACTAACCAGAAATCAAATCAATGACAATATGTTTTATTTTGTTTTAGTTTGTTCCTGAATGATCTTCCTTGTTTAATGACAGCACAAACTAGTAAAGGATTAGGGAAAAAAGGCTGAGAGAGCAATTAAAATAAAGAAGGAAGAGGTGTAAAGTTCTGTTACCCAATTTCCTTCAAGTTGTTCAAACACTGTTATTCCCCTTTAGGTCTATTTGGAATTATACAGCAGGTACTAGAGGGGAACTGACCCCTCAGTTTCTGATTTGCTCTAACCTTTATTCTGAACGAAAGTCTAGAGGGACCTCAAGTTTTGTTTGACTCTATCTGTATTTATCTAAAGAGTCTCTTACTGTCCAGGCTGTAGGCATGCCACTTCCTTTCCATGAAGCATTTCTCCCCCTGGAATCAGAGGAGTTCAAATTCACTGGCTAGAAATATTTGTTCAATAAATTTTCAGTAGAGCTGTCCTTGGGAAAAATATTAGTGTAAATGACTACCAGAGGGATAAGGGAATATATTTCCAGTGTCCCCTTATCCTTCCAGATCTTACCTCCTTTTTTTGGTTTTTTTTTGTACTTCTTGACTTAAAAGAGCTCTCTTGTACAGGTTAGATAGCATGATCTCCTGAGGAAGGCAGTGATCACCAGATGAGAAAACCCAGGAAATGACAAAGTTGTTCTTTGACAATGCTGTAATTATTTATCCAAGCTTTATAGGCATGATTGTATGTCCATGCAGGTAGTACATACTATTTTTATGCAGTCTTTTTTAAAATTTAAGAATTCTCTGGGAAATAATTTGAATAATTTATCAAGCATGGCATTTCTATGAAATTTCTTTTCCATTTTGGCTTGTATTTAATGTTCATTCAATTTCATCACCTATTAAAAGATATATTTCAGAGAAATTTAGATCAACCACTGAAAGTTTAAATTTCCAGCGTCTTCCCTCTAGACCTCATTTTGATACTGTTCCAATTTTAATCTTCCTTTGGTTACTGTGGAGTGATGAGTGCACAGGTAATTCCATGTCATCCATTGCATATACAGTGCTAAGTCAAATTGTTTTGTCAAATGCTTCTTCTGCATTTAAAGAGGTTAAAATGGCCTTGGAACAAATGACTGGATTTGTTAGAATTGTACCCAGCAGCAAAAATTGTAGCCAATCTTTATTTTGTAGTTAAAAACTGAGACAGCTTCAGTCTGAATGTGATGTTTGACTGCTGTGTCTTGCTCTGCAGAACACTGGTTTGAGTTGCATCTTCCTATTTTGGACAAGTAAAATATATGTAATGTTGGAATCCACATATTTAAGCATATTGCTGCCATCATATGGCTACATACTTATTTGTCAGAATGGTATAATGAAAGCAGTTCTGCATCTGAAAAGAAAGGTTTTTACATAAGGGAGCATAAAGCTGCACAGAGAAGCAGTAATGAGTGTTGTGATGTTTCTAATCCTTTTTCATGTTGAGGCTGTAACAGCTCTGCCTGTCTCAGAGTGTGAAATACTTGTCTCCTGAAGCTAAATGAGTAAGATCTGTGTGATCCATAACAAGGTGACATAGAGATAATGTACATAAATATTAGTCAGACCGTGGGAGAGAAGTTAGTGGGAGTTTTGCCGGAATAATGAGTGAATAAAAAGTAGGAAAAGCTGTCAGAACTCATCCCAGGTTGTTACAAAAGTAGTTGTGTCAGTGTATTAAAGTAATTTAAATCAAATTCACTCTTATTCCTTTTGTCTCTGATCATCCCCTTTTTGGAGCTTCTCATGCAACTTCCATCAATTCACATGTTGGCAGTCTTTGATTTAAAAAATGAAATAAATTGTCTTTCCAATCTCAGGCCTATATTTGTGCTGGCAGGCACAAGTCAAGTTGAAGCAAACTCTATTTCCTCTCTCCTTATTTGTCCCATAAAGGTGATAAGCACAGCCAATCTGGCAAACACAGTAACAGTGTGGCTAGTAAGGAAAAACAGAAAGGATGGGAATAGGAAAGGAAGAATATACCCTTATGAATATGTTATATAAAAAATTTACTTGGGGCAGGGAAAACTAGTTCCAAAATTAATGCAATTCTTGAACATTTTTTGAAATAATAACTATCAGTATGATGAAAACGGTCAGTAAAAAATTGCTTTTTTATCTTTTAACTTCCAGTAGTATAAAATTTCACATGACCAGACCTGTTCAATTTACCTCAAATCATCTACCCTGCATTAATTTTTACCACATATTGTTATGTATTTTAAAATAATTCCATAGGAAGTGACAGACTATAAGTTAAACTACAGGGTTCATAGAGTTGTGTGAAATATATCCAAGACAACTTACTCAGCCATCATATAATGGATTCTGACTCTATAATCATAATAGAGGAAAACAGTAGAAGAAAAAAGTGATAGGAAGGACAATAATTGAATATTCTGGTCCATCAGTGTAATGAACTTTTAAAAGTTCAGAAAGACATTTATGTAACATAAAGATCTATCATTTCCACTTGAGCTTTTTTGGATTGGTCAAAAATTCCAGATCAACAGAACAGTGCATTCAAAGGGGATTTAAATCCCAAATAAAACTGCCAGACTGAAGCAGACAACAAAGATAAGCCCAGCTCTCACATATATTGGAAACAGATGTTGAAAGGATGTAACAGTTTTATAAACATGAGTTTGGAATTGCTACATTGCTCATAAGTGATGAAATAACAAGTGCAGAGTCTCATAAGTTCTCAGGGTTTTATTGGTCCAAAGAAAGGAATGACAGAAATAAAAAACATCTCTGTGATGGGGTTCTCTCCCTGCAGAAGGATTTCCTTAACTTTTTTTTTTTTTCTTTTTTAATTCATGGGTTTGCAGTCTGAAACTGGGTTTGCATCTCCCTTTGCCTGAGGACGCTCACGTAGTGGCACATGCCAGGCACCTTCTGTTTCCCAGGCATCTTCAACATTTGTGTTTAATGGTATTTACAGGAAAGAAGCACAAGAGGAAGGCTGTAAATCCTCTGCTATCCCTGCCACATATCATAGGAATATCATCCCAAATCTCCTCAAAATCCCACTGCTGCGGCAGTCAGCTAAGTACTTCTGGCATGCAGTGGGGGTCAGGAGGAGAGGAGAGTGGGTCCTTCCCCAGCTGAGGTGTGTCAGCAGAGGACACTCCATGGACCTGCTGTCCTTCAAGTCAAGAGAGATTTTCCAAGGGTATTTCCACTGAGACAGCCTTTGGTGACGTAGGTCAAAAACACACAGTGTGTCTACTCAGGCCATGAGAACCCAGGTCCTTGGGAACTCATAACCAACACCTTACAGCCAAAATCAAGTTCTTATATTCCAGCTAGGAATCATTCCACAGCAGGGAGCACTGGGGGCGTATATTGATCTGCTAACAGCCACAAACCTTCCTCTGGTGCTGTGTTTTGTAGGATTTTGGATTGCACCCAACGTAGTTTACTTTGAGGTAGTCCAGTTCTGAAGTATGAAAGCAAGGATCCTATCAGGAAATTCCACAGTTAAAGGTAATATTTCAAGCATAGGCAATACAGCATTTTGGTGGCTTCTGCTCTGTGATCAGAGAGCAGCTGCTATCCATCAAAACCACAGGTTTGCAAAAGTAGGAAATAGTGAAACAATGAAAGATTTAGGGATTTACAATTCAGCTGCAATGCCCAACCATGCCATCAATTTAATCCCTGTTGCACTGGATGCACCAGCAGATTTCAACCTTTTGCAGTTTGCCCAGACTTTTGGCTAGGCACTGCTCTTACGGTTGGAGGAGTGATAAAATTGTGATAACACCCTAGAAACAATACCTGGGTCCTAGGTACCTCCATCTCACCCCACGGTCTCAAATACACATTGGGCAGGAAAGAAGACAATGCAGATCTCCAGAGCAGTCCCTCCTCAGAGAGCCTTCAGGCAAAGGAAATGACTTTTTCATGAGATGTTCTGGGAAGAACAAATTAAGGAAGAAAAAAGCAATTCAAAAGCAGTGTTCACCACTGTTGTGTAATATGCAGGCTAGTGAAATGTGGAAGAGAAGCCTTGCAGGGTTACTGTAGCCATGAAGTCATAATTCAGTCTCAGACTGATGGAGCCAATGCAATTTCCATCCCATACCTGCACAAATAAAGGGACTGAGAAGGATCATGGGGCTCTCACATAGAGAGATCTTTGGGAATTTTCTTTGTCATGGGTTTTGATGTGATTTTAATGTAAAATAGGATGCAAATAATAGGTTGGTCGTTAATCAAGTCACTCAACATTGTGTCCATCTTTCTTTGTTACAAAAGAACCGTTTTTGTATATCATCACACATAAAATTGAGCTAAAAGCCTTAAAAGTTTTTATAGTATGATGAAATTATAAGATACTTAGACTGTCAGAATTTTGTGTCACCTTTTGTATATCCCTTGAGATTGTGAGATTAAAGACCATATTGGTTTTTATTTTCTCCAGGGAATCTCTGTCTCATTGAGGACAGAGGGTGGAGAGACTTCAGTTAACGAACAGACATCTTTAATACAGGGTTTTCTTCAGCATGTGATTTAGTGCCCTGTTTATTGCAAGCCCTTGGATCCCTGATGTAAACTCGGAATTGTTCCTTTCTCCCTGTCCTGTTTTGTTTAATATTCATACCTACACTACATGAATGCTTCACAAACATTTCTGGTATAATTTTCACAAGGTAGTCTCATGGAACACAGTTTTATGGGTAGAGAAGCACAAAGGTCTCAAGGTCAGAAGTTTTCACTGATTGTGGGTTGGATCTTGCATGGATATTTTCAGAACTTTCTACCATTTCATATGCTCAAAGCACAAGTCCCATACATACCAAAAGTGGTCTTGAGGCATTGGTCTGCAGGCATTTCTATAAACCAAGCAGACACCTAAAAAATGGAGAACATACTTGCAGACCATCTGGGAAAGACAAATTTAAGTCAGCTGTCTGATATTACATGGGAAGTACCAGAGTCTGGAAGAGAATCCTCCAGGCTGATATCTGATAGTCATTAGGACATTCTCTTTAAGTGTTCTCTGCCTTATGACTCCCTTTGCCTTGGACTTCTGCTGTAGCTAGCTTCCTTCATTATACTGAAAAAAAACCTGGGATCTTGTGTATAAATAACTCTTCAACTATGTAATTCAATATGATATTGCAACCCTGCATATGGTGGCCAAATGAAGGTTGCATAAATAATTCTAGTTTGGGCTTTTCATAAATGTTAACAGTTGACATTATGACCGTAGTGCATAATTGCCATGTAATGTTTTATTTCTTCTTAATTTTTTAAGAAATGAATTGGAAAAAAGTACTGTATTCTGGCAGCATGTGAAATGTCAGCAGGATTGGAACCCAAATCCACTGTACTGGTTTGCCCTACATGAACTGACAGAGTGATTGATTGCAGGATGACTAACCATTGTCTAGGTGAACCAGCATAAACAGAAATAACACTTTTTTTTTCCTCCCAAAGTAAGAACATGATGCCTGATAAATCCTGATTCCATTCAGGACCAGTCTCTTTGCTTCCCCCTAGGAGATATATATATATATATATATATATATATATATATATATATATATATATATATATATATATATTTTTTTTTTTTTTTTTTTTTTTTTTTTTGATCCAGATTGACTTTCTTTGTACAGCTACTGAGAGGGCCAGCAGATATTCACTGGACAGTTGTCCAGCTCTTTCTCCTCTCACTCATGCTTGTGTACATCCAGCACACTGGGAATGTCTAGGCCCAGCTTTCCTTCAGTTGGAATTTCAGGCAGTTCCAGTTCCAGGTTGATGGGAATGATTGCTTATCAATCCCTTCCTCTCCTGTGCCCAGACCTCACCAATATCTCCCAAGATATGACCTTTCTTCCTGTCAAAGGCCAGTTCAGGATTATTCCCTCCTCCAGTCTTCCATGGCTTAATCCCTCTTCTTCTCCTCACCATGTACTAAAGCATCCTCCTTCCCTCTCCCTGCCTTTCCTTACTAAAGGGACAAAACATTTTGAAATGTGCCTCCAGGTTACCTAAACCTGACCTATGTGGCTAGCACAAAGCAATCCTGGCAAATGAATGTGGCCACTGGTTTTCCTTCCAGTACATCCCTGTTCCTCACAGTTTCTGTAAATAGATAATTCTGGATTTTGGGTTGCGTGGGGTTTTTTTCCTCCCCTCTATGCATTTTGATCAGCTGCTTTCTTGTTTTACCTCCAGTCAGCATTATTTTGGCTTATCTGTTTTCAGACATGTACAGGACACTTAGTGTGCTGTGAAGTGGAGTAAAAATGCATTCTCAACTAGATACAATCAAAGTTTGATCTCTGCCTCATACTGTAACTTTGAGCAGAACTAGTTCTATCAGTTCTTCTAGTCCCCATCTTCCCTGCAAAGAGAATGAGATTTTACATGCAGAATAATAGTGTGTAAATTTGAGGCAATGGAATATCTTGCCAGTATGGGATTATGCTTATAAGGAGATGCAAAGAACTCCCACAGACAAAACCTGGTTATTAATTGGGTATTGTGGGTGCTTGATGTTTTTAATTTAGGCTTTCAGAAGTTCATGAGCCCTGCAGCCCTGTGGTGGACATCTTTCTTCATCACAATATAGTAAGTATTCACAGCTTTTGAGCCTGCAGACAACTGAGTTATGGAATTAAAGAAAAAGAAATCTTGGCCTCTATATTTGGGAACATTAGCCCTTACATTCAGACCAATTTTCAACAAAACTGCATTGAAAACTCTGCTCACTTGATTTTTCTGTTATTATTTTGCAGTGAATGGGGTGTTATTCATCTGTTTGGAAATCCTGTATGTTATTAAATGACTGCATTTTGGTGGGCTTGCTTTATGAACTCAGCTTCTTTCCAACAGCAAAAAGCCTGGGAACATCTGCTCTGCAGCCACAGGAAGGCCTTTTGGAGAGAGCTGGGGGCAGACAAGGGGAAGCAATGTCAAAGGTACCCAAGGTTTTCCTCTCCTCCAGGGGAGCAGCCAGCTCATCCTGGAATTGCGCAGCAGAGTGAGAACATGTCCCCACTTACTGCACATCCTGGGCAGGCTTGGCCAGAGCAGGTTCACTGCAACCCCACCCCTTTCTCTATTTGTGGTAACATTTCATATGCTTTTGATTGCCTTTCCACATTAATCAGATGTTTTTATTAAGCTCTCCAAGGTGACACACAGGTCATTTTATTGGGTGGTTACTGTTAATTCAAAATTCAACAATGTGTGTTAGTAATATCCTTCCAACACACCTTATTTTGAATTTTCCATCATGAACTTCCTCTGCCATTGTGCTGCCTAATTGCCTAGGTTTGTCTTGACTAACTTAAATAACTGCTCAGTTAAATAATTGTTCCTTGTTAAAAAAACAGTTCCATGGCAAATCATGCCACCATGCTGATTAAGGCCTTTTCCAGGACAGCCATGAATACAGTGCAGTTCTGTCAGTGCTCTGCTGCTAACCACTGCCATATTGAAAACTGAGCTTTTTATGCCATTCTGTTCTCCTCCAGCTAGCTTGTGATCAACACACAACTACAGCTCCCACCTCACAACCTCTCCGTTTCCTTACTAGCCTCTTGTGAGGTATATTGTCAAAAGTGCTTTAAAAATCCCAATAAATTATGTCAGTGAAACAATTCTTGTTCCTTGTCCAGCTGAATTCTTTCAAATGTTCTCTGAAAACTCTCAAAATGCGCTAATCTAATTCAGAAAAAGAGTCAGGAATGCTAGTAAATTATGGTTGACTTGCTTGTTTTTAGTAGTTGGCAGCAACTCTATCGATGCTATGACTGGCTCTAAGCCATTTAGATTCCTGTCAGAAAAATTAGTAGCATTAATTGTTGCTCTGGGATTCTGCTGAATCCCAAACAATTTCCGGTACCAGAGGGAGGCACAGAACTCACTGCACACCTGGTGTGTCTGGGAACTCTGTGTTCTGGGCAGTAGCAGCAGTGGAGATGCTGGGCTGGAGGTCAAGGAGCACTTTCAGAGACTGGATGAGGTCAAAACTCTGTGTGAAGTGAGTCCCATCACATCCCACAGTGTCTGCCTTCCCACTGCCAGGAAGACTTAATTGCTTCCATGGAAACCTCTCACAGCTGACCCAACTCCTCACTGCCAGCTCTCTGTGTCTAGGGGACAGGAAGTGTTTTTGGCAGGGAGAAGACAGAGAACATGCTGAAGGTACTACAGAGAAAGTGCAGTCCAAAAGGGCTGCAATTATTTTTGGGGAGTTGTTAAACTGGTGGTGGGGCTAAGGAAAGGTAACCTGGTTCTGCAAAAGATAAAATGTGAGACAGGAGTGATGGTATCATCCTTATTGCTAAGAGATACAGTAATCTTTAGGGAGAATTCTGTCTATAGAACTGAGCCTTTCCATTTCCAGAATTGAATTGACATTGCACATCTCCCCTCAAAGATCTGGCCTGGAATGTCTGCATCATATCAAACTGGTCTGAAGAAACAGTCACAGCTCTTTTAAAATTTCATTGTCACTCATCAGAATGCACATTTGCTCAATAAGCTTCCCTAGCTCCACCAAATACATATATTTGAAGCAAACCTCAAAAGGGAATAACTTAATATCATGGAAATAATTACTAGGAAGTCATGTTATGCTTCCTGCCAGTTCACAAGAACCCTATTTTTCCAAAATGTGAATCTTATATTGCTGCTTAATGGACTCTGAACTTCAAAAGAAATGGTGAAAATCTTTTATCTTGGCAGAGAAGAAAGGCAGCTCTGCCATACTCCCCAGCTTCAATCTAGAACTGCTTTAAACTGAGTTCATGATCCAAACACTGTTAAAAACTGGAAGGTGAAAATTGTCTAGACTGAACTTCTGTGTACCTTTAGTTTTGGTGATATCAGGGAACACTGCTCTCACACTTCATATATTTGCAGTTCCTATTAAGTCATTTTTCCTACAGAAAGAAAGTTATCTTTTTATTAATTCATATATAGGTGATACACTACTCAAGTTTCATCTCTTTGGTTTCTTCTATCACACCACTGAAGCCTCATAGAAGCAGTTAAAAATGCGGGGGCTGAAGCCTGGCCTCTCATGCTGAGGGGAGTTGCACCACCAATTTCTTTTGAAATGTGATTTATCAAAGGATCAGGCTATGAGTGGTTCTTGTGCAGTGATGTAAAGCAGGAGCAATGCCACTGAGGTTCTTCACACAGTGCCAAAACAAAGTGGATGGAAACCACTGCAAAGCACAGCTGTTGACTCAGTGGCATTTGTTTTTCTTTGCTAAGGCATCTGCAGTTTTGTCAATAAGGGGCAAGATAAATTAGTGTTTGTTGAAATATTTGCTGCCCTCTGTTACAGTTTACTGGCAGAGAAGCTGAAGTGCCACTGGTGCTCACAGCAGAGCTGTTCCAAACCTGCTTGGGAACATCCCTGTCGTGCTGCAGGCAATGGCTGTGATGGATTGTCCTTTACCTCTTTTATTCTTGTTTTAACATAGATTTTTTTTTCACAGTCCACAGATGGCACCTGAAAGTACAGTATGTGTTCCAAAAGAAATTCCAGGCTCTTTTTTTTTCCCTCATCTTCTTCCAAGAGAAAAAAGTACACATATTTTTTGTGTGTTATGGCCTTATGTGGGACACCACCCTCAACCTCACCCTTTTTTCCCCTTCCATGGATAATCTTTTCACAGGGTGGAGAGGGGATGGGATGGGATGGGAAAGAAAGAGTTGCTTTCATGTTTTCTAGCAATGATTTTGTCTACAACTATTTCCTTCTTGACTTCTTACTCACTGTTTATAAAATCTCCCAGTACTTTAACAATAGTATTGTTGCCACAGCTGCACTGATTATATTTCTCTAACTTCTCTCATTTTGGGGCTTGGAATCAATGTGGTTTGTTTTCATACATGGTAACTTGGAACAGCCTATAATAACATTACAGAAAGCCTTGATAATATAATTGTAATGTGCACACACACTACTTTCTCTGCTTTTTTGTCTCCAGGATCAAATATCTAATTTGTTGAGGTTTTTTTTTAATACTCTGCCTACAACAAAAAAGTGGAGAGTTGATTCCAGATAGGACAAAATGTAGGGTTTTGACAAGCATATTAATAAGAGGTCAGTGAATGTTTTAAGTGTTTCATTGCATAGCCATGTATCCATGATACATATCTATATATCTCCACATGTAAGATTTGGGTTGTGGGTTTTGGTTTTTTTTTGGTTTGTTGTTTGGGTTTGGTTTTTTGGGGTTTTTTTGGGTTTTTTTGTTTGTTTGTTTTTTGTTGGGTTTTTTTGGGTTTTTTTGTGGAGGTGGGCTATTTCTTTGTTTATTTAAATCTGCTATATCCATTCTCCTCTTCAAGATAATAATAAAAATAATACCAAGAAACCCATTAAAATGTGTAATGTATTTCAATTAGTTTTATTTTAGGTTATAAAAAATCTTTTCCCTCCTAAGGTGCTACTCAAAATGAAGCTATGGTTATTGTTTGTACTGAAAACCTGCATGAAAACTTTTGCAAGACAAAGGATCCTGATGATGCAAGGTTCCTCCCCACATGGTTGAAGTTCAACCTTTGAACTTCTGGACAAGTCCCCTTTTGCTGGAACACCTCTCAGTGTTCTTGATATCCTTATCGTGATTCTTCTCTTAAATAGGAAGAGTGAATATTAAATATGTCAGATTAGAAAGGCCTTCACTTGCTAGATTATGACCTGGAGGTGTAGAGGTCTAAGTCATGAACAGCTAGTGCAATCAGCAGCTCCCCAGCACAAAAATATGGGTTATGGGACATTCATGTAGACATGTTAGGTAATGCAGCAGTTCTGTCTCCCTTTCAGATTGCATCAGATACCTGTGCAAGTCTTAACACACTGAATTCCCCTTTGTTTTGGGGCTGATTAGTGCTGACAGATGAGGGCTCACTGGCAGTCAGGGACACCACGTTTCCTTAACCTGCAAAGCCCAGGAAGGGTGAGAGGAAGTCAGGGCATCACCCTCCTGTCCTGCTTTGCTGCACAGATACTCTCAGAGAGTTTTAAGGGGTGGGATGCATGTGTTCTGAGCTGCCCTGCTGCAAACCAGCCTCTGGGATGGGCACTCAGGGACAGAAACCTGGAGCAAGCTGGGCAGGGCCCTTGTCACCTACAGGTGAGACAGAAGGAAATATCTTCCAGCACTCTCCTCAATTAAAAAGCTCACTCCTGAACACTGATGTCACCTAGAAAAGCAAAAGGAATTGGACACTAATGGTATTCCATTGTTACCACTGAATCAACGAGTCTCAAACAAATATCTTAGAAGCAAAGCAGACTGGCGGGTTTTTTAATTATTCCATCAATTATTCCATTCCTCATGTTTTATATAATCCATCCCAATTACGATATTTTTCCTAGCATGTGGGATATAAATAAGGTAGTTATTAAATCCAGAGTTGATGAATAGCTTTAAATGCTGGCTTGGCACCATTTGCTTTTAGAGATGCTCCCCATATGACGACTTCTAATGAACTAGAATTGCAGAATTCACAGTTGCTTTTTCTGGTGTCACTGCAAATATTTAGCTGATAAGAAGCAGGAGGCAGCATGCTCAGATTCCTGGTACATTAAAGGAGAAAGTGAATTTAAAATCCATAAGGCAAGTTTTTCGGTGTCTTGCTAGTAATTGCTTTTTGGCAAATTCTGTTTGAAAGAAGAGCCAAAAACTCTTTAGAACCAAGCCTGTGAAACAAGCATGTTTCCAGGTTAATCGATAGATCAAATCACCAAATGCTCTCAGGCACTGTCTAGCAGATTCCAAAAACCCTTAACACAATTAAAAATCTGGATTGTCTGCACAGGCCATGATAGATTTTACTCTCAAATAAGCAGCTGGTTGAAAAAAAAATAGTGTCTGATGTTGACAGAAAACATTTGCACCAAACAAATTAGAGAGGTCATCAGTCAAGACTCTTTAATACAAGTCAAAATATCACCACCGCAATAAACTGGCAAATAGAACATCAGCTTGAGTTATCTCCTGTTGTAAGCACACAGGTTTTATGTGCCTAGGGGAATCTGTTGCAACTTGCATATACTTAAATCTGTTTCAAATGATGTTTTAATTGTATTTTATGAGCAGAGTTTTCTATTTCTCTTCTCTTCACAGGTTAGGTTGCTAGTTAGCTTATTGAAGGTGTTGGGAAGTAAGAGATGCATGTCTGAAGAGAAGCCACGCTGGTGACTGCAGGCTAAGGCCAAATTATAAACCTGTTGTGAAATCAATGTAATTCTTAGGAATACCTTAGACAAAATTGCTTGATTTTTACTGAAGTCGAGAGCTTTCTCTCAATAATGACATCGAAGTTTACAACTGCCCCTTGGGCGCACTGCTGTTGTTGCTCCAGTGGAAAAAATCCCAAGAACCAGATGTATGTTATACTTGGGATTTAAATATCAAGCAATTGTCATAGGGTTTGAGCACAGCCTCAGTTCACCTACAAGCTCTGAGCAATTCATTTCCACAATTCCCTGGCTGATCCCTGGTTTTGCAAGCATCCGTGCTTCCTGCTTTCATCCAGCATTAGAAGCAGGAATCCTGATACACACTGAAACAGCTCAGGGAGGAAATCATGCTGATTTTCCCTCCTCCCACTAAAATTTCAAAACTGCATGCCCAAGAAATCTGGGCAATGTGTACTTGCTTAAGTACTTTCCTGAACATAAGCTACCAAACCCTGTAACACTGAACAGTTTTAATAATGTAAGGGAATTCTTCCAGAAGAGACACTCTTGCAGAGGTTAATGTATAGGTCAAGGGGCATGAAGGTCTCAGTCCTTTTTCTTCCTCTTCTGATGTTCTGAAGAGAAGGACCTAGGACCCTAGGCTGTGTTCTATAACTCTGATATTGACAAATTGGCGGAACTATTGCAAAATTAGGTCCTCCTCAGTGTTAATGAAAGGGCACCAGGAAGTTTCTCATTTTTTAAAGGCATCCCAGAACTTTGATTCAGTGTAAATTAGACCTTGGACCCTTTGGTACTCAAAGTCTCTCTCTAGAAATTTGGGGTAACTGAACCACTTAAAAGAAAACACTGACACCCTAGACTTTGGAGCTGTAAATATTTCTGCACATGCTCAGCTTTAAGCAGATAAATTGATTCTTTTATGTTACCTCGTCCCAGATGCGGCTACTCAGATGTTTATGTAAGAATATAAATATTTGCCGGGCAGGAATTTTATTTTCCCAAAATCAAATAACATTCAAGGCATTTTGGAGCATTTTGGGAACTATGGATCCCCTTGCATCCTTCTTAAGGTGTGATGTGATCAATATTCACAGAAGCAACATCATTTGGTTTAGCTCTTACAAGCGGGATTCAAATTTGAACTCAGAGCTTCTGAATGAAAAGATAACAGCTTCTGCTATTCTGTGCTTCTGCTTAATGGGAAACAATTAATTGTGTTCATTTATACCCTCATTTGGTCAGGAAGACCCAGCCTAAAAGGCAAATTCTCTGTATTTGTCTCTTTTGCTACTTGAATGTATTAAAATAGTTGCAGCATGATAACAAAATTGCTCGTTTTAGAATGGAAAGGGCTACTGTAGGCCTAGGAAGAAACATTGTTTTTAACCCATATTAGCCTGGCTCAGTCTGATCCACGGCAGAGGATGTCCCTTATGCTCTTGTAAATGACTTGGGTAGGGAAATATTCTCCTGCTCACGTTACCAACGTTTGCCAAAAAGAGAAAGAAAAGGTTACTTAATGTGCCATTTGAAGATCAAGTCAAGATGTTCCAAGTGTATTGATTTTTTTTACCATTGGAAAAGGATTCTGAGTTATGGGACCAATATCACTGCCTATGCTGTTTTGGCAGTTTCTCCAGTATTAGATTTTTTTTTTCTCCAGAAAATACATTTATAAATTTTAGATCTGTTTCCCTTCTAGAGGCAAAAGTTGCACAGCTTGACTTTGTAAAACAGTGAAGTGGTGCTGTACATCTTTCAGGACTTTACTTCTGTACCTGAAGGTGTCCTTAGGAAAGACAATTCTGCTGTCTACATTCCTGCAATTACTGAATATTCTGTCTAATGGGAAAGAAGCAATATAGTGCCTATTTTAAAAAGATATTACAAAAATTGCAGTATTCTTTTTTGAAGCACAGTCAGAGAGAGGCTGGAATTATTATTTTTCAATTATAAAGACAGGGAATGGCATTTTCCTTAAAATATAGGTTTCCATTTCCCAGGAGGACTCTGAAATGTGGAAATTGCTACCAAAAGCTTCAGCCTTTAGAAGCAGTCACAATGAGTAATATGCTTTGCAAAATACAGGGAAGCAGGTGATGTTCATACAGCCCCCTGTGAGAAAGGGTAATTGCATTTTAGAGAAGTTCCTGTGTAGAAAAGGAAGCTCTGACCTGGCTTTGGTGCAATGCCTTTGGGAGGGCAGTGCAGCCACTGCAGGCAGCCTGTGGGGAGCCTGGCAGTCCCTTAATCACCTTCCCTCTGTGTTTCACTGCTCAGACATCCAGGCTTTGTCAGGAGAATGTTATGACTCCTTTGCTCCATCATTGCCATTTACCTTTGCCAGACTTCCCTCTATCAAACTATCTGTCTTGTATTTCACGCTGTGGGAAGACAAAAGCCAGGGATGAGTCTCGTCACTAGAAATCTATCTCACTAATCTCGAGCTTGTTTGAACAGGAATCTGCTTTCCAATAATGTTACCACTGGGGCTGGTTTTTTCACATCACTTATCTCGCCTGTAGCAAAGAACACACTAGAATTTAGACATGCCACAGAGGCAGGTCTCTCAGAGCAGCTTGCACTGCACTAAATCACAAAACAATCTGGAGGGACTACTGCAGAGCATGCTTCTTTTTTGGAGAAAAACATCCCTCTTCTGTGCTGCCTCAATGAAGTTAAGGACTGTGGAGCCTACTGGTGTTTTGACAGCTATATTTTTTCCTTCTATGTCCAAAACAACATGGTTAAAAGTTCCATCTTTCCTCCATCTTTCCCTCAGTTATGATAAAAGAGCACTGGGGGGTGGCGAGTGGTCAGGCAGGGAAGTGATTATATTTTCATATGCCATCAATAAGCATTAGGGGTTTTTTCTGTAAAAAGAGAGATGATGAGTATTGGAGATGTCAAGAAAATTTGAATACTTTTGGAGTACTGAAAGTCTCCTCAGACATGCTGGATCTAAAAAACATATGAAGAAAGGGGATTGCACAGCCCGAACATTACCAGCCTGTCTGCTGCCTTGCAGAGAGGTCTCACCAGCAATAAGTGAGGGCTTGGCTTCCTTCTGAAGTCATCAGTTGCCATCACACATGGGTGGGAATGTTGCTGAATAAATGGACTTAATGCATTTTTTCCTACCTGGATAAATTATTAGGAAGAAGAAGAAGTGTCTCTGAGGGCTTTTGGTGCCTTCCCCAAAAGGGCTTGAACAGAACCATTGAGAGACCTGAACTCTTCCACATGCAGATCCTCCCCACCCTCTGTCTGGTGGGATCTCACCGCAGATGGCCACTACAGGCAGATGTAAGAGGAAAGAAGGCACAAGACAGTATCTGCTTCACTATTTGTTCTGATCTTACTGATTATCTCCAATGTTTTTATTTTTAACTCCAGTTCTAGTTCAGATGTGTTCATTATAGTGATGGAGTGGGGTAAAATCCTACCAAGAGACTCCCCTTTGTTTCCACATCTCCTGGCTTTGATCAGATTTTCATTAGTTCCTGTTCCAGCATGGTCAACATTGGCACCACCTTCAAGGTTTTTTTTAAGTTCTTTTTATGCCTTCATGATGATCATGGAATATATGGAATCCACTCGCTCTGTGGGAGGAAGATAAAATCAGAACAATGAAGACTGGAATGATATGGAAGCAAAGATGGAATCTATAGAGTGAGGAGGGAAAGTGGAGCAAATGTTGAGTTCAAGAACTTTTACAGTAGAGCAGGAAATCTGTGCATTCACAAGAAAAGACTTCAAAAATAAAGAAGTTTGGAATATTCAAAGACATAATAAATTATATTCTAATAATTATCCTAAGGAAAAAAAAAAGCAAATGGGGGGGGGGGGGAGAAACCCCAACAAAAAATACAAAATCCAGAACAACTCTACCGTCCCTCCAAAAAACCAGCACGGATAACACAGAGAGAGTAGGTTATTTATAGCTGTCCTGCCATGTTATTCATGCTGCATAACCTTAGTTTGCATTCAATATTTAATAAATAGTGCTAGTTTCTAACCTGCAACAATTTCCTCTGTTGCTTCGAGGGGGTGAATTTTGTATGGCCACTCATCACTTAAGATCTGAATTCTTTTTGAGCAGTATCAAAACTAATAGTGAAAGTCATAGATTTTCTGACACTTGCTTAGAGTTCTAAGGTAAACTGAAACACTTTCTTTGGATGTAAACTTTTCCCACACAACTTCTAAATTTAAGTGAGGATAATCAACATCCTTGGTAAGAACTCACCTCCTTCTTTGGCTGCAGATATTAACATTTTTCATTGCTTATTATGTTACAGCAGTTTTCCGATGGCCCTTTCTGTGAGACACATTTCATGAACACAGAGCCCTTGTCTTGAACAACTTCCAATCACTGGATATTTGGACTGACCCCAAGTACCAAGGAAATAAAGCCACCACTTGTAACACTGAAGAAATTCAGGGTGGGAGCACTGGTACAGAGTCATTATCAGATTTTGCCCCAAGCCTGCACACATATCCAGAGTTACATTTAAATAATCTTAAATGATATTAATTTGTAGAAAAAAAAATCTGAGAGGAACCTTTTTTTTTTTTTTTTTCAAATGGAATCAGGAACCATCCAATACTCCTGTGTCTGGTATGCCTGGATCTTGACAAGTATCTTTCATGATTGCTGTGCAAAAATAGAGCTTTCATGTTACTCAAAGCACCTTAAACAAGGGGGACATCAGAAAATAATAGTAGACTTGTTCATATTAGGGCAGAATGTATAAACCACAGTATCTCTGTGAGGAAATAGACTTCCTGTCTGCTGGTTTTGTGTGTCTAATTAAGTACAGATTTTTTGGCTACTAAAACATTTTTCCAGAGCTACTAAGAAATAAAACCTAAAGAAGTCCAGTAAAGCCATGAATGGATAAATACTGTGGAAGTCTTTCACAGTAAACCTTGAAACCCCCCCACATGCAGGTGAGCCCAGTTCTTCTAACATGGCTATTTTTTAGTCATGGTATTTCTAACAAGCTCTTACTCAGCTCTCGTGGGAGAATCATCTCTAAGCAAGCGTTATTTGCTCAAGAAAATCAGTGTAACTCACCTTTTGATCCTGCAACTGCCTCCATTTAAAAATAAATGCTTCTACCAAGCAGACAATCATGCAAGTGTCTTCCAAGGCACCTAGCAGATAAAACAAAATAAAAGAAGGGATAGAAATGGGCAGAGGGAATGGATGGAGCAGAGAATTAAGATTTCTAGTAATGAAGCTTGAGGTTCTGCCACCACCTTGTGAGCTCTCTAGGCTCCATGGAAGGAACTACACTAGTATTTTGCCCCTTTAGCTGACTGACATCACATGGAATAGGGTTGTACTCCCTGACTCCTGCAAGAGCTCTGAAGGGTGAAATGTTGCCTGGTACATCCTGCAAGCCCCTGTGCACTTTTGACAGGATGACTTTCATTGCACACCACGTTCCTGCAGTACTTCTGCACATGTGTTCTGATCCATAAGTGAGGAAAATCACACAACTTCACAGCAGAGCTTTATGCAAGTATTTTCCTCCCAGGAGATATTCCTGTGGCCCTCCAGGCACATCTGACTTACAGATGAGGCTGGAGAGTACATGAAGAGGTTTTCAGTGAAGAGAAAATGGCAGTGTTTCCTTATGGAGATGTGGGAAGCGGTGGGGCTTCCAAAAAAGCATAGCTGGCATAAATCAAAGGAAACAATTTACAGACATTTTGAGAGTACAATGGAAATTGGGAACTCTGATTACAGTCCTGACCGCTGTCCTGCAGCAACTTATCTATTCAATTTGATAGACAGAGGCTGGTCGTACAACACATAGAGACTCCCTTTTCTGGCTAACAGGTACCCGCCTTCTCTCTCTTCAAAATGTTTGAAATGCTTTTTGTACTGTTTTCCTTGCCCTCTTATCATGCAGCAAGGACAGCTGAAGGAAAGAAAAACTCACTAAAAGGTCTTCAAAAGCTGATTGCCGCCATTGTCTGATGGGAGTATTTTTGCAGAAGGAAACAAAGCAGCAAACTGTCTCAGAAAACATCTGAAGTGACTCGTGCCTTTTCTAGGAACTCCCACAGAACCCAAAGCAAAAAGGCCTAAAATACTGCTAATGACAGCAAAAAGACCAATCTTGGGAGATTCTCACCAAAGTTCTGAAGAGGCTTCTTACCAATGATGTCAGATTTGGTTTTACAGAGGCATGTGGGAAGGGACACACAGAGAACCACAGGCAGCTGACAGATTTCTTTAATCCAAATAATTCATATAAGTTTATGCAAACTGATGGGTCAGGGAGGCACTTAGTGCTTAAGATAAGAAGTCAAAGGATGCTGTCCTAAAGGAGGAAATGATAACAGGCTGCTTTTCTGGCTGGTTATCCACCTTGCAATGCTCTGGGACATCCTTGCAGCAGCAGCACGGGGCTTTATGCACTTGCACAGTCTCACAAAGGCTCAGGTCCTATTTTGCTCCTTAATGAAACAGCAAGTTGCTGCTCATTAACTCTTCCATTTCCAGATCCAATGTCTTCAGAGTACAATGGACTTTAAAATGAGGCAATTTCTTACTTTTGTAAGATTTTCACTATTGGCTGGGGACCAAGCTCTCAGGTGAAAGTTTGCCTCACTTACTCTACTGATGGACTGAGAACTTCATCGAATCTCCAGCTCTCAGTTTTTACAAATGGGAAAACTGTAAACAAATATCTTATCCTGAAACTTGGAATTTATCTATTCTGCATCCAGACAACATCAACAGGAGACTAGTCATAACAGTCAAGCTACTAATTTCATTTTCAGATAGGAGTAAGTTGAGAACTTGGATGCAAAAACATGGGATTTTGAGTATGTGTGGTTAGTGCAAGAGTGAAATAAGATGAAAGGTTCATCTTATTCATCTTAATAAATGCAGGGAAAGCCACAAATAGTATTCTCATGTTCTTTTGTTTTTGAGCCATGGGCCTAAAGGGTATTTTTAATGCAGAGGAACATAACCATGCTTGTCCAATGTATTTTCCATCAGCTTGAAGTTGTATATCATTGTGCACATTTACATGTATTCAATCTTTCTGCTGTATCTTTGTGGCTGGTAGCCAGCGGGATTAATGGAATGAACGAAATAGCAGAGAATCTGTGTAGATTGAGTCCCAAAAACAAAAGCTAAAAGGCAGGGTGGTCCTCTGAGTTCAGTTTTCACTTAATCTACTGAGTCATTTGGTGACCTTGGACGAGCAAACTGACCTCTTGGCACTGTGGTGAGGCCAAGTGTAAAGCAGTGTAAAACCAAACAGGGAAGATTAATTGCTGCAAAAAAAAAACTGAGTCAGTATGGCAGGATAGTACCCTCAAAGCACCCCTCCTGCTCATCAGAGAAATCCTAGATAAGATAATATGCCAATTTGTGTTTGCTTCTGTCTGTAGTGAGCAAATTTGAAAAAACATTTATTCTTTGAAAGGATTTGCCAAGCCTTACAGAACTGCTTCCTCTCTCTGCACTGTTTCTTTTCTGGAGTTCTTCATTGCCAGATTGAGTTATAGACTCAATGAAAAAGAGAGGAAAAGATACATATCTGCCACCAGGCCATTTGATGATACCAATTTTCCAAACTTGGGAATCAGAAAAGCTGTTTCAGAAGAAGCTAATCACTAGCTTCTGAAAGCAAAATTTTGAGGTTTGAGGGGTCCCTCTGGTTTTACTTGTTTTTGGTTTTGATTTTTAATGTCTGTGAGGTGAGCCCAAGGCCAGACTGAGGATTGCATCAGGAAAATGGAAAGATGAAGAAAAGAGAGAAAGAATGGCCTCAGCCCTAAAATAGCACTGTAAAGGGCGTTTTACTTGGAACTTTCTTCAGCTGACATCAGTCAGAGTAAGAAAAAGATATTAGTTCAAAAGTGTAAAGCTAAAACAGAGAGTCAAGGCTGGAGGTAACACTCATATCTCTTCGGTGTTGAAAAAAAAAGATGTTCCACCTGGACCATAAAGATGTTCCACCTGGACCAGAAGCTTAATGTTTTTTCAACTTCAGAAACATTTGTTTTGTTTGGATGTCTTTGACCCTGGACTAGACAAAGGCAGCACACACATAAAGACACACAGAAAAACAAGAGGAAGTGAAATGCAACAGAAGCTATTGGCTTTTTTTTTTCTTTTCTTTTTTTTTTTTTTTTTTTTCATTCCTGGTGAGCTGGAAATTTCAGGAAAAGCTAGTTTAGAACAGGAGGTTTTCAAGCCAGGCTTCTGATAATCTCTGATGTCCAAAGTCAATGCCAGTGGGATTTTTCCATCAAAGCCAACAACGCTGAAATTTTTTAGTGTAATATATAAACAAGAAACTATTTTCTTTTTGTCCAAAAACTACAGTTTCATCTGTGGAGCTCCTTCAGCCATGACTTGTAAACCAAAGTGGGTTTTTAATACATATTTTCACTGAGCAAGTCAACATAGCAGGCCTGGGAGCCACTGTGGCTGCGCTCTTCAGCAGGAAATAGGTTTGTTTGAATCAATATTTGCAATGATGCCTCTAAGGTCTGCCCCATGCACAGAAAATTGAATAAAACTATCATTGCCCAGACAAAATAATCTCTTTCTTCCACCAATTAGCCTGTCACAGAGTGCATAAAACTGACAGCAAGCAACTTGCAGGTGAAATCTCACCTAAACCTCAGCAGTGAGCAGCCTCCATCCACCTGGAGCAATGGGTGGGAAAAACAATGCCAGCATTGTGTTCATAACGGGAAAAACACCAGCAGGATCTTGGGCCAAGTGATGAGACCCCTCAGTGACGAGGAATGAGAGGATTTGTGGTTGTTCATTCCATTATTTAATGTTTCTCATATGGTTTTATGCACATAGAGGTTCTTTTAAACCCTGAGTGACTCTTGGTGGGTGAACTCCAACTGTGAAGGAATGCTGGAAGAAGTGTTCTCAAAACAGTGTCAGCTCCTGATTGTAAAACAACTCCTTCAAAAAATTCGTGTTACCTCCAAGAGGTTGGCTTCTTTAATGGGGTTGACTTATGTGGATAAAGTGGTCCACTGACAAGTGAACAGATTGAGAATCTGCTGATCAAAATTCTAGCAATTGTGCTACTTATTCTGTGTTTCATCTTTGTGCTAACATTAAACAGAAAAGAAGGGGTGAGGGAAAAGGAAAAACAAGTCTTTTCTTAAGGCAGGTTTGTACATGTTTAGCCAGCTCTTCTGTTCTGGTTTTAGGGCAAAAGAAAAAAAAAAGCACTGAAACATAAAGCAGTGTGGATTGTATGGAAAATTTGACTCAGATCGAGTGCCTGGCCAACACCACAAAATGGACTGGAGACAAATCTGATAATTAGAAAAAGCAGTGAATAACAAAATATTTTTGACTCATGCCATATCAGGCAGCCTCTGAGAATTCCCAGAGGCAAGAAAACAGGGTTTAATTCCCTGCAACTTAGTGCAGTTTTATGTTAGAGCAATGCCACTGATTTCAGAGGCATTATACTGGTGTAATGCTGGAGCAGGTAAGCCAAAATTCACCTTATTCTTCCATGACAGTTGGTTTTGACAGCAATTTGCCCAAACTGCACAAACAGCCAGGTAAACCAGGAGGGACCATACTGACGTCAGCGTGGTGCAGCTGACATAAACAAGGTCAGAAACACTCCCATTGTATTAATCTAATTTACAGTGCCTGGGGTTTGTTTTTTGGTTTATTTTTACACCAAGTGGCCAGGGAAAACACATTTGCTGACCAGTCCACAGCAAGGGTGGGATAAACATACTGACCATCACACCAGGGATGCCATATAGGGGTAAGAATGTCTGATGCCTGTTTTTCATCTCGTGCTGCTGCCACTGCCTCTGCCAAGTCCAGCAGGTAGTGAAGGCTGGAAGGCACAGTGATAAGAGCTAGAAAAGACAAAAGACTTGCCAGAAAACAGTAAAATAGGAGTAAGAGAAGAGTAATGCCTGAGAAGGAGCCAGCACACACAGCAAGGACAACACAAGGAAATAGCTGGACAAGGCAGTAAAGTGAAGGGATGAGGAAAGCCTCCTGGAGAAGCCAGAGCTTAGGAGAGATGAAGCAGGGGGAGGTGTGAAAGGGGAGAAGAAATGCCTGAAATCAGGTAAGAGGATGCACAACAGCATCTTGTCACAGGTGTTGCACACTGCCTTTAGCTCCATTCAGGAAAGCAGGATGATAGTAGCTGTTCTTACCTGGGTGCTTGAAATGGCTACAGAAGATTAAGGTCAGTCTGTAGAAAGCAGTTCTGTGTGTTTCTGCTTGAAGAGAGTCAGAAAAATCCAGCATGGCCTCATGTAGCACTGTTTTTTCTTTGGAGATATATTAGGAAACTCAGGTGAGCAGAGAGTGAATTTATGCTGTCCCCCTCATCAGAATGTTGGATTTTATAGGATTTTCAACTGGATTTTCTCACTTTCCTATATATTAGTGAGCACTCAATGCTGGAGATGAAGGAAGAGGAAGAGGAGGAGGAGAAGGAGAAAGAGGAGGTGCTTTAGGCAGCAGACAAGAGATTGTTCTGAAGACTGGGGAAGAGACCACAGTGGAGCAGATAATCACCGAGAGGATGGAAAGGACCATGTTGGAGCAGATTTTCATGCTGCAGCTCATGAAAGATGCCATGCCCCCTTTCACCATCCCAGGGGTAAGGGGAAGGATATAGAGAAACTGGGACTGAAGGACAGAAATTGTGATTGAAAAGAGAAAAAAAAGGGGGGGGTGGTGTTTAATTTTTTATCTGTTTCCTGCAATAAATTAATTTTCTCTGTTGAGCCTGTTTTGCCTATTGTCAGTAACTGGGAAGTGCTCTCTGTATTTGCCTCAACCCATAAGCTTTTCCATCTTGGGGATGGATAGAGAGAAAGCCTCTGCATGTCCCTTGGCTGGCAGGCAAGGTCAGCCCACCACAGTGATACACATTCTTGTTTTGCCCCTCCCTTCTTTGTCTCATGTCCTTTAGCTTCCTTCCTCTGAAGGAATACTGAATCCTAATAAATAACGAGAGGTACCTCATGATGTAGTGCCCACAAAGCAGCAGGTAACCTGGAAAGAAAAGAGCTCAATATGTAAAAACTGATGAAGATTTTGACTAGGACCACTTTCAAAAATAACGCATAAAGCAGAAAAATGGCAAAGTCTACATAAAACTTCTCCTTTGCAATTTGTGTCCTTGTGCTTCTATTGTTGGATGAAAGGGAAAGTCTTTTTCCAAGTGAGGCACGACTGAACAGTCACCTGCCAAGAGCTAAGTACTCACTGCTCGGGAATGCTCATTTGCAAAGAAAGTGAAGGAGATGTAGAAATGCTCTTCACCTTCATGTGTTATTCTGTCATCTACAAACATCACACAAGGAAGCAGCAATGCCAAATTTGAAGAGAGTTTGGGCTCACAGTTATTAAAAAAAAAAAAAAGCAAACTATGTATGAAATCCAGTAGATGAAATTAAATTGGGTCATTCTGAAGCTCTACTTCAGCTGTCAATGCTGAAGCCTTTCTGTGACCAATCTTTCCAAAGCATTTGTAGTGCTGAGAATGTACCCACAGGAATCACGAAATTCGCGTCTTTCAGACCCTCTGGGTGCTGGATATGTCCGTAGCACTGAAGCTGTTGGAGGTCCAATACACTAGAAGGCATTTTACATGTAAATTTTGGTGCCAGCTTTTAAAAGCTGTTAATTCCCATCCATTCCCATCCATTCCCAACCATTCCCATCTGCCCTACTTACACTTGTGAGATTGTGATCCATGACTCCTTCAAGATTTCAGCTCACAGCATGACATACCTACAACCACAGACTGGACTCTCTGGACTCCCTTGAAGTCTGTATTTCTATCAAATTAACTGAATACCAGGTGGTTGCCACTAAAACCCCCACATCTCCATCAACTTCCATGAAAGGGTACTAGAAATTTATTTTTACTTCTACTTGCAATTATTCACAATTGTATGACAATGCTGTTACGAGTAATTTTCTTCTGTAAGATTGCTGTAGATATTCTAGATAGTGACTAAAGAATGTTGAATCATAAATTTAGAGAAATAAATTAATTCATATCTCCGTTTACAAATATCATTTCCATTTTTCTATAATATTATCTACTAACTTCCTTAGATCGCCCAAAGATTTACGGCTGAAAAAATGATTAAACAGAATATGCCTGTGGTTCTTTGTTCATAGAAGGCTCTCCTCAAATGTTGCAAACACCTTCTGAAGTCTTTAAATTCACTATCCAGAGGTTGGCCTGACACAGGCACATTCTAAACCAAATACTTTTTCTTGTCACTCTCTGTTATTCAGGAGTACACCTAGGAATGCTCAACAAATAAAAGAATCTGCAAATGAGGCACAATGTTAGTTAGAATACCTTTTACCATGAAAACAAATTGAAAACTCTTTAGCAAGCAGCTATTCCATTTAGATAAAACTAGTTAGCTTCAAAATTAGTCTCCAGTCTTTTCATCATTTGTGGATTTGACCTTTTTTGAACCTCAATTAACTCTTCAATATGATATTAACAAAATAAAAAAAATAATATTAATAAGTCAAGTGTTGATGTTTTTCTATTTTCTACATTTTAGTGTAGAAATTTATATAATGAGTCATAATTTCAATTTCACCACTGTCTGTATCTTGGATGACGTTGGTTTCTTGATGTGTGGTAGCTCTTTACATCAGACTGACAAAATTACCAGAATCATAAAATTATCAAGGCTTTTTGATTTCATTCTGATTTGGATGAGAAACTAAACATGTCAAAATTCTGCGTGAAATAGAAACAAACTAAAAAAAATATTATTGGAAAGAAAGTAAAGTTTTAAATCCAAGAATCCTGTCTGAATGATATCTGTCCAGATTTATGCAATGAATGTTACTCATGCAACATCCAGATCTCGCTGAAGTCACTGAAGTGGTGGGAGTTTTTTCACTTATGTCACTGAAATTTGGATGACACCCATAACATTTTATTAGCATCCATAAAATGCTTTAAAAATAAATGAGGTAAGGAAAATTGTCAGTTATGGAGTTTTTCCCTCTCATACTTTGTGTCAGAAGCAAAGAATGTATTTCTGTGTTGGGAAGTGTTTTATTAGCATATCTGAGGGGTAGATGGAACAAAGGTTTTTAAAAGCAAAGGAGTTTTACTATTCTCAAATCAGGGATTACAGTACAGAAAGTGTTTTCTTTGTGACTGGATGGACAAGTTGCACTAAATGGAATAAAGATCTGGTTCACTATGAAGAAAATAGCAAAATTAGGCTAATTACCACTTTTGACTTGGCATTATGGCACATTTCAAGATCATAGTATTTTCTGAAAGATGAAGCATTTTGCAAATATTCCTGTACCATTCATCTTCTTGAAATATTGCAGCCTTCTACATGTTCAGTTGTATATTCCCAACACAGAAAACTTTCTATTCTATGACTACTGCTACATAAAAAGTAAAACAAAAGGTAGAAAAGAATGGATTTTTTAGACCCCTGAACCCTGGAAAGCCCTAGCTTTCTGGTATGAACTAAATGCTGAGAGGGCAGTCGTGCCTGCAAAAGACATTCTTCAGATTTAAAGGCAGAAAACAGGAGAGCAGAAATTGATGAAGACCTTTCCTTGTCCCGTCTTGGCTCCTAGCTTCCTCATCTGTCATTTTTTATCCTCGAGCCAGCTGTAAATATGTAGGTGAAGTATTAATCCAGCCTGGGGGCTCCTTGTGTCACCTGATGGCTCCACACATGTAGTGCCAGCCATGCTTTAGGGAGATAACTCCTCCTCATGCAGGTCCTCTGGCCACAGAAGCTGAATGTCAGTGTTTACAATAACCTCTGCTGTGATTGCTTTGAATAAATGGAAAGAAATAAAATCAGCAATCCTGCCTGGAATTTTCTGTTCTACTTAAGTGGAGACAAGTCTTTGCAGGAACATTATTCTTGGGGCAGTTGCAGGCCATGCAGACTTGGAGTGGTTTTTATAGAGCAGATGAAATTAGGTGAAGAATCTCTGGGCTTTTTAAGGTATGTCAAGTATATAAAGAAGCTGCTGAATTCTGATCTGTGACACTTCTGCTATTCTAATCTTTAATCCCCATATGGCTTTGCTACGGCATCGTAATTTTAACCAACACATAAATCAGCTGCCATTGAGGAGGCTGACCCCACCTGTGGATTCTCAGATGGCTCTTTCTTACATTATAAAGGAAAACCATGCAGTTTATACCAAAATATATCAATCTGACCCATATTACTACTAGGTTTTTCTGCACTTTTTGTTTTTGCTGCTTGCTGCCACTTGGATTATGGTTCTGTGATCTACTTTGAGGCAATGGTTCCATGTGCCCTGCTGTGACAGAGTTATAGTGTTACAGAAATGGAACCATTTACCTCTCCAAAAGTCTGTTAAAATTATCAGGTGTGACTTTTTTTTTTTCCCTAATACTAGATGTTTGTAAAAAGTCAAAACAATACACTTTAAAAAATAGCAAAAAACTAATTTTTCACTTTCAAAACATTTCCAAAAGGAAGAGAGCAGGAAAAAAAAACCCCAAAGCCCCTAAGGTCTGTGTAACCTGCTACGAGATTTATGAGAGTAAAATAATATAGGCAAGATGTATTTCAAGTTCACCTTCCTCGCTCCTTTAGCTGCCATTCTATTTCACTATTACCCAGCCTTTACTGAATACGTTAGAAATTATATCTAATTACAAAATACAAGATCTTACAGTTGTTTACATTTCATTATTTAGAGTTGGGAAGGTGACTGAAAAGGACAGTTATGATGATGTATAAAGGTGAAGCTGGTAAAGTGGGAAACAAAAAGCTGAACATTTATATATATATTTGCACAACCTCTCTTCCTACTAGTTGTTTCCAAGTTCTGGTCAAAGCACTTATTTTTATTTCAGCTGAAGACTGGCCCTTTTCCTGTACAGACATTGCCAAATGTGACAAACCATAAACTGTTTGTCAGCAATTTAGAACATGGTGAACACAGGGCTCCATGCTGAGTTTATGGGTGAGTTATGCTGACTGCTCTATTAAAGAAGTCTGTACTCAATCATTTAATCAATTGAAAAGAGAAACACTTTCAATTTTCATGTGATCAAGCCCACAGTTATGTCAGACTGACAGCAGTGTTTGGCAAAAAAATTCCTTTTCCCTTTGGAGAACTGTAAAGGAAAAATGAAGTAAGTTAGAGAGCAGGGCTTTTTGCATTGTCAATGAACAAATGAACAATGGAAAAACAAAGGTGAATTCTATGCCTGAGATACAAAAATGACCATAAGGGAGTTTGAGCTGAAGATGCTTGACTCAGCTGAGATTGGAGATGAATTCCTAAATAATGGATTAAAAATCTGTTTCTGACGTAGTGTATGTGGAAACCACAGAAGATGCCATCCATGAAGGACCACCCTACAATCCTTATAGTGACACTGTTGGGACAGGCCTCTGGTTGCAGTTTGGACCACTCAGGACAGGCACAATCAGGAGCCATGAGATCCCAGATCTTTGTGAGCTGGTTTAAGGACTCTCTCACAACTGGTGCCCTGCAAGCATTTCCTGACCATTTCCTGACACAATGCTAGATTGCATTGGCACAGCTGCTTTGCTGTAAAGCAAAAAGAAGTCTGGAGAAGTCTTGGAATAAAACCCCTTGGAGCTGAAAACCTTTCAGCAATTTGCAGCAATATTTTATACTGATACTTTTAAAGTATTTATGTTTACCTCCAGTTTTTCATATTTTCCCACAATACCCTTACAACTGCCATTCATTTGATGTTTCCATTTATACTCTGAGGTCAAAGCCTGATTTATTAGCTTGCCTTAAATAAAAATTGAAAATGTTTGGTGGCTGGAGCCTGCCATGTTTATGCTGCACAGTTATGGAATCAGCCTCTTGTTTATATCCAGAAATCAGAGCCCGATTTAATTTTTGAGTCAAAACTGAAGAGGCATGTTTGCTGCTGGTTTTAATTAGTTCAGATCTGTGAAGGTTGCTGGGATTCTTTCTGAATGATGGTGCAAAAAGCTGTGGTGAAAGATCATCACCTTCTTTTAATGATTAGGGCACTGTCAGACCTGTGAAAATGCAGAGCAATACAGAAATCTCAACCATTTATTTGCATTAAGTTTATTTTATGCAGGAGGAGGTAGTAAAATGAGATACAAGTATTCTAATACATAAAAGTTGCATGAAATATGGCCCCTAAGTACATAGATGGAAAAGTTTCTGTAATTCTGGGTCATTCTGACACAATATTAGCCTGCCTTTACAAATAAAACCAATTTATCAAACCTTAGCGAAACTTTGCCCTAGATTTTTATCTTCTTGTTAACTATCTCTACTCCTGCTGAATTCTCTCCTCAGAAGATTTCCTAGCATCTAATTTTTCTCCTCAGCCTCCCTGGTTTTCTCTCAGTACAGAAATGGAGCAGCATTTCTGTTGGTGCAGAATTAAATAGTATTGAATGGCTGGAAAGTCTCATCTGTGAACCTAATCTGTGCAAGCACTGGCTTGAAATTTCAGCATCAGTCTTTTGCTTGGATTTAGTAAAAAATAGCATTTTTTAATTATTATTTTAGAATTGTTCCATCCTTATTAGGTGATGATCCTCTGCATATGGGACTCGGTGGCTTTCAGAGGAACAGACAAGAGGGAAAGAGCAGCAGGACTACTTCATGCCATTGGAGAGAAAATGAGTAGTAAAATAGATGTCCAAGAATCAAAGAGAATCAAGCAGTGATAGAGAACAATCACTCTTTCTGCTGTGGAAGGGAATCCCCACCCAGCTTTGCAATTGCTGCCAGGGACTTGCCCCAAGCTCCCTGTCTTCTTGTAAGAGGGGAAGTAGAGAAGCAGTGAATGACTAATTCCAATAAGGTGTTTACCTCCATTTCTGCTAACACATTTCCAGGCACTAAAGCCAAACCAAAACTTTTCTCACAGGGTAATATGCTTGTCTCTAGGTCCTTTTCAATGCAGCATTTTTTAAAGAATAAATTCTTGTGCCCCTTTCTCAAAGCTGCCCCTCAAAAGAGGAGTGATTAGACCTAAGAGTAAAATAGAAATGTAACATAAAAAACAGATGTTGAAAGAAACAGCTGTCACTGGGCTAGACTAAGTCCTTTCAAAACAGCCTCAGGCAGGTTTTACTGGGAGTATATGAGGGTATAAACTGAGCTCACTGCATTCTCTTAACTACCCTTTCCTTCTCTATGAGAGAAATTGCCCATGACAATCACCATCTGAGGGCAGCTGGTGGGAACTGTGGGAAAAGCAAGATGGGGAAGGAGCTCCTTCAATATGTCCATCAGGTACTTTTGCCAAGATCAAGACTTCAGCTTTTCATCCCAGTGCACTTTTTTTTCAGCTGAAGAGAACAAACTTCATTGTTCCCACGCTCTCTCTTAGGTTTGGTTCAAAGACAAAGCTTTTGTTTTGAAAATAATATTTGAAGCTTTGTAGGCTATGAAAGAAAAAATCTCTGCTGAATGCTGATGCCATCTCCTTATGCAGAAGGCAATTGGTACAAAAGCAGCAGAAGTCTAGCCAAGACTAAAAACAGCAAAAAAAGGAAAAAGAAATCTCTCACAGCCTACTACATATTTCCAAGCCACTCATTCATTCACCAGAGGTGTGTTTATTTCCACCCTCCTGTCTCAACAAGACCTACAAAAAAAAAGCTGAATGAGACCGTAGGAATGCTGGAAGCATTTACTCATGGAAGACCTTTGTGGGAAACATTTTACAAAGAGAAAAAAAAACAAAACAACGATCTGATGGGAGATGTTCTGGACTGAGCCTTGTTCTGTTCTCACTGAGCTCTACATGCAGCCAGACCCAGCTGGTAAGGTCAGAGAACCACGTAGTGTGTGCCGTTGTTCCAAGATGCCAGGAGCAAGGGCAAAAGTACATTTTCCTCCTAGGGAGCCATGACAGACAGGTGTTTATGAGAGATTTTTGAGTGCAACATGCATGCCCTGTTTCTCATAGGCACTGCCAGTTCCTCAAGAACAGCAGAAGTCAGAGAAAGGGCAACAGTGTCATTTCAGAAAAATCTACAGAAAAGTCTCCTGAGCTTTGTCTTTCTCTCCATCATTTTGGGCCATGAGCTTTTGGGAGGTGAATAAGCAGCTTTTTCCTGTTTGTAGCAATTGCAGCTCACTCCCTCATATGGCTGATGATCCTTCTAACACTGGCCACACATCTGACATAAGCAAACCATGTTGAAACCATGTGGAAATTAGTGTGTATATATTGTTGGGCACAATGTGTGTGTATAAATATATGTAATATGTAAGTAAATGTACATGAAACTATTGATAATGGGTTTCTGGACTGCAGTGAGCTGTGGCAAGGCAAGAAGCAGATCCAAAAAGCAGAAGGCAGATCTTTGATTTGGCGTACTGGGTAATGAGACAACAGAGTAGTTAATCCCTTTGTCCCTTCTTGCCCTAAGCTTGCTGCAGTGAGAAGGGTGTGCAGATTCAGGCATGTTATGATTCATTCTCTATGTGTCATCTGGTAGAACTTAGCTGTAAATGCAGCAGTCCAAATTACCACACAGTTTATAACATGGCCTGAAGTGCTGACCTATACTACTTTTCCCCTGCTTTACCCCCCTTATGGCTTGTTATAGGATTTGTCAGGAGTCAGAGGAAACCAGATGATCACTAAACCTTCTGGGAGGAGGTGAGAACTTAAGGCACGGGCATCACGCCACTCATGAGTACCTGACATGGCCCTAGTTTGTTTCCCATCAAGGACAGCAAAGATATAAAACCAGATCAAAGATTTCTCAAAGGAACAAATGAATGCCCCGCCCTAATTCATCACAGGAAAATTACCCTGTCTAATACTTCCTGTCATTCTGTTTCTCAAGGTTGTTGAAAAACAGAAGCAGTCAGTCTGCCAAAGCAGAGTACCTGTAGGAGAAGAAAGAAAATTATTCATCACGCTCAATGAGCTCTTAAAGACCTCATGAACCTGATCCAAACTCCATGGAAAGGAACAAAATCCTTTCCATTACTTGCTGGACCATATTTACATTCTCTGCCATATCTGGTTCTTACTGGAGAAACAGAATAATAGCAAAATACTTGAACAAAATACTGCACCAAGAGCAGTGCAAGTGTGCCACTGACAGCCTCCCAAAGCCTGCAGTTCACCTCAGCTGCTGCATTCAGACATGCCCTTAAACAAACCAGGAGCTTGTTCTGCTGTGGCTTGCTTTGAGGTCTCTGAGTTTGGCCTCACTTCCCACTATCTGGGGTTCATTAGCAAGGATCAAAGAACTGCTCTTTTCAGCCTGAGCTTTGGGAACCACAACGTAACCACAGGTAAACTTTGAAGCAGACCACATTGTTCCCCAGCTAGCTGGTGCTTCAAGCCTTCACTCTTAGATTTTGGCTCCTCCTGTACTTTCAGACTTTGGCTTTTGACACCAGACTCAGGTGCTTTTTGATTCCTGCCTTATTTGTTCCACTTCCAAAGAGCAGCAATGGGCCTGGTGAAGGGTGTGGAGCACAGGTCCTTTGAGGAGTGGCTGAGGGAGCTGTGGGGGCTCAGCCTGGAGAAAAGGAGGCTCAGGAGTGACCTTATTGCTTTCTACAGCTCCCTGACAGGAGGGTGTAACAAAGTGGGCGTCAATCTCTGTTCCTAAGTGACAAGTGACAGGACAAGAGGAAATGGCCTAAGTTTGCACCAGGAAAGGTTTAGATTGGATGTCAGGAAAAATTTCTTTGCAGAAAGATGTGTCACGTTTTGGAACAGGCTTCCCAGGGAAGCAGTTGGGTCACCAACCCTGGAAGGATTAAAAGATGTCTAGATATGGCACTTGGGAACATGCTTTAGTGGTGGACTTGGCAGTGTGATGTTAATAGTTGGACTTCAAGGTCTTTTCCAACCTAAACAATTCTACGAATCTATGACACCATGATTATTTATTTCTGTCTTGGCTCTGGCCCTAGATATTGTGCATTAAAAGGTTCTTCTTCCTTTCATGACTAGTTTCTGCTGTTTTCCTTTCAGGTGACCCTTTCATGCGTGTGTTTCAGTATTTCAGATCAGGTGTTTGCTGTTTGCCAGCAGCCTTGGAAAGACACTCTATTGGCAGATGTAGAAGACTTTTCATTCAAGCACTCTGGCACAGCAGTGTCAGCAGGCTCAAGCTCTGTTTTTATTGACTAACAGATATCCCCTGAGCAGGGAAACAGTGGGACTAAGATTCCCTTAGGGAGACTCTTTCAGCAATACTATCCACTTTAGGGAACAGAGATTGGCAATTTGAGCACTGATATTCCCATGGGTTTTGCTAGAGAAAAATGAATCTGATTCCAAGTGAAAGAAGACAATCTGAGAAGTCCCAAGAGTGAACATCTCTGTATGCTCACAGGAGCTGTGTGACACAGGGAGCAGAAGCATTCACTCCATCAACTTTATTTTGACAGTGAAGCTGAAATTTGCCTGGACAAACCTTATCCAAAGAGTAAAAGAGTAATTTATTCCCTTCATTCATTAAATCATTCATTTCTCTGAAGCTGCCTGAGGAAAAACTAGCCCATTTCAGCATGCATCATTTTATTAATAGTACAGACAGCCTTCTACTAGAAATTGAATAAATTCTTACAGGTTTCCAAACAGCTGGGAAGTGTTTGGCATGAGAAAGGAAGTATCAAAACAGAGCTGAAAACACTCTGGTCTTTTGATAGACATGATATTCCATTATTTTCTAATATGGAAAATCTAAAATGCTGGTTTAGATACCTTTCCTCTTTGTATTTGAAATCCTACTGCTATTAAATGGTTATTAAATTGGATTGGCATTTTAGTTGGATGATCTAAATCTGAAATGCTTCAGCTATCTTGTTTCAGAGTGCAGTGCCCAGCATCTTTGCAATGTTTTCATGAACTTCTTGAAAACTGATTTGTATCTGGTGCCTGTCTCTATTTTTGTGTCCTAAGAAAGAAAAGTTGTTTACAATAAGTAATGGCCAAGCGCTTGTTTAAGTGATCTGCAACTGGTTAGAAGTCAAGGTCTGTCTGCACGTGGATGTGACAGGAACAGGAGTGTTGCCATTTACAAGAAGCACTTGAAGCTTATAAAGATGCTGGTTCAAAAGGGTAGCATCTTTCCTTGCTTCACTTTGAAATGTGATCTCACAGTCACGTGGCCTCACAGGAAGTGAGGCAGACTCTCTTGAAAAATTATTGCTTATGTTGATTCCAACAGGGTAAAGTCAGGGTTGAGCTGTATCTCTAGCTGGGGATAGCTTTTACTGGTAGGACTAACTACAACTTTGTAAACAGAAAGCGTCCTTTTCTGTCTCATAACTAACTCAAATTATTCCGTTCCCTCTCAAAGCACAGTATAGAACAAACCTCCTATTTCTGATTGTGCACAGAAATTTTCCCCTCCCTATTAAATCTTCCAATTGGTTTTCTGCAGAGATTTTTGTGGCAATATTTTTAATGGATTTTTGTATAAAAATAAAAAGTACCTTTTTGGTGTTTTCAGCTAAAACCTCAAATCATTCTATAATGATATTATGAGTTAGCATGAATAAGCAAGTCTAGTTATAATTGTGTCTACTGTTGACAATAATGTGTGGTTTACACATCCTGAAATAAAATAGTATATATTGCTTCAAGGGCTCATGCCAAGCACAAAAGTAAATTGTGTCACCCTTTTAGCCGCAGTGGTTCCAAGAAAGCACTTTTATGGATTTAACTTATGTGTCTAATTACCAGAAAAGAGCCCTGAAGGCCTGTGTGTCTAATAAACCCCAACCATTCTGCTTTAAAACTGAGTGCCATAAAAATGGCACTGTATCCCATACCTTGTATAGATCGTACTTAAAGAATGATTTCATATTAAGAATCCAGCTCATGCAGAATAATTTATTAAAAAATCTCTTATATTTTTTTCAAAATACAAGTACTTAAAGGTCAGAACCACATCTCTTCTGACCCGCTCTGGTTTTTCCCCACAGATATGAAGTCCTTGCAAAGTCTTGCACTGAGTATATATTTTGCAGCCACCTTCTTCCATTGCTCAAAACAATGAGGCACAGTCTGGTGCATTTTTGAAAGATTAAAAAAAAGTCTTGAAAGATTTTTTTTTGAGCTGTTAAAAAACTTTATATGTAGAATTGGGTAAAACAATGATGTAGTAACAGTCTATGAATAGTCAGAAATTTGTGAACAAGGTCAAAGATGTAGCTGCTGTTTCTAGGATCTGAATGATCCATGAAATACCTGGTTTCTAATGTCTTGACTGGTACTTGAACTCTCTGAATGTGAGGTTGTTTTCATTGGAAAAAGGAATATTCCCAATTTGGAAGAAGTGAAGATTAAAAAGAGGAAGATGGGGAATACCCAAAGAACTGTGTGGCAGTAACCCAGGGCCACTTCCATAGATTCACAGGACAGCTGAGGTTGGAGGCAGCCTCTGGAAGTCTCTAGACTAGCCTCCTGCTATTGGTTTTGTAAATAAATTCAGTTGCTCAGGGACTCGTCTGACTGAGTTTTAAAGATTTAGGAAATCCAACAGGTTCTGTGGGTACCTTTTCCAGTGTTGTGCCTCTCTCAAGTGAATACATTTTTCTTATGGCTAAGCAGGACCTCCTGAAATCTGTTGTATTTCACTGCTCAAGTTTGAGAAGAGTTTTGTACTCTGTATAATCCTTCTCTAGGTACTTGGAAACAAAAAGGAAAAGCTCTCTCATCCTCAACTCAGCCTTTTCTTCTTCAAGGTGAACAACTCCAGTTCTCACTGCCCCTTTCATAGCTCCATGGACTAACTGCTATATGCCAACATTTTTCTTGTATGGGAAGCCCAAAACTGGACCCAGCAGTGCAGAAGCCACCCCACAAAGGCTGGGCAGAAGAGAGGAATCACCCACTGGCAACACTCCTGCTCGTACATCCCTGGATGTGTTCAGCCTTTGTCATCTCAAGGACTTCAGCCACGACAGTACCACCCCAAATTTGTTTTGGGGGTGGCAGGCAATGGTGAGATACCTGACCAGAGATAAACATTTGGGTTTTTCTATTGTTTAGAAAATTTGAGGCACGAAGAACTAAGACCACTGTCACAGAGCTGTCAGCACACCTTCATCTTTCAGGGCAGGAAGAACAATTTCTCCAATCAAGTCAAACTGTACAGCAATGAAGAGAGGTGCCTTTTCTGGAGACACATGGGCATGTCTTTCCTCTGGGACAGATCTATTTAAGATAGAAGTTCCTCCAGTATCAGGAGGTAAGAGTTAAATTCATTAATACCCTTCATGAGTTCCCTTTCCCCATACGAATTGTTTGTGCTGAATCTGGTTATTCCATCCAAGAGTAAACCTTGAATTAGATAACTGAAACTCAGGGAGGATGATTATCCCAGGCCACAAAAATAAACTTTTCCAGCTTTATTGTTTTCAAACTTAACTCTAAGCTTTTTAAACACAAACACAATAGCCCTGAGAGGCCATATCTGACCTATAAACTAAAGGCTGTAGTGAATTAAGTGTATTTGCTTTGTTCTGCAGATATTAGAAGGATTGCCCACGAAATATGACAGGTTCAGTTAATTTTATCTTAGACAAGTGTAATGAGCATCTGTTTTGATTTTTCTCAGTCACTGATACGATTCCTTTTGAACTTGATACCAATTGGTTTATACAAGTGTGCAAAAGTTGTAAGCAGCCAAGGATGAAGCTATTCCAGTACTGAGGAACATTTATTCATTCCACTGTTATCTCTATACTAATAAATATAATACCAAATTAATAAGGAAAAAGAAAAAGCCAGGAGTACTTCAAAGCACAGCAGGACATGTTTCTCTAAATAGGGTCCTGTTTACAGAAGTGTTTTATGTGTCTTTGTAAATATTACATGGAGCATGTGCATAAGTGTATTTGTGGAGTTATCCTCCCAGCAAAATAAAGTGAAGAACCATGCACTACATAATATTTATAACATGGCTTCACAATTTATTATGTGCTTCTGAAAACCTCATCTGGCCTTTCCCTACTCACTTCCCTCTTCTGGGACTATTTCTACCATTCCATACTTCTTGGCACCTTCCAACAGCTGTTCTCTCTGGGTAACCCACAGCAAAAAGGTGGGTTTTTTCCTCATAATATCCCTCTGTAAAATTTGGATTCTTGCCTCTCAGCTCTCTGAGGTGGGACAAGCAGGGGGCACCATGAACCTCTGCAGTTTTCCTGAGCCCAAGCGCCAGCACAGCCCACGTCTCTCATCACTCCTCCCCTCACACACTGAGGTGGGATTGGAGTGTCATCCCCACTGCTGGATACCTGTCAGCACTCCACAGCACACACACACAGAAAGGAAATGAAGAGGCTGCTTTTCATGTAGCCACAGAGTCTGGACTCTGCTAAGTCATGGATGTGAAACACCACAATGCTTTGTGCTACTGAATGTAGGGTTTTGTCCTGTTTCCAATGCCTTCCCTAAAAAAATCAACCCAAACCTCCTATACTATTCAAATTGTGGGCTGAGAAATGCCTGTTCCACAATTATGGATCAACCAAATGTAAACTGACATTTTTGGAACCTACAAAAGGCCCCTCCCTAAGTTGGGATTTGTCTTTCCAGGAAATTTTCTATCATGCTGTGAGTGATAGAAATATTAGGATAATAAAAAAGGGATGAGTGCTTGCAGGCATGAAGGTGCAACAGTAAATACCACTCTTTTAACAACAAACACAGTGGGGAGAAGAGCACTAAATGTCTTCCCAATGACTTGTGATGCAACACCAGCTCTGACATTAGATATTGCATTTGTTTGCCTAGCATTTCAAAAGCTCCTGGCTAGAAATCCTGACCACATGGCAATTTTCAATCCCTTTGTTCCATATCTTTGGGGTAAGGAAGGCTCATTCAGTTTGATTGAATGCACTCCACTGTTGTGAAGAGGAACCATTTTTCTCCCCCTCCCTTCAAATTCCAGTGGATCTTGAGAACATCTCAGAGGGAAAATGAAAGATAAAGAAAAGACAGGGAGATAGATAAGTGGTATGTAGGTGAACAGAATAGAGAGGGAGAGAAACCTGTAATTCAGAAATTCACTCCTGTGTTTTGTAAAATATTCTTGTTTAGCATTAGTGACAATACATGATGAAGCCACTGATCCTCGGGGGATGTATTGATACCTATTAATGTCTTATCATTCTTGCTGCGATCCTCAGTGGATGAAGAGACTTTGTGCTTGATTTCTACTTGCAAAAGAATAGAAATAGACCCAGATACTTCACAAAGCTTTTCTGATACATAATAAAATGTCATTAAAAGCTACATTTTCAGAGCTATTGTTTCTAATTATACATTAAATCTCTTTTGCAAAGGTACTGCTTGCTTTCTTTGCTTTCCTTGCTTTCCTTCCAAACCAATGCAAGGGAAGGTGTTATGATTGTTTTAAATTGTCTAGAAATGGCTTTCTCTTTTGAAGCTAATAGCCATAATTGAGACTTTGTTTATTTAGTGGATTTATCATGCTCTCAGTTTCCTCCAGTAGAGGCAGGTTTTCTTCAGCATGTTTATTGCATATGGCATGGATTTTGTTTATTTGGGACAAATAACAGTCTTGCATAGGGAGGCAATCTGTACCAATAATGGGTCAAAGGGAAAAGATTGTGCAGTATTTATTTGTGTATTTCTTTGATTTAATTGCTATGGCAATCCTTTCAATCTGTATGGGGCTTTTTCCTGTCTATTAAACTGGGTGTGTGATGACTGCCATCTATATCAGCCACAACTTGGCCCAGTAATTGTGCATATTGCTGATGAACGAGAAATATAGAGATTGAAATATCACCAGGTTGCCTGGCACAGATTAACTACTTGAAAATGCTGTGGTTCTTTCTTCTTTAAGGACAATTGGAACAAAAGAAATACATAATAGAATCCTATACAGTGCGCCATACATAATGTATAATTATCTCCATATAGGACAACACAAACTAACACTCTCAATATGTTCCATGTGTCAGTGTAAGCAACTTAGATTCTCAAGGGGAAAAGTAATATTTGTTTGTGATTATGTCCCAGACGGTAACTCCTCAGAAGTTTCATAGGTATTTCTTTCCTCCCTAACAAAGCTTTTTTTCTTTAACTGGAGGAGTTTGTAAATGGTCATGTGTGATTACAGGGTGATATCCCTATTAACTGGTTGTATACTTGAAACCTCTGGAAGGAACCTTCATTTTGGTAAAAAATGTAAACACAAGTAGCTGAACCAAGATCCCAGCCCTGCAATCAGATCTCTGCAGGTGGTCAAGTGCTCCTAGAATGCAACCATGGGGGAAAAAAGAAAAGAAAAAAAGGTGGCTTTGCCATTCAAGGTAAAAAAAGCTCTCTAGACAAAGAAAATATCTGTTAAGAAATGCAAGTATATGATCATGTCTTCTTCTCAGAAGCAAGACAATTTTTCAACGTGTTTCATGTCATCTCTCACTGATATAGAACAAAACAATATATCTTGATTCTACTTGGACCATTCTTAAGATTAATAAATGTTACTCTGATGGAAAAGCCTTTCATGCCTTGTTTAGGGACATATTCCCTCACTTTTTTCAGCCTTCTGAAATAGCTCTGACAAATCAAAAATTTCTAGTTAACAAGATTAATGAAAATGCTGGCAGCAAAAAGGGCTCTGTTTTATTCATTGGCCACTGCTACCTGTAAACACCATAAAGCCTCACAGCTGTTAGAGCAGACCCATGTTACCACAGCTCTTTAGGATTTATCACTGTAGCAGTCCCCCTCCCAGAACAGCCCACTTGCTTCAGTGAAATGTAGCTTTCAGTTTCATGCTGGAAAGCAATCAGCCTCTTCTATAAATTACCCATTTTTCTGGAGTAGAGACCTGTGTTTCCTACACAGGGTGTGCTGAAGGAAACATATCTGGAAAAGGCATTCCTTCCTGATAGTGGCACTGCTTCTTGTGGAGCTAGTAAGGATGTGAATCTTTAGGCAAGTTTAGCAAGCATTTTCCACTTCTCTGCATCAATCTTCAGAGGCTGATAAAAAAGAAGTGCTGTAATGTTGGTGTTTTAAATAGCCATGTGAAATGAGGAATGAGACAGCAATCTACACCTCTCTGTCTGTCTTTGTAAGGATTTTTGACTGATTGCTATCTGATGATTTACACAACTACATCCATGGAAATCTTTGATACACAGTTTCCAAAATTCACACTCCACTTCCAGGATTGATTCATTCATATTCAGCTTAATCACATTAAGATCCTGTCTTCAGGAGCATGTTCTCTCTATTAGCATATTTCTCCTTTCTAATTAGGTACATATAATCTGCTAACAAGTCTTTCCATGTCATTCTTTTCGTTAAACTGAGCAGCAGGAGATCCTTTATGTTTACCATTTATCATTCATCATTCTCCTATGTCCTCTGTGAAACACCTGATTTATCAACATTACACTTTTATTTTCTGACCCAGAGGTAGTGGCTGGTCTTTTCTGCTAGAGGCTCTGCTCAAGACAGGGTAGGATTGACACTACCTTGGTGTCATGGCCCTGTGACTAGGTTCTGCCTCACCTCCAGAGCCCTTTTTCACCTTCTCCTGCCCCCCTGCAAATTTCCCTAAGCTTCTCCAAACTTGATCTTCCCTTGCCACAACGTTGGGAAGAAGGTTAGTTGCCCTGCTCATGCCAGAGTTTCATGCTTCCTTTGTCAAAATTACTTGTGGTTTGAAAAACGCTTATCCCCTCCTGGACTCTTAATACTTGAATTAAACTGGAGAAAAAGGTTTTACTTCTCACTGCCATCCCCAGCTTAGAGAATATGCTTGACAACACATCACATTGACACCCAAAATATTCAGCTATCCCATCAGTGTGATTCCTTCCTATCCCAGTGTAATTCTTTTAGACATGCCTTTCTGGTAGCCATAACCATGGATAGAGGAAGGAAAAGCCATGGTCTGCTCCATGTTTAACATTGCACAAGATAGGTAGAATCTTACATATCTGCCAAATAATAAAATCATTCCAAAGGATGCTCTCATCTCATTCTCAGTCACATAGAGTTTGCATATTAATTAACTTTGCTTCTTATTTGAAAGCAAAGTGATATATATTAATATTTTCAATGTGTTTTCAATTGTGTGGTTAGATCAACATGTGCTACCATTCCTTAAAATTCCTCTGAAAAGAGGTGTGATGGAAGGGGCCACATTAAATGTCTTTTGCTATTGTACAATGAAGTTTGTGTATATTGCCTCATAATGTATACAAATGTGCTCAGATTTAGGCACTAAGGTCCTGTTAAGTCCTAAGAAACACTAACAGTTGTAGGGCAGATCTTTCTTGCAATCCCCTTTCTGGATGACAATATAAACATTTCCAAAGAAAAACACATTTTGTAAGAGTCAATACTATTCATTTGCCATTAAGCAACACAGTAATTATTATAATAAAGTGTAGCTTACACCAAGTGACATTGTGGTTCTTAAATGTCTGCCCGGCTTTAGTAGTTAGAGCCAAATTTTGCTGCCCCTCAAATCAATGGGGAATTCTGGAAAGTTCAATGAAAAAGAGATTAGAACCTCCATCAGCTGCAAAAGCTTCTTTGTCTCTTCAAGAGCCATCACTTTCAGTTGTACACGTCTGCAAACTTGTAGCTCTCTTAACCTTAGCCAAGAAGGAAACACTTCCTCAGAGGACTTAAAGATGCCTGGTTAATTATCTTCACTGTACTCCTGAAGCAAATTCGAACCCCTCCATGGCTCATATTGCAGTTTTGAGGCCATTTATTGTGGGTTAGCAGCAACATCTAACTCTTGGTTCTTACCTGCTGCCCTTTGCTAATTTCTTCTCTAACACTGAGTTATTCAGTGAAAGAGCCAAACTTTCATGCTCTACCTGATGTGAAACAGAGGGCACTTTATTTCTGGTGAGATGGCCCAAATTCAAGTATCTCAATAGCAGCCCCTCTCTGCTGCCCTCCCCAAGGAATGATGATGGGATGCACGTCAGCACTGAGTTACACAACATGTGCCCAAAAAACCTTTCTGCATTCTGTGCTTTTCCTGCATTAATGAGAGGGTGATGATAAGGTGTTACAACACACGTGTGCAAGACTGGGCACTGCTTGTTATGACAGAAGGACTAGCTAGGTTCCTTGGAAACAACCTAACCTCTCCCTACCAGAAGAGTGAGTTCTTAATTAGCATGATGGGCCCAAGTTTCAGTCACCACCTTGTAGATTTACAGACCCTGATGCTTGTGCAGGACAGCACTAATTAAAGAGCCAGGCTTGCAAGCTGGGTAGTGTAACAAAGACATACCGCCTGCATATTGGCCAAAAAAGGAAATTTGTAGCACAAAGCTACCAAAAGTAGACATCCATTTTGTTTTATCATCTGGAGGTAGAGCTAATCTTTCCATGTGCTCGTCTTTGTTTTCAACACGAGACAAAAAATGAACTGGAATGTATTTCTGTTGAAATAAGATGTGTTCACAAGCAAGGCTGCTTTGTTATTTCTTATTCTTCAAAGGATTTGAGAGAGGGTTGTTTTAGATTTTATGATGGTAAAGTTTTAGGTTAAAGACCTAAGGTGGCAAAGCTCTTCTTTTTTTTTCACACTGTGATTAGCTTAGCCAAACCTCTGACTCTGGAATGCAAATCAGCACATTGGTACCATTGTCAACTCTTTCATGACTGATTCCAGATCAGCTTTGGTCACCAGGCAGTCTAGGCACAGCACTGGCACTTAGCGCACCACAGTGTTGCCAAGGACCCTAAAGGCTCTTTGTTCTCAGTGAGAGGTGTTGCCACAGGGCCACAAGGGCACATCAGAAAAATTCCCATCTGCTCCTTCTGCAGGTGCATGGGCAGCGCTCACCACGTGTGAGCAAAGAGAAATTGCGTAAAAAATCTGGTGAGGATGAGGGACTAAACCCTCTGAGCCAAGAAGCTTTTGTGTGAAAGAGGAAGCAGGGAGCAATGGAGGGGAGGAGCAGTGAATCCAGACGTTACCTCAGGCATTAACGCCCTGAGGGCTAGTGAGAGATATGTTGGTGTGTTTATAGAGACAGATTAAAATCAGATTTCACACATAGATATCTAGCACACCAAGGGTTATGAAAATCCTCCTTGACTGGTGAAAGAACAATAGAATCGTGGTTGGTTGCCCAGCAAACCTGAGGAAGCTTGGCTCTGCTCCATGCCAACAGACAATACAGAAACCACACAATGAACAATTGCTTTTGTACTGAGCTGAGGAAATCTCAAGTGAAGGAGGACAAGATCTGAAAGGTAAGCTTGTAGTTACACAAATCCACCCTATCTTTTACGTACACCTCAGTAAACCATTACTCAGCCTGTGAAACCGTGCATTCACCTCCTGTGCCTTTTCACAGCAGTGTCACATACACTCAACTGCTTCTTTAAGCCTTTGAGCAACCCTTTCTTTTTTTTTGCTTTTCCCAACATCCTAAGCTAACATGGTGGGAATGCCGACATGCATTTGGTCTGCAGGCCAGAGCCAGGATTACATGTGCCTTGAGCAGCTGCCAGCCCAGCCTGCTGGCTCTCCCAGCTGCCCAGAGCAGAGGCAGCCAGTGACCAGAGTGTGGTCAGTGCTGAGCACAGCTCAGGCTGCTGTGCCAAAGATAACAATGCTTCTCTCCCAGCTGAGCTCATGGAAGCTCCATGGTGGCTCATTCAGTGGCCCAAACAGACTCCTGTCAGCCTGGAAAATACCACGTAGATAAACCCAGAGTAACTTTCAAAGGAGGCAAGAAATGTGCGTGCTCCGGTGTGGAAGAACAAGGTCCTCACATGCCACCTGGATCTCCAAAAGCATTTAGCAGGTATGATGCACACCAAGTCACTTTGTCTGAGCTCTGTCCTGCTCCAGCAGTCATGTATTTCCTGTTATTGACTGCATTTAAAACACTCCAGGAGGCAGACCTGAGCACTGTCAGTGAATCAGTAACTGTTTTTACTGTCTGCATCTCAATGATGCAGCCCATCTATGCTCAAAACTGAAAATAATGTGGGACTTGCTTAAGACATGATACCAGAAGGACTTTCTCGTGCTAAAAAGTTAGGAAAAAAAGAGGGTTTAGCATCTCTCTTTCCTCCCGAAGTTGGAAGAGTTGAAGCCATACACATTTTTCAGTCCTAGAAACTTACTAGGTAAAATTAGCCATTTCAGGGCTGTCTCCCAAAAGAGCACTTCTGGATGTTTTCCATTAAATAAAATGAAAAGGTAATATTTCTCATTTATGTTTTTATGTCATTTCAGCTCAAGGAAACTCATAATCATGAATCCCACTGGGGCCAGGAAGCAGGTATGACAATGTCTTGAGCTCTAGGGACTATATTCATGTCCCACAGGCAAAAAAAAAAAAGAGCATATTCCTATCAAATTCCTGAGAGCTAACAAAACCATGTACTCATGGAGATGCATTTATAGACAGTCAAATCACAAAGCTTAACTCACCTTAAGCTTAGGGAACATCAGTGAGGCCAAGGGAAGCACTTACATATGGTTAGATGAACTGGAACACTCTGTCACAGCCATAAACTATCTGACTACACCTCAGCCAAAGTTTTATTATTCAGCCAGCATCTTAACCAACTTCCCCTCCTGTTTTTGTGCTTTGCATGAGCACAGATATTAAACTCACTCTTCTATTGTCTTTACGGACACAGAACCTTCTGTGAAAAAAATACAACAGGTCCATGAGTAGAAATTTGCATATCTCTGAAATATTAAAAATGAGTCATAAAAGAGTGATTCTGCATAATCTCACTACCTGGGACCAAACTACTGTAAAATACTTTATGGAAAAAATTGTCAGGGGATTACATGTCAAAATGTCTTGTAAAGTCATACAAAGTAGTCCTGGAAGAGGCCTGGGTGGGTTATGGAGTATTTCCTGCTGCCCAAAACAGGACCAAGAACTTCAACTCAGCTGAGGCATCTCCAGTCTCTTCTCACAGTCAGTAAACTCCAGAAGCAACATTTTCTAACATTAGGAAGGTTTTATTCCTAGTATCCAGATTAAACACTCCCTCCTCAAGTTTGCCCTATTTCAGTCCTATCCAGTAAAGACATAAGAAAATAAGTTATTCCCTTTGTCTTTATAGAAACTTTTGTATATATCAAGATGAGCTGCCAATTTTTTTTTCTGTAGACTGTTCATCTCTAGTTCATTCAATTTTTCTCTACATTATCTTTTTCCTAAGCCTCCAATCATTTTTGCAGCTGTCCTGCTGACTTTTGCAGCCTGTGAAAAATCAGAGTTGGAAATGTTTCACACAGTCTAGTAGGAATTTTGACCTTTTTGAAATTGTATTATTATTGACTTTTTTCAATTTTTAACCTCTTACCTACAGAGCCTCTGTGATCCCTTCAAATACCAACTTTATCTCATTCTTCAGAAGACATTCTGAAAATTGTCTCCTTTGTTTTGGAAGGGCTTGCAATAGAGTAATTAAATTTCAGCCACATAATTTGCTTCTAACACACTAATCCATCTTCTTTAATATAGGAGATGGAAACCACAAAAGAATCTGATATTCTTGCAGGAGGCTCATCTTGGGCAGGGTTCTGTCACAGGCCACAGCTTTTGTACCTACATGTACAAATATATATATAAACAGGTAATTATCTTAAAGTCTGATAAATTGAAGCCCTCCAGGGTTAGATAAGTGAACTCTATATCTTTTGGAAGAGAGAATTTCCCAGCATCCCTGTGAAACACACAACTGTTGCTTCTAGCTATGTCAGAGCCCAAAATAAAACTAATTAAACACAAAGACCAGTGTAGGTAAATTTCTTCTAAAAAATAGCCAAAAATAGCCTAGCCTGGAAGATCTGTGCTATTTTATTCTCATCTTAAGTTTCACATGTATTTACAATAGATAGGATATTATATGCTCAAAAAAGAAGGAAGAAATATACTTAAAAGCTTTCTAATTTTTTTGGTAATTTGTGCACATATTTACATTTTTTAAAAATTACTCAGCTGAATTTGTCTCCACATTTACTATTGCTTATTCTCCCTGATCCAACCTTAGATTTTACCCATCAACTTGATCACTCCATATATGCAAATATTTTAGATATTCAGACATGCAATTAATGCACAGATAATTGCTGTGCTATGGGTGAAAATTTCTGAATTGTTCAACATGAATTTTTTGAGTATTTTGAAAACATAATCCAATGATTTTCAACATGTGCAAACTCAAGTAGCACTTCTTTGTGGACTGATTCTTCTGGAAGCCTTACAACTAAATGTATTGGCTTGTTAACCTGCCTTGTGCCAGCCTAGGTATAAAATCTTTCCCATTTTTGGGATATGCCATCTTCATAATTGCTTTTAGTGTGCTCTGGGCCACTTCTGCATGGGCACTACTTATTCATACAAGTACAAAAGTAATTAACAATTACAATGAAACATTTCAGCTTCGTGCTGATCTGATCTTTACCTCTGTGACATTTTAGTTCTTTACTTTCTGCCTCCTTTTCTTCCCAAGGTAACATTAGCAATTTGTACAGTAGAACTAACAATTTCCAAATGGACTGAATTAGTTTGAGATATTAAATTGCAGTAAAAAGGTCTTTAAACAGCAAAAGATTTGTTTAGAATAGTGCACATCCAGTTTTGGAAGCACAGACTAAATCAAAGTATCCATGTAGTAACTTCTCTAAGGTCTCCACTTCCTCAGTCTGAGCAGCAGCACTAAAGTTATTGAAGTCTTTCTGTTCAGTACACTCTTCCAAGGATTAGAAAAACTCTTACTTTGGCTCTTTTCTTTTGAGATTACTTTCAGAGAAAGGTGAAAATAGAAAAACACAAACAACTGTGAAGATAATTCATCTGAACCTTGATGGATACCAGAAATGCAAATCAGCTCTTCTGTCTTTCACAGTGTTTGGAAGCAGTACCACTGTTTCCAAAAATCAGTTCCATAACACTTTGGTCTTTCCAGTACAAAGGACATTTAGGGTCAGTAAAAGAAAGAATTCATTGCAGTAGATCTAGTGTAATCAGCAGTTGCTCAAAGGCATCTCCAGGAAACTCTCTGATGGAATGAAGTGTGCTACCTGACTTCTGTCAATCCTGGCACATACTGTGTTTGAGATTTACCTTCATTTACTTCCAGAGAAGAGATTTTACATCAGAAGATGATTTGGAAGGTGAGAGAAATGGGAATTAATTGACTTTACTTGCACACAGACCTGCCACCCATGTTATGACTCCAAGTTTAAGCCCTTACTGAGAGATATTTGCATAGAAAAGAAGTAGCATAGGGAACATTTAATATGTCCTGAAAATCAACAAATCTTCCTTCTTGCCCTTCCTCTCTCCTTTGCTTCATTTCTTCTGCCAGGTTTCAATAGGATGGAGCTAGGAACTGCTCCAATATGTTTGGAAAACTACTTTGCTCAGCAACCATAACTTTTACACAGAGGCTGCAAGATCCCCAAGCAAATCCCTGCTTTGCCTCCTTTAGATCAATCCCTTGAGCCTGCATCATCTGTGTCTGGCAGGAGCCATGTAGGCCAAGGCATTTCATTCTTTCAATCCCTTTTTCTATTCTTCTTTCAGTTTCTGAGAATTTGTTACTGATTCTTATTTCCTCACAACAAATGGAGTTCTGCAGAAAGAACCATTTCAGCAGGTCAGCAGTTTCAACAAACAATAAAATAACTAGTGGCAGATAATTCTCTGCTAGCTCTTTAAGTGTTTCTCCTGATCTCTCTTTTTGGATAAAAGATCCTATCCCTGTTACTCCAGGGAGAGAAGCTCTGTGTTTAGTTCATACAACTACTTGGAGCACAGGAGCAGAATTTGGCCCAAGCAGATGAGGGGAAGGGAAATTTGCAGCTAAGTACATGCTTCTCTTGAATAATATAAACCACATCTTAGAATAAACTGTGTCACCATTAAGAAACAGGTCACGCTTGTTCCTTCTCCTCAACCTTAAACAATGCCACAAGGAAACATCTCTTCTTTTCTTCTTCCTGCAAATGCCATTCAGAAAGGGGAAGTAGCAACAAATGGTGAACATGCAGGTGAAGAAAAGTGGGTTTGTTTGGGGTTTTTGATGGACAGGCTGGCAAGAGGCAGCGACAGTGTCAGAGGAGGAAGAATAGAAGGAAATCTGGGAAGGACACCAAATCCTTGGGATTATATTCATCCAGTTCCGAGCAGGATTTACCTAATAGCACCAGAAATGTATTACCTAGAAATCCCATTTCTTACACATACCCAAATTGACGTTGAGTCAGTTATGAGATTTCCCATACCACTGTCCTGTAATCACTCAGAATAGCAATGACTTCAGCCATTTCTTGAGAAATAGCCATCATGATGTTTTAAAAATTGGCAAGAGGTTCTTGAAAACTACTTTCCCTGTGGCAAATTTAAAGTGAAACTGTATTATTTCAAAAAGCTCTACCCCTTCGATCTGCATGGCAGCCACTTGAGGAATGGACAAATTGGAAAATAAAAGCGGTTTTTAAGCCTTCATTTTTCAAATGAAGTCCCTCACATTTGGCCACAGTTTTAATTGTGTTTTTCTAGTTATCAATCCCTAGGAAATGCCCATACACTGGATTTTCAGTTCTTTTTCTTGCTAATTCCTGTTCTACAGAGAGAGAAAAAAAAAAAGAGGTGGTCTCAGGTTTTTTTTTTTCTTACTACTGGTTTATTCCCTGATACTGCACAGAGGTGTTCTTAATGAAACATTGTGCAAAGCACAGATTAATGTCCTTTATTCATTCAGGGAAATGGCATCTCCATCTGCTCTGACTGAGATGAAATGAAACAGCAAAAGCAAACCCATATTGCAAGTCTATATTTTATATGGAGGGAAATGGACCACATAAAATACAAAAAGGATAATAAACCAGGACAGTCATGAACTCTGCCTATTATAAATATCCATTAAGCCTTTTTTTTTTTATTCCTTGCAGTCTTTTGAACTCACCATGTACCAGCTTGGTGAAGTCCGAACACTTATTATTACTTTAAAAAAGGGGGAAAATAAAAAAAGACAGGGTCTATGAGAGAAAAATAAATTTTCTGCTTTGCACCACACAGAACAGTCAGGATACTTCTTTTGTTTTAAGGAATTAAAAGATTAGGCAATATATTTAATGTGTAAGGAAATAACTTATTTGGTTGAGCTCCCTTGAAATATGATAGATGGCAATTAGGTGAATTCTAGCCTACAGGATGATACATTTTATTCATTCACTACCAAACAAACTCAAGAGTTTAAAAGATCTGAAAGAATACATTTCGCAAAGCCAGCACAATCCTATGTGAAGCTAATCTCTGCTAACAACCCAACAATGTTATCCAAATTGCCTAAGGTGAAGAATGAATATAAAGGGAGAATGCACATTATGTTTCACTAAAGAGAATAGATGTTAATTTAATTAAATAAAAAGGCTTCACAGTGCTTTCAAAGCAACCACAAATGTAAACACATTTAATCCCTGGGAAAGTGTCTATTATAGCAGACAGTGCAGCTCAGCCAGTGAAACTGCCATGGAAGCGTGACCGGAGCCTCCACGTGGAAGCAGCACTGACCCAAATCCCTCACTGCAAAGTAACACTTCTTGTGGCCCCGACTTCTGGAGCTCAAAAGGGCCATGCTCGTGTCACTGCCACAACCACAGCTCACTGCTGTTGGAGTGCTCGATAAAAGCAGGGCTCTTCTCAGCCGCGAGAAGCAAAACTGAAGCTTTGGGTGTTATTTTTATTTAGCCCTTACATGTCTGAGAGCCAAATCTGACCATACATCTGTAGCACAGGAATGTTTTCTTATGTAACAGAGCCAAACTAATACCCACTGGCTCTGGAAATCTGGTAAATGTCATTCAAGTTATCCTCCAGTTCAGCAAAAATGATCCAACAATGCTTAGGAGAAATGTGTGCCTGAGCAGTGCACCAACATAATACATCTAAGCTCCATCAAATATTCAAATTCAGTATGAACAGAAAAGATGCCTTTACTTCATGAGCCCTCTGTGTGGGGGCTGAAACAGGGATTTCTAAAACAGACCACCAGAGGACACTTAAGCATGACTGGAACAAGCACATACAGCTTTTTGCTCAGGTGTTCCCCTTCCTTTCTTTCTCCAAAACATTTTTAGTGTGATCAGCAAGAACCAGATTTTTTTTTATCTTTATTACTGCCATCTCTAATTTGGTTGATCCTATTGGTTCTTTCAGCTGCAAAAAATAAAAATTTTACAAGGTTCTCTGTAGCCCTGTAGGGTCACAGAGGGAGAACCTGCCTGCTTACAGCTTCCCAGAAAGATTGTACAGAGGAGAGAGAAAATGCACGTGGACTTGCTTATGCAGAGATCCTGTACATACACTAATTGTCTTTGTTCACATTGCCATAGCAGGATAGGAAAAAAAAGAGTTCTTTTTCTGTCATGTCTGTAAGTTAAATCAGTGAAGTCACGTGTGTCTGTGGAATCTTAGGAAGAAGAACAAGAGAGGTGAAGGAAAAAAACATTACTTTGAAATGTTTGAGAATTAAATTATCAAAACTGGTTCAGTGACAACTAATAAAGCTCTTCAAGAATGGAAAAATATCCATCAAGAGTTCACTACAGTTACTAGTCACCACCATATTGAAATTTCTAGGGTGTTTTTGAAGTGCAAACAATGAAAGGCAGTTGTGGGTGACTTCCAGCACATTCCCTCACACATATTTCCCTAATGTCTTTTAATTGCCATTAAAAGTAAACCTCTTCCAAAATGAATGCAAACCTTATCTGGAGGACAGCTCAATGTCCTTCCTAATTTCCCCACTGTGTCATCTACAATGGGCATGTTGTGCATAAGGATCTTAAGGGGTGGTTGGACAGCTCCCTTCCCCTCCTCAGCAACTCTGCTCCTGGCTATCCAAAAGGTCCTGGGGCTATCAAAAGCTCTTCATTTCCAAGGCCTTTGCTTTCTAATGGAACAGAAACATTTGGGTTGGAAAAGACCCTTAAGATCATCAGAGTCCAACCAGATCCAGATCATGGATGAAGGCATTAAACAGAATGGGCCTGGGGAGCAGCAGTGGTGACTGGGCGCCAGCTGGATCCAACCTCACTTCCTGCCCTCTGCTCCTGACCATCCATCCACTTTTTCCCCAGTGAGCTGTCCACCCATCCCAGCCATGAGCAGCCAGGAGAGCTTTGTGGGAGACAGTGTCAAAGGCTTTACCCAAGTCCAAGTAAGCAACACCCACAGCCTTTCCCTCATCCACTCAGTGGGACGTCTTGTCATGGAATGGGATCAGACCAGTCTTTGAGAGCCCTGGGCTGGCTGGGGTTGGTCCCCTGGCTGTCCTGTGTGTGTGGTGTGGTGGCACTCAGGAGGATCTGCTCCATCATGTGGTGTTTTGTACTCTCTCCTGAGCTGGGCCACACGTACCTGGGCACTTTTTCAACACTAGAGACAAACAGCAACAGAAACTGAGAAGCATCCCGTTTCCAGCATGCTCAGTTTTGTATCTGAACACGCTCTGAACTCAGTGTAACACAACTGCTCCACCCTTCCCCGGGGGCAGGGAGTTAAATACTTCCTTTTGCCAAGTTTGCCATATAAATCAGAGTGGGTTCCATCACCTTGGGAATGTATTCTGTGTCCTTGAATTCTGACATTCCATGCTCTGCAGGAAATGCAGTAGAGTATTATTAGTGGAAGGGGAGACTGGGCACTGTTTCCTGAGGACTTGAGAGACCCAAACTAGTTTGAAGTCATGCTCAACTTAAAAAAAAAAAAAAAAAAAGTATATGAAAAAGAACATGAAAAAGGTTTTTTAAAAAGGAAAATAATAAGGGCAAAGGACAACTGTGAGGAAAGGAATGAAGGGTGAGAAAAAGGGAGAAAAGGGCAAAATGGAAAAGGGGAAGAGAAAATGGGGGGTGAAGCAAGAAAGAGAAAAGGAAAAAAAGTGGAAGGGGAATGGAAAGGGAGAGGAGGGAAAAGGAGGGAGAAGAAAAGGCTGGAGAAGTGAATATGCAAGTAGAATTCCAGTCAAGACAGCATAGATCTGTACAGCTTTGTGTCTCACCTATTTTAATGTTTATGTTTATCTATTTGGAGACCCTGACTGCTCTTCTGTGTAGTGTACCAGTCTCTCATCCTTTAAAAATGGGTAAACACACTAAGTCCCTGCACTGCCTGGGAGCCAAAGTGAAACATAAAGTCCTTATCAGTGACCAAGGAATTCTTCCTGCTGCAAATACAAGATATCATTTTGATAGCAGAGCTTCTGCTGTATAACCTTACAGAGAATTTAAAACCTTTCTGACTAGCCCAGCACAACTTATTGCAAGGGAGGAAATATATCTGGATTTTTATTATATATTTATATATGCTAAATCTCAGGAATTCTACCTTAAGATTATATTTGAGCCTCAGGTGTAGCATGAGCCCCAGTCTGACTTCCAGCACAAACAGGAATTCCTTTCTCAGTCCTGGCAACTCCATTAACTGGTATTCAAATATATATTGTTTATAAAATGGCTTCCTTCATAATTTGTCTTCATATACACAAGCAAATACACAGACATATATAGCTTTAGCAAATGCCAAGTATTAAAGTAAAATAAAGTATTACTCATTGATTAATTCTTTAGTGTGGCCACAAAGCAGACTTTCAAGAGCAATTAGTTGATGCAAAGATTAAGACTTGGGAAGACAAAAACATAATTCAGAAGAGGTGTGGCAAAAGGGAATTAATAAAACAATTCTCCTAGACTTTCATGTAGGTGGACCATGGCCAGAGGCCCCCATTTCCACCTCCTCCTTCTCTTCCTCCTCAAAAATCCCAAAACCACAAAACCTATTCTAAAATAAAAAAAATACCTTAACAGAAACCAAGACTCAGCATGTACTCATTAGCATGGTTTAACAAGACTATCACGTGCTGCTTTTCTTTTCTTATTAATAAAGTTTGATAGCTTTTATTTAACTTGTGTAAATGTTAAAAGATGTTATAATTGGCATTTCAAGAGGATTCTTCAAAAACTAACCATAAAAGACCTGAGATGAGGGGAAGGAGGCAGGGAAGTGAGAACTGTACCACTGAGTCCTGGATTTATTTTCTCCTACTCCTACTAATTTTCTTTTTTTCAAACTGTGGGGAGCAACGATCATACCAAAAATAAAGAAGAGTAGCAACTGGAATGTACTTGTGTGACGAAACGATCGTGGCACCATCCACTGGAATCCTGTAATTCCACATGGTACTGAGGAGGTGTAAAATAATAGTGCAGACCTGGCATAATTATGACAATTGCTACTTCAGTCAAGTATTAATTTTGAGGCTTCTCATGAGGCTTTTTTCTTTGTTTTTGGGTTTTTTTGTTTTGGTTTGGTTTTTTTTTAACAGTGAGTAATGTCCCAGACCATACAACTCCTCTGTCTCCATCACCTCTTTAAATCAAAACTGCTGTTAGGACACAGTTTATATTTAGAAATAATAATGTATATAGTCACAGGAATCCATGAATGAACATGGGCAGGCAGAGTTTTCCCTACAATCATGCTTGCCTGGGCAAAGTACCTTAATGCAATAGAGCTACATGAAATTCTTGTGCTACGTGTTGCTTGAAAGCCTTTTTTTTCAGCATAGGAAAGATGGCATGTGTAGATAGTTATTTTTCAAGCTACCCTCATTAAGACACCAAGAGTTAGCTGGAAATGGTTTCCCTCCCCTTCCTCACCATCTGTTATCTAAGTATTTCACCTAAACCCCAAGAGACTGAGGGGTAGTGCTGGAAAATTCCCCTCTGCTTGAAGGTGTAGATTTCACCCTCTGCCAAATAAAATTTTAAAAATAGTGATTTAAAAAAAAATAACCTTCACCCTGTACATCTGGATTGAGGATCTTGGCAGAAACTTCATTGGGATGCAGAGTTCTAGCAGCCTGCTCTTACATTCACAGCAGCTGGAATTGCAGACCCTAATTTGGAGTTACAATGTAATGCCATACAGGCAAAGGCTTATTTGGGTTTGGTTACAGCCCTTCAGCTTTCACAACATCTGTCCCCACCCACACAGGGCCAGTTTCATCTTACAAAAGTGGGGGAAAGCCCTGTTACCTGTATCAGGAGACATTTGCAGGACCTACATTTCCAGACTCTGCTCTGGCAAGGATCCTCCTAGATGAATTCCTGTCCTTTCAAGGCTTAACTTCAGCCAGTTGCTTTTCAGTTCGCAGACATTTCCCCTTCTAGCCAGCCCTGATCCTTGGCATCACCGTTCCTCTGTGGCCCCAAGGTCCTAGGAATGCCCCACAGTCCCAGCACTGACTCGGAGCTCAGCATGAGCAGAGAGCACAGTCCTGCAGTGCTTAATATGGCACAGAAAACCCTTCTGATCTCACCAGCACTTTCTTAACAAGGGGCCCTTCAGCCCACTCAAAAAGAAAAAAAAAAAAACAAAAAAGCCCAAACATTAAAGCAAACAAACAAACAACTTCCTTGAAATTTTAATAGCCCACTTAGTGGTGCTGACAGATGTCAGATTGACAGAGCTGGAGAAAACAGCTTTCAGTGGTGCATGCACAGGTCCTGCTGGGGCACTGATAGTCCTTTCTGCCTCCTGTGCCACCCCCAGACCTCCCCTCATGAATGTAACATGGTGCTGAAGCCATCACCTGGAGAGACCACCTTGAAGGACAGTGTAATCCCCATGCCAAATTAATGCTTAGGTTCCTGGCTGACACTGCCAAGAGAGGTGCCAGTCCTGATGGTCTTTTTAATGCAGATACCTGCCACCCACTGAGAGCCAGACTGAGAGACCATCAATTCATAAATTTATTCTATTTATTTTATGACATCACATCAATTAAACTTCTATTCCAAAACCTCGGGTTGTAGCTGAAAATACCTCTAGGCAATACCTTCACATTTAAATTAAAAAAAATATCTCACTTCATCTGGCTTCTTCTGTTCCTCCTTCCCCCTCATTGTGGCTCGGAAATGACATACAACAGATGAAGGAGTATGGAAACAAACTGAAAATCACCATTTTAGACATTATCCCAACAGGTGTGCGTGTTTTTCTTGGAACTTATGAGAAGCAGTAAATATTGCTCACTCACCTCTGCCCATCTTGCTGCAAACAGTGGCCAGCTTATAAACACCATCCCCTTGCCACTGGTGGCAGTGGACATGGCCATCAGAACCCACTGTGGGAGACTCTAAAGAGCTGGCACCTCCTAGCATTGCCTCCCATTGATGCTTTAAATTTTTCATTAAAGTTTTGGGTTTAAAAAAAAAAAAATTCTCTGTTTGAATTAGCCAGCAGCAGAGCAAATCTCATGGAAAAGTAATGGTTTGGGACCCTTTCAATTCAGATGCGAATCACTTGGCCTAAATAAGCAGCTTGTCACTGCTGAATTTCATTACTCATTTCCTGTCATTAAATTAAATGAGATTAATAAATAGAAACTGAAAGACAGTTGGCCAAATTCAGCCCTCCAGTGAAACTCATCCCCAAACAAAGCTGTGAAGGGAGCCCAGTCATTCACTGTATGTGCTGTGGGGCGTTTCTTGCACCTTTTAGAGATGCTCCAGCAGAGTGGGATTGCTTTTCCTAACCTCCCCTCTTAATTCCGTTTGTCCCAGGCAGGCATCCCAGCCTGACAGGAAGCACTGCTGGACACCAGACAGGTTTTGAGATAAATGGGAAGAGAATCCAGCCCCACAGCAGAAGGGAGACTCATTAATGACATTTCAACAAGACCCTAATGCAGCAGAGAGGAGAAAACATCCACGAAGAGAAGCCCCAAGCAGCCTACACAGCCTTTGAGGCTGTTTTCTCTGCCAGGGAATCCTATTCCCCACACCCCATTAGTGCCCATCCCTCTGAGGTGCTGAGCTGAAGCTGTTCCCCACACCCAGCTCCCCACTCTCCTCTGTGAATTAGAACCATTTGGTTAAGCAAAGGCAGTGAGTGAGAAAAGCTGAAAGAGGAATCAAAATCAGGCTGCAGCTGACACTTTGTCCCAAATCTGATCCTGTAGTGCCTGGGCATGGTGAGACGGATGAGACTGTTATTGTAGTGGGAGCTGGCACCAGCCTCTGGATGGAAGTTGCTCAATGCTTTCCATCCTAAGATTCTTTCAATCAATTTTCGAATAACGTTAACACCTCCATTGTTTGTCTTTGAAATCTGGCACAAGTGGGGATTGCCCGAGGGCCAGTGTCATGCCTTTCACTGGTACTGTTAATAAATTCAAATTTGGACAAATAACAGAGGTGTTGAAAATCATCATTTTTTCTCTGCATTTTCCAGAACCCAGGGTTATTTTGGCTAGTAGCAAACACCCCCAGAGATTTGCTGTGTCTGCCTTTGTGCTGCACCCTGAACATCTCCATGCATGGCAATACCTTGAGCTGATAGAGGAAAAATCCCTCTGCCAGTCTACCAAGGGGACTTGGTGTAATAGGCACAGGATTACAACAGCAAGTTGTAATGGAATGGTGGCAGGAAACAAGGAAGGAAGAATAAGTCACTGGGATGAGGTATCTGGAGTGTGGGAGCTGTTGACAAAGAAAAGAGAGTTCAATGAAAGGAAGAGGGAGGGTTACTAGCAAAATATGTAATAAAGACATCACTTAAAAGTAAAATTAGGAACTAGAACTCACAGTACATCTCCCTCAAATGTCCAGTTCACACAGGGAATGACATTTTGTACTGAACTGGATGACCTCTTTCTGTCTCATGACACTCAGTTGAAAGTTGCTTGCATTGTTAGACCTGCAGGTCACTTGTTATCAATGGGGAATGATAAATGACTGTTTAGAGTAGAGCTTTTTTTTCTGACATCTGTTAATTAAATGCCTGTAACTAATGTGAAATTGCATACATATAGCTAATGAGAGAAGGCTGCAGTTTTAGTTTCCATTGTAAGTCTACCAAAGGTGGAGAACCAACAAATTCACAATTGCCTTCTGTAAGTCGATGTGTTGCAGACCTCAATGGCAGGAAAACATTGCTATTTTGTCACAGGAACTCTGTGTCCATCTGGAAAATGAGGCAGCTCCTGGTCCCCCTGAAGATGTGACAACTTGAACTGAATACACCAAATTAATCTGGACCTAATACACAAAGTGTTGGAGAAAAAAATGGCAGGGGAAGAGGAAGGGAAAAGCAGCAAACTTCCTGAGGTCAGGCACATGGTCCTAGTTCCCTTCATTTATTTCTGTGCTTGAAGTCGACCCTCAGAGCAGCAACAGAGAGTGATGGGAAGCAAGTGAGCAGCACAAGGTTACCAGAAAGCAGTGAACTGAGATTCTGAGAAATCAACAAACTGAGGCTCTGTTGCTGCTGGAAGGTGGAAGCAACAGCAAACCCACAAGGCATCAGGAAGAAAAGCCTGTGCTTCAGGAAATGGGGAGCAGAGCTGCAAACTGGTCTGCTGTGGATTAGGCAGAACTGCTGCTTTTGGGCTGAGCATCCCAGCACAGCCCTGGGGACAGACACCCACCTCCTGCCCAAGAGCAGTTCTGTATCCTTTGTCTTGCCAGCATTCCAACAGGAGCTGTGCTTGTGCTGGGAGAGCTCCCAGCTCTCTGGCACACGGTGCTTGTGTGCCACTGCCTTCAAGCCTCGGGAGCTGCAGGCCTGAGCTGCGCTTGTGCCGGCAGAGTCGATGCAACAGAAGCTGCAGTAACTGAGTGCTGCCTGCAGCCCTGCTTAGGGATGGTCACAGCAAGGTTCTGCAGTTGTTCAGCAGAAGATGAGCTCAAAACATTCCAACAAGGCAGGGGTAACAGTGGCCTGTTCTGGCAGGGGACAGGAAAACACAATTCCCATGGTTTCCATGTCATCTCGAGACCCATTTGTGTAAAAATCTCAAACTCAGCACGTTGGAGCAGCAGATATTCAAAGGCCATCTTGAGAGGACTTCTGAACTGCTGTGATCAGTCTAACTAAAGAGAAGAATTCTGCAAAGAAGGATCTGGAAATAAAAAATTCCCATTCTGGCTGAGACTATTAGGATTACCTCTGGGATTATTGTTTACTCACTTTCCAGCAATGCCTGTAGGTTAATTATTTCAAAACAACATTCCAAACTTTTTTCTCAAGAAGCCCTGTTAATGTAACCTTCCTTAACTACTCTCTTGATCCCTATATACCAAAAAAAGGCTACACAAAGGTTTGAGGAGATAAAGGAAAGCTTTTTTGATACTGAAAATTCCACCGTTCCTGTAAGTAGACTGGGCAAAAATAATGTTCAAGTCCCACTCAAACTTCTCTCAAGGTACTGCATTTAATTTTGCTGCAGCCTTTGAAGGGTGTTATGTTCTCTTCCTGTGTGCATTTTCATAAGATGTTATGGAGTACTGAAGTGCAGTGTTGCAATGCTTTTTGATACTATCCTATGTTAACAATTAATGAAGTTAGAGTATCTGGGGGTAATGTAGAGACATCAAAGCTAATAGAAGTCATTCCCTGGGCTTTAAAGCAAACTCATGTTAAGATCTCCAAGTTATATTTTAAGTCTCTATGGTATTTGGGAAGGCCCCTGAAGGCAGATGCTTCATAAGGAAGAAAAAACATTGCGAGGTATAGGTGTTCACACAGGATAAATTATTCTTCAAAAATAGAAGATATAATGTAATTCTCGTAGAATTGTGTACAACAAAATTTCTAAATATCTGCACACACTTTGTTAAAACACCCATTAATCACAGTTTCACAATCTAACAAGACAGTAATTTTTTTTTTATTTTTAATTAATAGTTTCCTACTTTCCATTTAGCAGTCAGAGCATAGAGGGAGAACTGAACCAGTAATGACATGGAAATAATGCTCAAATAAATATATTTAACTTTAAGGAAAGGGCTTGTTCATGTCTGCATTAAAAGGAGAATGATTAATACTTCAGCTATTGTTTGAATACCTAAAGGGCATCAACTACTATTTTCCCATTAAAGCTAGCACTGACTCAGCGTGTGGTTGCATGAGGTGTTTCTTTTTGGATGTGTCAACTGAAAAGGAGCCTGCTGCAACTGCAGCCCAGCTCTGAAGCCAGAGCAAATGGAAAGAGGCACGTAGTCAGGGCCTGACGGTGCTGAGAAAAATATGCTAAAAATAGATTTATTTTTCTGTCAGTCTGCTTTGCCACTAAACGCCAGTTTGGTTTTAAGGTTTTATTATTTAATCCTGCATTACAGTCACACCTGTTAGTCTTCTCACTCACCAGTGCTGTGCACTGCTAGGTGTGTGGCACCCTGGGAGAAACCAGGAAAACCTCACAATGGACGCTTTCTAGGTGCAGACATGCAGTTTACACAAGTACAGTTCAGCATTTCGCATCGTAAAAGTTCATTTCAAGTGGATTGACTGAGAGAAAGGACTTTCAGCTCCCTCCAGTACACATTGGTTGCTGTGGTGAATGTTTCTTTACCACAAGATGCAGTCCCAGACATGAGGTTTCATAACGCTTTGCCAACCCTTTCTCACTGACCAGATCAGTCCTGGGCCCTCTCCTTCTCTACACATTTTTAATCTTTAATTTTCTGTTGCTTAAAACTTTCCCAAACTAATCCCCTTCAGGAAGAAACACCCTGTGTCCACTTTCTACCACTAAAGAATTTCCTCCCTAGCTGGGTTTCCATCTGAGCAAATCTCATTTATGTAAATCTGCACTCTGAACTCATACACCTCTCATCCATTCCAAGGAAGGTCTTGCACTCTCACAGCTAAAAATCACCACCCAAGCTGCACCTTTTGCATGTGGACACATGGAAAGGTTCCTGAGTCTCCTGCTGATGCGACTAATGGCATCAAATAATATCATTGTAGGCATCAAATAATATCATTGTAGCTGCAGTTATGGCTGCAGATTTCAAAGGGCATCTTGTGGGGGGTGGTGTAACAGATATTGGCACTAAGGAGACAGAAGCTGGAAATAAAAGCATAACATGAATTGAGCAATATGGGAAATTCTGTCAGATTCTCAAAAGTGGAGTGAGCATAAACACCATACCTTGATTGTTTACCTCCAAGAGGGCCTTCCTAGACAGAAGAGTTTCCTGCTATATCCCAGACTTACTATTGTTTGCAAATAGATAGTTCTATAGATAAATATATGTAACGTGTGTAACAAGTATAAGCATACATACACATATCTCCACGCATACTATACACATGCAAAATACATAATAAACATATTTTTATATTACATTAAAAGCACAGCCCACCTAGACCCACCTATGTATGACAAATCACATTTTCTTTTCCTATGTAACAGTCCCATAAATGCAGAGGATTAGGACTGAGCACCCTGAAGCAGAGGATTCCATTCCATGCCCTGATCTCTCTGCAATAAGTGGTCTTCTCAAGAAAGCTGAGCTTTCCCCCAACAAGAGACAGATTAAAATGCTGAACATGGCTTTTTTTTTTTCCTCTAGCCAGACCACAAAACTGTTTCTCAAGGAAGAATGACCTCATATTTTATTAACCCCAGCACAAAGCGAGTGAGCTCACACACACACACACACACACACACACACATATATATATATATATATATATATGCAACCACACACCCAAGAAAAAACTGAAAGACAGACTTTTAAAGACAGGACTTCCAAGGAAAAGTTAGTAAACACAGATTCTGGAATCTAAGTTCCTTATAAAGGTAATGGCTGACAATGGTCTTTCTAGAGCTTTGAAATATGCATGAGGAATTTGTAGATATATTTTATACTTTTCCATTTCCTTTGCCTTCTCTTCTTTGGATCTAACAGGCAAATAAGTAAAAAATTTTTTTTTTTCTTCTTATGGGATTGCTTAGAGGGGAAAAGCAATTTAGATTTTCTTCATAAATACTCCCATAGGATAGAATACACAGAAACCATATGGGACCAGAAGCACTAAAGCTGCACACAAACCCTGCAGAACAGCAGTGAGTAGCTGGACATTGCCATGGAAATTAAATCCTAGAAAAGTGTGAGGAAAAGCAAGCTGAGTTCTGCATATTCTTTCAAGGTGCATTTACACCCTTCACAAGTTTCCTAATTCTGATTGTCCTTTGATAATTATGACACAGGAGAAGTGGAAAAGATGCAGAGATGCAGGGCATAACTCTGCTGAGAAAAAAAAAATTAAATTAAAGAAAGGCTTGCACAGGAAAATAAAGGAAAAGGGCTATAACTTCCCTTCTGGAAAAGAGATGACAGAAGAGAAATTAAATAACATCTACAAAATTCTGAATGGCAAAGAGAAGATGAGCAGAAAATTACTGTTCCCTTTTTCTCATGACATAAAACATGAGGGAGAATTCTGTTCCCTCTATATAAAAAACAAACAAAAGGAAGTACTTTTTCGCACTACATAATAATTAAACTGTGGAAGTCAACCACAGGATGTTGTGGAGGCCAGCACTTTAACCAAGTCCAGAAAATGTTTGAGTAGAAGTCAGGAAAAATAAATTTTATTGGTGGTGCAATTCCTCTACCAGTCCCTCTCTAAATCAGCAATTATTGCGAGACAGGAGAATTTAACTGGGAGATGATTCACTTCATATTAATGACTGTGTCTGCTGTTGGGTCCTGCCACAGGAGATCCAAAGGTTTAGCTACACCTTGGTGCTGCCCCTTGATTCTGATTTAACAGGATGATTTTCAGGCTCTTTGAAGACTTTAAATGGCAAGGTTGGTGCAGGTGTAGGTCCTATGAAATAATGCACATACACGGAGAGCTACCACATTTGCCTTTTATTTTCATGAAAAAGTAATACCCTCAAATCAGTGCAGAGATGAAGGGAACATACTTGTTAACATGAAACCAGCAAAATACATATGAGACAGGGTCTCATTTTTCCCCTTAATGTCTACCCAGTCTCATAGTTAGCTTGCTTTTGGCCCGTGCTCCTGTTTCAGTGTGTGACTGCTCATTTTAAAATTTCTTGTAGGCATATGCTCAGCATGGTTTCTAGCATTGATTTCATAACCATAACATCATCAACAGGTTGGGTTTTTTTATGAAATTGAGGAATATATAGTGAAGCCTGACACAGGGACTGTGTGATTTCAATGCTCTTTGAAGAAGCTAACACGGTCTGAGGCCAGGCAAGCATCAGAAGTTTTCCATGTAGTCCTGCAATGCCTTTCAAACCTTAGGCAGATTCCAACCCCTTGAATATTTTAGCCCCCGCTGTGCTTGGTTCTGAACCAGAAGAGCTCAGCTGTCCTTACCTTGAGCACGTGGGTCTCCCTCTCCTGGGATGTTTGTACTCCCAGTGTGCTTTGTCTCCTGGTGGGACCAGTGCACAGCTCTGGCTTCCAGCACAGTTTTTGTTCCTCTTCTCCCTTTTCCTCCAAAGTATGGATTTTGTAGCACCTGTATCCTTGTTGTTCATTAGGTATCAAGGTTAAGAAACAACATTCCCGTTATCCTACACAGGATGTTAGCCTGACTCTGGTGAGATGAAAAGCCAACCAGGGCATAATTGAAAGGGCACGCCAATGCCCCAAACTCATGGTTCATTCCCAACAAATCCTACTGCAGTTTTCTTAGGATTGCCATAGATTTCCGAGGACCAACATTATTTCTGGAGTGCATACTACCTAAGCAAGATTCTGTATGAAAACTGGGAGTGATAAGGGGTAATTTTTAAATTGGGTTCCTTTGAATTTCTGGAAGCGGACCTTGTTTATCATCTTCTCATTTGCATTGTTCTTTGAAATGTTGGGAAGTTTTCTGCCAGCCTGTAATCCATAGTAGCTGCTCATATTTAAAACCTGTCACACTCCTGACATGTTGGGAAGTATCTCAGCCCAGTATAATATTTGGCTTTCAAATTTTTATTTTGCAACAAGAGGACCAACAGTCTCGATCAGCAAGAGCAACTTTGGTTATTAGAGTTTGGACACGAACTTGGCTTGCTAATGCCAGGGAAATACAAGAGCCTTCTTTCATGCTCTTAATGAAATCATTAATTATGTCAGCAGCTCAAACGATACATCTCCAAACACTTTACATTACTTTGCAAAAGGGTAGTCACATAGAAATTGTAGGGGGAAAATATTCTTAACTTCTAAATTCATAAATTCTAATAATAAATAGATTTCTGGTTCCAGGCATTTGTACAGTCGTTTTCTCTCATCCGCCCTCCTATTCTGTCATACTGTGTCTGAGGATTCTGTTATTGCTTGTGGAAAAAAAAAAAAAAAAAGAAACTGAACAATATATCCACATACTGTTGCCTTGTTGCAACCTAAATGAACTTCCTGAGCCTGAAAATTTGGCATGCATATGATTAGCAAAGAAACCATCTCAATAGACTTCTTTCTTTATAGCTAAGAATTTGCTGTACCTTACTGTGACCCTTGCTATATTTCCTATCATTACTAAATAGCTGTTTTGATTAAATAATCAACTTGTCGACAATGTTATAAATAACAATTAAAATATTTATCTTTCAGGACTTAAGTAGACACATCTTCATGCTTTAAAACAGCCTCCATTACAGAAATGAGCCTTTATGGATGATAAGTAAAACCAGATTCCATCTGCTAAAGTCAAAAGAAGTCTTGGGGAAAACTGTTTCCAATCACAGAGCTACAATAATGCTGCCTGTGCTGTAGTACACTTGGGGAGACAGAGAACTTTTGAGTAAAGCAAAGACTGACATTCAGATTGGTTTTGTTAATTTTCCACATAAAATATATAATTTCATTTTTTATTCCAATAAGGCCAGGTCCCCTGTTACTGATCATTTCAGTAAGCAGCCATTCATTGTCTTCCTCACAGCATCGAAGCTTAACTGTTCTGTGGTGGTATAACTAGAACAAAAACACAATAGGATGGAAAAGATGGCAAAATTAACCAAATAATATAAATACATCAAATTCATACTTTCTTTTTGACCAAGCGCTGTGTTCACATGACTCATCAGAAGATCATGAAACCTACAGTGAAATTTCTGTGAAAGAGGCTGGGACAAAAGCCCCAGAATTCCTTCAGACAACAGTGATTTAATGGAATGTTGTACATGGAAATTTTGGGACTTAAAGGTGTGATTACATTATCTATAATGTGCTTCCAACAAGGTCCTGGAAACAATGAGAGAAAGTCAGAAAAACTTCATCTATGTTCCCATGCCAGTATTACTGGGGAACCTTCCAATACTGAGGGTGGATTAAGCAATCACCCTTAATTGGGATTTGAGAGAATGGTTTCAGGTCAGTGAACTGGCTGACGTGGTTTGATTCTTTGGAGAAACTTGAAAGACTTGGTACCTGTGTGAATTACTTCAGTAGGTAATGTAAAACTTGAGGTGTTTCTAAAATAGCTCTGATAACAGAGGGGTGTGATTGAACTGTACACAAAAATAAAAAAGTCATCATGTTGATGATGATGACTTGGGAATCAGAGTATAAACCAACTGTAGGAGATAAACTTATTACAAAAGGGAGACGTCCATAAAGGGCAATGATAGACTTGGGAGATTTTAAAAAATAAAGCAGAGAAAATACTTACTTTTCATATTAAGGTTAAAGTTCAGGAACAGGAAGACTCAAATATGCTGTGTTGTAACCCAGCTGTAGTTGATTGAGGTTCATATAAGAGTTACAGTTCCAGCAGAATGACTTACCTGTGAACTTCACACTTGGCAAAATATTTCTGTCCAACACCAATGGGATGAAATAAGACAGAAAAAATCACATTTTTTTAAACATGTTGTAGTTCTTCCTGTCTTTAAGTAACCCCTACTTGACAACATTCCCATTTCTTTCCCCCTGCAAAGGAGGTTGTGTGACTTTTGCAACACCAAAGGGAAAAAAACAAAACAAGCCCTAGGATTCTTCTCACTAATACTATACACAGCTGTCTCTAGTTTGACTTCTAGCCTCATCTTTTGGCTAATGCAGCTCTCAGATAAGTTTCCAATCCCTTTCTCTTGGCTAAGTCCCAAAACTCCTCCTCCATCCACATGCTCATGAACGGCTCATTTCTTCTGTTCAGCAGCACCCTGCTTAAATTTCACTTTGCACTGGGCACTGAGTTTCATTACATTCCTATACCTGGCCCTTTAGAACCATATCCAGATGATCTTTCCTCCTTTCCCACTTTCCTTTCCTTGGGCTTTTCTTTTCACTGTGCTGTCACAACCCTTCCTTTGTGATTGTTGTGTGTTTGCATTACTAGAAGAGATAAAACTTCAGTGTGGACTGAGACCCACAGTACGAGGCACAGAACACAGAACCTTTATTCACTCTCAAACTGCCTTTGGAATGATGATACAGGAAAATGCCTCTGTCCAGTTCCATCCTTCATTCCATCTCTCACTGGTATGGTCTTGAACTTCAGCTTAACATGGTTAAAATCTCAGCAGAGCTCCAAATCCACTCACTATTTTTATTCTTTCTCCCTGTTGATAAAAGTCTTACCAAGCACGCAGTCTCTTGGGTGATGGTTCTGTACTTTCATTTTGGTGGTGGGGAAAGGGGGTTTGAGGCATTTTTTCTTTCAACACTTGTTCTATGCTCAAATATTTTCCTCTTTCAACATTTTCAGAAGATATCTTGAACACAAAAGCTTTCACCAGGATGCTTCATCCCTAAATCTTAACACTCATCCACTGAAACTTATTTATCAACTGGTCTGTTAAGAGAATGGTCTAAATCATCCTTTTCCCCAGTTATTTCAACTGGTCTGTTAAAGGAATTGTCTAAATCATCCTTTTCCCTAGTTATTTCAGTCCTGTAATTTATGTAATTCACAACCTTCTGCTTCCTCCCCCTTATTTTCTAAAAGGGCAAACATATAAACAACCCGCCCAATAAATGACAAACAAACAAACCCAAATCAAAAACAAGCTACCTTTTATCCCTCCTTTTAGGTCCTTTCACAACTCAACTTGGCCTTACCTGGTTGTTCAGTTCTTTCTATATTCCTGTGTTCACACCAATAGCACTTCCCTCTTTCCCTGTCTGGTCATCCACATCAATCCTTGTATCCCTTATACCATTAAACCATTTCCTTGCACACCTTTAAATTTAACCTGAAGCTTTACCTGCCTTGATTTACAGACAGCAGGCTGGACTGATACAAAGCTAGCTGAAATGGATTTTGCATTATTGTTACCCCTTTTTGCTTGTTTTGTTTCCCTGTTGCAACTTGTCCTTAAAGTAGGTTGTTTAGCAGAAGATATTTTTGTAGCCCAGGACTCCCCACAGCACCAAGTGCAGCAGCCCTTTGGCTCACAGGCAGCCTGGAGATATTTTATATTGTGCAAAACTCTGTAGAATATACAGGGCATCTCAGAGGCTTGGCAAAACTTAACAAGACTGTCTTAGTTCAGCTTCTGTGTGTTTATGGGGAAAGGCCCTAAAGTTTAACAAAGGTGTTGTTTTGTGCATTCTTACACTCGCATTTTTTTCTTTTTTGTCAGTAAATGCATTTTGAGGCATAACAAGTAAACAGCTTATACAAGCCTAAGCCTGAAGCTGAGCACCTGCGCCTCGAATAAGATCATTGTTTGAGTAAGGTTTAAATAATTTAGTACAAATTGGCTTTCCTATAGGTGTTGACAAGCACATCATCACTAGTTACTAATGAGTACAGGATTCCAGAGGTCTGCACAGATATCACCCTCCTCCTCTGACTGCGCATGTGTCCCTCGAAACAAAGTATTTCACAAACAAGCACCTGGAGACCTTGATTAAAAACCACCTGCTCTGAAGCTCTTGGGAAGACAGATTGCACAGCGTGCAGGTGGCCTCCACAGCACAGCTTGCTGATATTTCTGATAGCTGGAGTCACTGAAATAAAGTTTGCTTCCCTTCCTCCCACACACATACCCAACCCTTTGTGCTGGTTGGCCTCGTGAAAGGAGTTTATGAGTGTGCCCTCAAAGAGTCTGACACAGCCTGACTGCAATGACAGAACTGATGAGTCTAACAAACCCTGCCTTTGTGACGGGACAGGCCTTTCTTATCGCTGATTACCTTTCGGCCTGATACTGCAAAAATAGTGATATTTGGTGAAAAGAGGACAAAAGCATCCCAGGGATAACCAGTGATAAGCAACCATTTGAGAAGCTTCATCACCTGTTGCACAATTTTCCCCTATCCATCCCTGTGACTCTATGGATGGTTAACGGAAAACCATGCAGATGCAATGAGATCTGACGTCCCTCTCCCTGATCCTGCAGGAGGCTCTTTATACAAATGGGATCCCTCCACTTTAATGTCATTTTTATTTTCTGGTCCGCTGGTCTTGCCACAAGGTTCTCGTGGGAGTTTCAGTGCTGTGCTTTCAAAGATGGAACACAAGAAAGTGAGGGGGAGCTCTGCTGGGTCTGAGCTCACATGAGGAATTTCTGCAGTGCCTTGGATCTAAAAGATTCTCTGAAAAGGACTGGAATAGCCACACACCCTGAATAAATTAACTCTTTGTGGGAAAGCCCAGGAGCCTTTTCTGTCTGTGTGTATGCATCATTTCAAAACTGATACATCACTCAGAGCTGAAGCAAGGAGCTCATCACATTTCCGTGCCCAGCTACAGCCCTTTGCCAAAAGCAAGAGGCAGAGAAGAAGAGACCTCTGGATCCTTTAGGTCTGCTTGCCCTGCTGCAGAGACAAGGCTTATCCAAGAGGGCAATTCAAGTTAGTCAGACAGCAAGGGCAACAATTCCACAGGACAAAGATGGGAAACCAACTTAAAGATGGTGTTTCTAACCTGGTAGCCTGAAAAGCTGTTGAGAAACACAAATATTTCCAACACAATAGAATGCAAGCCCCTGCTGTTATTCTGATCTGCAGGTTGAAGCAATGGCTATGGCCTGCTCCTGTCGAAGTATGTGTCACAACCTTGGACCTGAGTTCCTGGCAGCACAGCCACCTCCAGCTCCCTGCTGGAGCTGTCCTCGGGCTGCACTAAGCGTAGCTGGCTTTGTTTCCACACGCATTGTGTGGGGCCAGCCCTGAGTCATCCAGGAAAAACTCCCAGCTGTCACTCCCTCACCTGCCAGCTCCAGAACCCAGGTTAGACTCAAGGTGTCTCAAGGGCTTGGAAAATCTATAAGAGCAGCAGAACGCAGGAAGTCTGCCTGTGAACATCCAGTCCTGCCCAGAGCCAGAACTCTTTTGGGCACCTTTACTCTTCCATCGCCCACAGCCACTGAAATTTCATCAAGCACCTGGCAAAAATAGTCTAAATTCCTAACAAACAGAAAACAGCTTCTAGAGAGCACCATTTCTAAGTCAGACCAAACACACAGAGTAATATTTCTAGTTTTAAGAGAGATAAAATCTGGAGGTGAAGGAGCAATAATTTAATCTCAGTGTAAGGCAAGTTGTTGTAAGAAACATGTTCCTTATCTTGAGATAAACAAGTAATAGCTAACAGCTTTTATAGTTTATCCTTACTTATTTCTTCAGGTTAATTGAATTTCAGATTTGATAATCTAGTAAATTTAGAACCCTAACCTGCAAGGGTTAATTGAAACTCCTAAAAGACATGATTGCTCACATCTCCTGCTCTCCAAGCTTATTATGCATTGTGTCATGGGCAACTCTCCAGGCTACATTTCACTATGCGAGGCCTGATTAAAGCAAGTGAGGTGGTCATTCCACTTTGCTTATTGCAGCTTAGAGTTCACAACCTGAGGGACATCATGTCTGGAAAAGGAACCACACTGAGATTAAAGGACATTCCATATTTAGAGAAAGGATGGCCGTATACGATGCTGACCACCATCCAAATGAAGTGAACGAAGAGAAGCAGTCTGGCTTCAATGAGAGCTGGACTGCATCCCACGACTTCTGGGAAGAGGTTAAAGATGCAGTTTGTTCAGTGGGAGTTAAGATATGAAAGCAGATAATTAATGTGGTGCGAAAGAAGAGAATACAGGAGCATTTTACTAGCATAGGAGCAAAGGAAGGAAGAAAGAACATCTCAGTCAAAGCAGAGGATGCACGTAACAGTTGCAGACATTTCCACTTTTTAAAACAAACAACAAGAAGCAGAAAAATTCCTGGAAGGCAGACTGGAGATTACCAAAAATAATTAGATTAGCAAAACCAAAATGCATAAAATAAAGATTTGTACTTCAGGAATGCTAGCTAATAAAGGCTATGCTCAAGGTGGAGTTGTTACAGTACCTTTCCACCCAGAATCACAGGCATGACTTCAGGCTTCACACCAGTTCTCTCCATCAGTGTGGAAAGGCAGCCTGTCTTCTTAGCTGGGAAGTCAAATGAGACTAGATGATCCAAACTACAACTTTCTCTTGTGTTCAATAAGCTAAAGGAATAGAGATGATTGAGCAAAACCACATCCAAGGAAAACATGCCCCAACTCTACTAGCCCTGTGGCTATGGGAAAGCCATAGCCTTTTTGCCCAAATAATCTGCAAAAGATAAAGATAAAGAAAGTATGTTTTAACCACAGCAGCCCTGTGTGCCACCAGAGAAGGAGACTTTTTCTTAGCTCACCCCTTCTTTTCTCAGCTTTCAATTCCTTTCCATTGTTTTATGATGGCTGGCTGGATTTCTCCTTATTTAACCAAAAAAATCCAATAATAACTTCTCAGAATAACTGTTAGGTGGGAATTTTTTCCTTTACTAAGCATTCGTTTTTCACCCATTGGAAAATATCAATTCATCACAAATGTAATCGGAAATGGTTTTAGGTCTGGGATGGGAGGGAACTGAGAGAAACTGAGAGTCCAGGAATTAGGACTCTGAATCAGTGAAAGGGAGGACTTGACCTCTGGTGTCCCACAGCCCGGATGAGTACATTAACCACTAAGCTATTCCAAGGCAGGAGGTGAGTCTGTCTCGTCTCAGAAAAGTGTCTAAAGGGATGGATTTTGTTCCAACATAGCACAAAAACAAATTGCAAATCTTCCTCCCCCCCTTTCTTTAAATTGAATTCTTGTTCTCCAGCCAGCCCAGCTTGGTATTAGTTTTGTGTGAGTTAAACAGACCAGACACGTTTCTTCCTGTTGGTATTTGATAAATATTCAGTAAAAGGGAAAAAAAAAAAAAAAAAAAAAAAGAAAGAAAGAAAGAAAAGCTCAATCTGTGTTTAGATATATTTCAAGCTGAAGTCAAGACCAGACCTAGCCAGAGAGGGAACGCAGGAGCTCAAGGCCGTGGCCGCACCACCATGGACAGCGCCCTGGGGCTGGAGCCGGGCCACGCTCCGCCGGCCGCGGCACCGGCACCGCCGGGCGCTGCGGGGCAGCGGCAGCCCCGGGGACTCATCACCGCCTCCTCGCCCTCAAAGCTGGAAATTGCTCCTTTCGCTGTCTGCTGGATTCTAGGAACCAGACAGAAGATTTGGCAAAGCTCCCCTCGGTTCCACGCAGCTTTTTGTGTTTCTGCTTTACCCCCTCCCGGCCCCGCCCGTCCTTTCTCGAGGGCATGAAATTAAATGCATATTGTGGGAATAAACGGCGCGCTGTGCCAACAGCTGAGCTGGGGGAACTCCGGCCGCCCCTCGGCTGCGAGACGCGGCTCTGCTCAGCCGCTCCATCACTGTTTAATAAGGGACAATTCTGTGCTCGCTTGGAGCACCACGGAACGTCTGGGGCTTGCTGAGGGGGAGGGAAAAAGCGGGTTTGTCTTTCTCCCCGAGCAATCCTTTCACTCAGTGCGACCATGATACCATGTCAGACGTGAAAGAGGGAGTTTTCGATTCCCGACGGCCACTGGGGAGCCAGAGAGGAGAGCGCCCGTCATGAGAGCTGGGCACTGCAGAGCCCAGCAGGGCTAGGTCGTGGGCGAGAATGAGTGTGTGCTAGAAAGTCTGCCCCAGTCTGCGAGCAGTCGTGCCTACTACCGATTGCACCGCAGCCTCGTCCTCAAGCCCACCCTGGGAGCCTTGGAAAAATATTCTGGAGCTTCACACCTCGCCTGCAAAGAGCCGCGCTCGCCGGATCAGAGAGATTGAGCAAGTCAGGGGATTTCTGGTCCTCGCAGGACGAGTCCAGCAATCACTGTGGTGCCGCTCCCTTCCCTTCCCCGCCAGACTCTCCAGCCGTCAGCACGCCTGTGTTTTTTTGCTGAACACCATTTTTTCCACCCTGGGAAGGCTGGGGAGGTTAAACTCCCCGTCTGAACCGAAGCCCTGGACGGGTGCAACTGAGGTTATAGAAATCCGGGAGGGGAAATGACGAAAATGCTTTATTGTGAATAAAACAAGAGGGAGGAGGGAGAGGCGGAACTCCACAGAGGTGAAGGATGGGAAGTTGGAGGAGCTGAGGATTTAGCCCGTCTCCGAGCGCCGGGCGGGGGTTTAGTCATTACTTCCCTCTGCCTCCCCGAGGCTGCAAGGGCACCTCCTCCCCTGAGAGCTGAACCTGTCCCGTTGCTGGCTTTTGTTTCGCTCCTTGAGAGGCTTCTGCGGGGAGCCCGGTCACGCACCCGCCCGCAGCCCCTGGCCCTGTTCCCCGCTCGGGAAAACCTGGGACAGGGACTTATCTTTCTAGCCAAGCTCCCAGGTCAACCTCCTCGTAGAAAAGCTGATTTATGCCTGTTTATGTATGGAAAAAAAAGGAGGCAGAAGCCAAGCGCGGCATCCCTCCAAAATCTCATTGTGTTTGAGGCGGGAAGACGGGAGATAGTGGAGTCAGAAAACCTAAAATGATGAAGTTTGCCTTGTCGCGGCAGAGAGGGCTTTTCCAGAAGGGCAAACACGGGGTTTTGCCTCAGCTCTCCACGGCTGAAGCCTTTCCCGGGTCAGACCGGTTCTCTCCGCGCATCCCGGCTGCAGAAATAGCCAGCAGCCGCCAGCTGCTCGCCCTGGCGCGGAGCCCTGCCGCCACCGGGGCCCGGCAGGTGAAAGCCCCGCAAAGCTGCGGGGTTTTCCCCTCTCCCAGACACCGGGCCAGCCGTGCCCGTGGGGCTCCGTGAGAGCAGCCGGGCTCGGCACAGGTGTGGGGATTGGAATCGCGCCTAAAGCTCCTAAAGCCGGTCCATCCTCTAGTCCAGCCTCATCCCTCTCTCCCCTCCGAGGCCAGGGGACGCCGGCAGCCGGCCGGGCCGGACCGGGAGATGCTGCAGGTGGGGCGGGTCCCTCCCGGGAGAGCATCTCCCGCCGCAGCCTGCGGGGGAGGGAAGGTTTAAACGCCAGGTGAGGGGTCTTTTCTCCCCTCTCCCCTGAGGTGGGCTCAGGCTCGCGGTAGGCTTGGGACCAGGAGTTTGCTCACGGGAACGTGAGATTGCTCATTTGTGTACGTGGCAGGTGACAAGCCGCTGTGCCCGTGGTTGCAGATGACAGCCCTGGAGGAGCAGGGGGGCAGGGGGGACACGGGGTGATAGTGAGTCTCCTAAAAGCCTTTGGCATTGCTCAGGTCCTGCCGTATTAGCACAGCCATAGCTGGGTTGTGTTATTTTTTTTTTCTCTTCCGTCTTCCTTTTTTTTTTTTTTTTTTTTTTTTTTCCCAAGCCCACTGAGGCAGAGAAGAGGCAAACTCAGCCATAGGAAGGTGGCTTGTGATGTCACAAGTTTGCTCTTTTCAATAAAAGCAATGGAGAAGGGTCTCCCTCACTATATATATTAGGGGAAGCTTCTGTTCTTCATAATAAAAAGAGCAGCAAGGGAGAAAAGCACCTGCTTTTAACACCCTTTATTTTGCCCTAATCTGTTACAGGCAGAATCAAAGCTCTGTAGGCTGGATTTTTGAAAAGTATTGCCTTTATTATTTTTTTAAATTCATTTAACTTCTTTTTTATTTCTTTTTCTTTTTCTTTTTTTTTTTTTTTCTTTTTTTTTTTTTTTTCCATTTTCCTTCTTCTTAAGCATAGAACATAGTTTTGGAAGCGATTGCTGAGAAGAGCAACCACTGTTGGCCAGAGTGATCTTTGAGAGGCACAGACAGCTGTAACTCAAGGAAAAGGTGAAGTGATAAATTAAGAAGAAACTTCAGGATTCTGAGTTTATAGAGGCTATTTATTTTTCCTGAGTCTGTAAAGGATGATTGATGTGTGTTGGTTTTTGATGCATTTTTTAAAGTCATTTCTGGGGAGAGGAAATTCGAAAAATATTTGATGGAAGTTTTAGTTTTAACATGAGCAATACACCTGATGAGTTTTTGGGGGTTGTTTTCTGGGGATGTCACAATTATTTTTAATTAGTCGAAAGGGCAGTGTAAATCCAAGACGCCTATTAGTTATACATTTTAATTTATAGCCTACCAGGTGTTCAAGGAATTTATTTACAGCATAAACGATTTAATGTTTTCAGCATGATTTCCATTTCAGCTCTTATGCTGTGGGTTTTATTTGCCTGTGTGGTGTGGAATCTGGGCTTTTAAATCGTGTCAGCAAGCGTCGTTCAACTTCAAATAACCTGCAGGTAGAAAAACGCTTTGCTTTGCACCTAAACCTTCTCGGAGCGCCTTAATTCGGGGGCAGGATGAGAAGGAGCAGGCAGCCGGCACGCCTCAGCGCTTTGTTGCGGCTGGTGCGGGTGTTGGGAAAGCATTCCCTGTAAATCAGGCTGTCAGCGGCACAACCAGCGACCCCGCTGCCCCGGCCGCGGTCCCCGGGGAGGCTCGGCGGAGCCCCGCGGAGGGACCAGGGCTCCCGGGACGCTGCGGGCACGGAGCTGGCGCGCCCAGCTGCGGCTGGCACGGCCCGGCCCGCGCCGTCGAACGCGAGGAGATCGGCGGGCAGGGAGGGCATTCCCTCCGGGAGAGCCGCCGGGCTGGGGACGAGGGGCGCGCCGCCCCCCGGCTCTGTCCCCGTGTCCCCTCGGAGCAGCCGGGGCAGCTCCGCGCACGAACGGGCTGGAGAGGCGGGCGGGCTGCGTCACCTTCGGGTTTCACGCGAGCGCTGTCCCGGGATGGAAAAGTTTGGTGCCTCCCTCGGGGGGTGCGGGGCTGCCGGTGCCCGGCGGGGCTCGGGACTGGCCGGGGCTGGCCGGGGCTGGCCGGGGCTGACCTCCCGCCGCTCCGGCCACCGCTGTCCCCGCAGCCCCGCGGCGCTGCCCGCCTCGCACGGGAGCGCAACCTGACGCGGCGGTTTGCAGCGCCCTGGCCAGGCTGAAGGAGGGCGAAGTGGAAGGCGAAAAAGGGAGAGGAGGAGAAAACTTTCCACTAGTTTACTTTTTTGGCCAGGAGCGCCTGTGTTCATAGACCGCGAGTCCTTCCCCCAGCCCTCCCCCTGAGCTCCCCCCCTCCCTTCACTAGCGTACAATTAGCATCATTAGGAACCGACCCTCCGGCTAATAGGGGAACGGCGACCAACCACGGTAGGTGCCTGCAAGGAAAGGCGGCAGCAGTCCCGGGCAGCGCTCTGGGGCTTGAGCTAAAAAGCGCTCCCAGCGATGGGAGGAATCCCCGCGGCAGGGGAGACGCTGACCCGGGGGTAAACACAAAAAGGGAGAGCTGGAAGGTGAGCGAGAGAGGAGTGCGGCTGCAGAAGATGCGGAGAGCTTGGCCGGAGTTCTTGGGGTCCGCCGAGTGCATGTGCTGCCGGGTGTTTCCCTTTCTTCGCTCCTTTTTGATTGCGGGCCCGGGAAGCGCTGATTCCCAGTCTCCGTTTTGGCTGTGGGTATCCCGCCCGGGCTCTCGCTCTCTCCGCACATGTTCCTAGGGCGCCATCTCTTTGCAAAACCCTCCGTCCTCCCGCAGGTCTCCCAGAGGCTGCTCCGGAGCGTGTGAACATCGCAGGCTGCAGCCCAGTCCAACCTGCCGGGCCAAGCATGCTTCCCAGCCCCTGAGCCTCCCGGGGCTACCGCTCCTCCCAGACCTCTCGGGCTCTCCAGACAGGCAGCGACCTTTGCTTGTCTCTCCTTGTCACCGCTTGTCTCTCTCCTTGTCACTGTTGGGGACCAAAACTTTCTGGCAGCTGGAGACGTGAACCTGACCCTTTTTTTTTGCAGAGGTATACCGAAAGCCAGATGTGGGGATGCATTCCCCCTCCGCCTCAGCCTGCGTGTGTGTTTGTGTGTCCGCGCGTGTTTACAGAGAAGCCAGCAGCTGAGCTGACTTTTGGGAATCTTCCCTTATCTGCAAAGAGGGCTTCTGCTGTAACATAAAGCCCTGAGAGAGCGGCTTAGCGGACTAGAACTAAACAGGGCTCAGGGAACTCGCTGAACCCCGCTCTAACCCTGTTGAAATGAGAGCTAGGAGCTTTTTGAACTAATACCGAGAGAGATCTTGCCTGCGGGCAGCGAGAGACAGAGAGAGGGAGGGAGGGAGGGAAAGAGGGAGGGAGGGAGAGGCAGACAGCAAGGAAGGGAGAGAGACAGAGCGAAGTTTGGAAGGAGTGAGCCGAGAGCTCAGAAAGTTTGTTTTTCCTTCACTGCCTCGGAGCTGGTAGAGCCGAAGCGAGGACTCCTTGAGGACGGCGCTGGCGCATCTGTCCCTCGGGACTGACCTCTCTTTCCTTGCAGGTTTTGAGCCCCGGAGGATACAATGTTCGCAAAACTCTTCCAGCAGTGGAGTTTCGCAGTGTTCCTGCTGAGCTACTCCGTGCCCTCCTACGGGAGATCAGTAGAGGGGATCAGCCGCAGACTGTGAGTTTCTCTTTTTCTTTTCTTCTTTGCCTTTATTCGCCCTCGCCGCGGCGGCGGGGCGGGTGGGGAGGAGGGAGGGAGGGAGGGAGGGAGGGAGGCAGCCCGGGAGGCTCCGCAGCGCTGCCGGCTCTGCGCGGGGCCGGCCCGGGTTACCTGCCCCAGGTGCTCCCCGGCGCTGCCTGGGAGCCAGGGGGAGGCATTCGGGGCAGGGAAAGGGCTCTTTGCAGCTCTCTGACCGTACAAAGCTTTGGGGGACGCGATGTGAAAGCTGAGGGGCTTCTCTTCCGACACACCTGGGGGATTGTTGCGCAGCTGCCCGGGACCCTCGCAGGGAGCATCCCGGTTTATCCAAATGCTCCGTGTTACACAAACTTACTGACACTTCCTCGGCTCTGGCGTGGAGCCAATGTTGATAGGGGTAGGGGAAACACGCAGAAGTGAGGGCCAACATGACACTGAAGTACGGAACAATTTCTTTGGACTTCTGCCACTTCAGGGGAAAAAAAAAATCCAAAAGGAGTCCAGTATCTTACTTAGAGGCAGAGGCATATTTTTTGATAAATGTTAGTGTAACTTAAGACAGTCTGTTCAGGAAATGACCTTTTTGCTTCTTCCAAAATAATCAGCCTGGTTTATAGTAATGCCCGTACACAAAGTGCAGGAGAAGCCTCTTCTCTGATGCAGGAGCAGCTGTCTCTCACATCTAACTCGCCGGCTTTCTCTGGACTTGCATCAGATTTTCTAAGGAAGAAACACCTCAGTCACACTGGGGAGGGCTGTATTGTTATTCAGTTCCAAAGGAAGCCAAGCTGGAGAAAGAGTTCTGGAAAATCCGGTCAAAACTTACAGGGAAACATGACACAGCAAACAATTTCAGATGGGTTTCCTCGTAAATGTTTTATTATATATATAAGGACAAGATCTCCAAATAGCATTTCCTCTGCCAGTTGAGCAACACACATAATAATAATAGCTTTAAAAAAACACCAAACACCCAAAAGAAAAAAAAATACCCCAGGTGAAGTGACTTTAGACACACCTAAAGTTTGGCACCAGGCAGAGAGCTATTACAAATCTCCTACAGCAAATTGTGTAGAACATGTTATTGCTGATAATGTTACAGCATATTATTCTCAGTCCATTTAACTGCTTTGTACTCCTGAAAGCTGATCTTAGGCTATTTTTTTTTCTTTTGGGACCATGTTATATAGAGAAACTTAAGTTTCAAAACTAAATTAAAAAAAAAAAGAAAATAGTTGAAGTGCAGTTAGATACTGTTATTTTCTTGGCTAGGAAACTTTGAACTGGATCTAGGCCAAAAAAAAAGATTTGCAGAGAAATACTCTTTCTCTTTTTGTAGTTAGCATAGTTCTAACACTTGTTTTTAAAGGTCAGGATTAGAGGTCTTCCCAACTTCCCCATTCTGTCCTGACAGGGGGGAAGAAAAGTGTGAGCTAACCAGTGAAAACGCATTTCTCAGCTCCCTCTTTGCTCTGGCATGTAAAACACACACAAGAAACCAGTCAGCTGTCAGTTAGTGGCATTCATGTAGTTTTGTTTGTGGGCGCAGCACAAACACAGACACCACACTCAAACATGTGTCCTGTTTTAATATCGCCACAAACCATTCCTAGAGTTAATGGTTAATAACTCATTCAGGCTTTGAGATTTTTTTTTCTCAGTCAAAAACGTAAGCCAGTAATGGATGAAAATACTGAAGCACATTATTATAGACATGCAAAAATAATCAAAATTACATAGGCCTGGTTCTGCAGACCTTGCTGAAGCAGATATCTCATGGCAAGAAATAGCAAATTGTCCCAAGAAAAGATTTCCAGACATGTTATTTGTTATAGGAGTGCTTTAGCTGCTAAAGAACTTCTGAGAAACCAGTAATGCCTCAAAATGAAATTACATATTTTTATCATCATGTGCAGACATCGCAGCATCATGTCCCTAGATCTGTTCAAAATATTTTTCTGAAGCCTGAGATAGGTTGAGCAGATTTCCCTCCCTTTGGAGTCACTGGCAAGGGCACTCACAGCCTTGCAAAATACAGAAAGCTGACTGAATCCTCCTCAGTTATTTTGCTGTATTTAGGATCAGACCCAACATGAACAGTCAAGGATAATAACAGCTAAATAAGAGCAGCTCTCTGAGATAGAAATTGGTAGCTTGAAGAATGTTGCCTTTTAGAAACGCTAGATATCTCAAGGGAAAAAAAAAAAAAAAAAAGAAGGAGGAATGTGCCTGAAAAGAGCAGCTTATCTGGAAGTACGTGAAGTCAGGATAGTCACAAGTCATGGATTTGTGCTGCCCTCCCCATGATGAGACACTCGGCCTCATATGTACACAGTGTACTTGGATCCAGTAATTAGTTTGGATGCTCTGGTCAAGTACAAACCATCAACATCCCTCTCTCAAAAGTGTCTGCCACATGTGAGCCTAGCATTTACTGCTCTTGGTTTGGGTACAGGATCCTTTTCCTTGGATGAGAGGTGCATTTTATAGAAGGATGGAAGGGACCTCTAGTGGGTCATCTTAACCCTAACAGCCTAATGTTTTTTTCCCATATTGTGGCCAATATGTGAATGCAATCATTGCAGTCTCCATTGCCTTCCTCCTCTGAGTGTGTGGGTGAGATATTGTTGATATCTCCATTATGAAGCACTTCTTACATCAGTCCTCTTGGGCAAGCCTTTCTCCATGACTTACAAACACAGGAGTTGTTTGAATAACTGAGGCAGAAGGAGGCAGAAGGTCAAAGAGATACGTATCTACCACATCTTTGTTTCAAGGAGGTTTTTTTGTCTAGAGTATACAAAGGAAGCTGGGAGGCAAAATGTAATCCTTAAGTCTGGCTGAGTAATAGAAGTCATGTGAAATGTAACACTACATAATGTTATACAATCATCTGGAATAGCAGAATGTTATTTGGGGCCAGACTTGATGCTAAATATCATACAGACATTTAAAGAGAAACCTACCCTCTTTGGCACACCAGTCCCTCACACGTCAATCCCTGCATTATTTTGGAAATGCATACTCACTCAAGATGTAGATCTTGTAATGCTCTCTGACTGCCTTGTGTGTACTGGAACCAAATGTTTAGGTTTCAGCTCTGTAAAATGGAATAGGTTTTCAATCAAGAGGACTTTAATAACAGGCTTTGGAGAGTCAAGATTTTGTCACAGTGGGGAAGTTGACCAAATACACATTAGAGGATTAAGGCAGCTTTGGGTTGTCTGTGATAGAAGGAATTATCCTTGGTAGTTCACAAGAGGCAGTAGGAAAGCTTTGCTCATCACATGAGGCACTGGTTTACACTCCCTAAAGCACAGGGATTTCATACACTTTCTATGAACGGGAAGAGTGAAAGCAGAACTGCATTTCCCATGCAAATTTCCTGAGAAAATAGACTGCTGGAGCTCGGAATGTAACCTGAGTCACACTCAGGACAGCCTGACAGGCAGCACAGAGGCAGTCACACAGAGGAGCCCAGGGTGCTGGTTTTATTGGCCTACTTGCCAGTCAGACAGACCCTAATGAGAAGGGTGTTGGAGATGGCTCTTGTTCAAAAAACTTCTTCTGAGGGAGATCACGAGCTTGTGTTAACAGTCACAGCTGCACTGAAGAGAAAGACATGATAAATAATGTATTATCACATTGCATTTTTGCTTAAGGACATTTAGAAGAAGGGTATAAAATATTTTTCCTAAAGGCTGAAGTCATCTAAAACTGATTTTGGGACATTTAAAACACTGACAATATTTGATTACATGTGTACTCACAAGCCTCTGTATATGCAGAGCTGATTTTGAGCAAGATTTTGACAGTCATCTTCCAGTCTCGTTGTGGAACAGGGGAAAGCTGCTGTTTGAATTTTGCACTGAGCAATAGAGATGTAGTATCACTTCAATCCACCACTTGAGCCCAATACTCAAAAAGTGCAGCCCTACAAAGACAGAAATTGAAGGGGATGCTCTTAAAACAGAGCTGCTTGAAATTGCCAAATTCCAACAGCTCTACTGTTGATCAAGTCATAAACCTGAAGAGTTTGGCTGGGGGGACTGAGAAAGAGAACCTGCAGAACACTCCCAAATACTTTGCATTTTCAAATCTGGTAACGTAGCAGGAAAAAGAGGGATGGGATGGAAGGAAGGAATATTCACTCCCAGTGATGTGTCTTCTTCCAGTTCACCTGCATGCAGAAACCACTTCTTACCCAGCTAATTGACCAAATGATTATAGGACAAGCAAAGCAGTGAATGGAATTTCTTTGGCCAGTGAGAATCCAGTCACATGCCATACCCCGATGCAAGAGGAGAGATTCCATAGCCAAACTCTGCATGCTGGAGTAGAGCAATTGGAAGGATAAACTGTATTATTGCATTCATGGGAACGTAGCTAAAATCCCAGCTTGTGCTCTGTCTGTGGTTCTCAGCACAGCTGTGAACTTCAAGAAAAAGGCATGTATTTTCTCACATTTCCCCTGGTTATTTATTATCCAGGTGTCATTTGTATCTTCTTTCCTCAGATGTTTAATACATTCTTTGCCAGTACAATATCTCTAAAAGACAGATAGCTACTCAGCTCCCAGTTCCTTGAAAACAAGACAGAGCTCAGTGTACCAAAAGGTCAGGATGAACTTTGGAAAAACCACTCCAACAAACCAGGATGCTCTTGAAGAAGATCCAGTGAAGAGGGTTAGCATAAAATTCGAACAGCGCAGCGGAGAAGAAATTTGGCCCCAAAAGTTCACACTTCAAGCAATACTAGGAGGGCATCTAAAACCACAATTAGACACAAGTGACCAAGCAATAAATCCACAGGAGAGGCTGAGGCTCATCTCTGCTGATGCTCAGGCTGCCTCCTTGGATAGCTCATTATGGACAAAAGTGCCTGTGCTTTAGGCACCCAAATTCAATAATTTTTCCCTTACACTCCTGCATTTGCACTTATTTAAACGTAGGAGTAAAATGCACTTTCATGTGCTTGTTTATGTTTCTGAAGTACATGACTGAGCAGAAGATAATCACTAGAATGATGCTGTATAAACACTGCTTCCGGCTCCAGTACAAGTGCTGGGTTTTCCCTCTCTTGCTGCATTATCTGACCCTTTAGTTTTCATATCTCTGACAACTGCCTTCCTGCTTTTAGTGCCTCAAGTGTGATATATTAAGAGTCATGATGCTTTCCTAGAACAGAGCAGTGACTAATCCAGCTCCAGCGGTGTGTGATCGGTCAGCTGAGAATTATTACCCGCTTAGGTCTTTCTCTTCTCTGCTGAGAGCAGCTACTCTGAGGATGAAGCAAGACTTCCAGCAGTCTGGCTTCACTGGCTGTCTCCAAGCCTTGTACATGGTCACTGTGGCCATCACAGCTGGAGAAGAGGAGCTCTGCCAAACACTGGGCAATAACCAAATCCTAAACATTTTTTCCCTCTCCTCTCTTTTCTTCCTTTAGCAAACGGGCTGTATCAGAGCACCAGCTATTGCATGACAAGGGCAAGTCAATCCAAGACTTACGAAGAAGAATATTCCTTCAAAATTTAATTGAAGGTGTCAACACTGCAGAGATCCGTGCAACGTCAGAGGTGTCACCTAACCCTAAACCTGCCACCAACACCAAGAACTACCCTGTCCGGTTTGGCAGTGAAGATGAGGGCAGATACCTAACTCAGGAGACAAACAAATCACAGACCTACAAGGAGCAACCCCTGAAGGCGTCAGGGAAGAAAAAGAAAGCAAAGCCTGGAAAACGTAAGGAACAAGAGAAGAAAAAGAGGCGAACCCGCTCAGCTTGGCTAAATTCTGGCTTGTACGGAGACATCGTGACTGAGAGCCCACTCTTGGACATCTCTGTTACTACACATAATCAAACTTTAAGGTAATTCTGCTATATTCTTTTGGGGAGCATGCCATGTGTATAACTGAAGTTGTTATCCCTTGGTGTGAGAGCTGAGGCCAAGGCCTCGCTCAAACTGGGAGTAAAAGCGGACCTTTGTGCTCGTGATTTGGCAGTGGCTTTTCAAGCACGGTCTCAAGGTGCTCTCTGCAGGTAAGTGCCTCTTCCACCTTGCACTGGGGACAGAGCCTTTCTTTCCTTTGAGACACAATCCACGTAAACAACTTACTGCTGAAATCTGCTTCCTGAAGCTGAGTAGCAAGTGAAGGTAATTCTGTAAAAAGGAAGCACATCACAGTCACTAAATTTTCCCTTCCTGCTTTAACTGTAGGGTATCTCACATCGTATCTTGGTCCCACACTTGGGCCTCAGCAGAGTGAAAGCTTTGACTTTTATTTAAGGCTTTGCATCTATAAAATGGCGAAGTTTTCTTTCCTTCCTCTCAACACCTCCCCTTTTTTGGCAACTTTCCTACCCTTGCTTTACAGTTTTTCATTTTACTGTTTAACCTTAGGGGAGAACATGGAAAAATTCTCTCTCTAATATCTGCAAACAACGCAGACCATCCTTTCACCATAAAATTTTCCCTACCATCATTAGGATTTTTTAATTCAGCCCCATCCTTTTGCCAGCTTGTGAAGCAATTACGTTGCTGCTTAAAAATGTTTGGCATTGCTCTTGGAGAGGGACATGCTTCCCTCATGCCTGACAGTGAAGGATTTTTAGGGCAGTGGCCTGGAGACATCAGCCTAGACGTCCCAAGTGAATCATCCCCTTGCAGGCATCTCAGCTTGAGTGGAAATCTGCACACTTGCAGACAAAGCCAAGGATTCCACTCTTCAGTTCTCCTCAAATGCATTTCACCAGCAAAACCCCATCCTTTTCTCTCCTCCTCCCCTTCACCTTGGCAGAACAGAGACATCAGAGAAGTGCCACTTGCTTGCAGTAAATCCCTTGGAGAGAGACACCAGCTGTGGGATTTACTAAAAATCCAGCCTGGGGTTTAGCTTTACAGGCCACAGTTTGCAATGTGCTCTATCACCTCAGCTCATGCTGGCATCTAAAGGAGCTACCAACACCTGGGGCTGGGCACTTAGACCATGGGCCAGGGTATCCCTGACCATAAGCCAGGATATCCCAGACCACAGGTCAGTTGTCATGACTGCAGCAGGTAGGAGGGAAGTAAGAGACACTGGTTTGTCTCAGCACCTCAGGAAAGGCAAACTTCAGGATTCTGCTCAGGAGGTGCCTGAGGGTTCAACAGATATCAAGGGACTATGTTGGTCAGTAAACAACACCTGTCTTGAGCACAAAGAAATCTAGAATGTAGAAAATACATCCTAGGGAACTTCAGCAGTTACTTCTTTTTCTTGCTGGGCTGTCTTTGGTGTCCATCTAAGGGGATATATAAAAGAGCTACAGGTACAACCCTGTTGATTGTCTCAGTTCAGCCTTTCTGTTTGAAGTGTGTCTGGATGGCTGAATGCTCTCAGCTTTACTGTGGAGTCCAACATCCAAATGCAGCATTCTCACAGATTCCTAAAGAGAACCTGTATTTTACATAATTAATTGGAGATGATTAAACTAGGAGAATCCGTTAAAAAACAAAAAGGGAATTCCTCCTTCACAAGTACAGAGAACATGTTGGTTCAGCCCTAACAAACTTCTAGTACCTGAGTTTTTAGTTATCTCAGTAGGCTGGCAAAAGAGGTAAGCTTTAAGCATGATTTTCACTGTATCTTTGTGCTTCTTATTTGCTGAACAACCTGGATTAAATCTTCATGACAATTCTCTCTGATCAGTCTTGAAAAGAAAATTTTGGGTTTAGGTAAAAAAATGGAGACAACAATAATATAAACTCTAGATCTTTTGACTTACTACAAGGAGTATCTCATGGAAGAAGCCAATCTTGCAAAACCTAGGTCCAAATCACAGAATGCAGCTTGCAAATTATCATTAGTACAGAGCCCACTATCAAGATGTGGCTAAGCTTAAACTTTAAAACCAAGCCTAAAATCCAGGCTAAACTGAAAATGTCACCTTCTTAGAAATGAGCCTGAGTACTGCAGACACACACACATACACAGCCTTGCTGTATGAATTATGTGCCATTGTTACACCTGTTGGAATACATCCTGAAATGGACCCTAATATTGTTGCTGGCTAATTATCAAGGAGCTTCATGCTAGCATTTCCATTCCAGGCACTTTAAAAGTTATTTCTCATGAACATTCCAGCTATATTCCCATTTAAATTAAATTAAGGTGCTCTTACTTAATTTGCAAAAAATCTTTTTCAATGAATAAAGTCCTGAATGATAGATGTAGCTTCCCTTTCAATGTGCATGTTAAGAAAACCTTTCACACTCTCCAGGAGCTGAGTTTTGTTGTGCCTCACACCCCTACACTTTTGCCACATAGGATGTTACCCCGAGCTCTGGTGATCAGTCCTGCAGCAGAGAGAATCCCACTCCATCCTATATCTCCACATTCCACCCTTAAGTGTTTCCCAGGGAACCCCTAAAACACATGTGCTCTTTACAGGGACAGAAGGGAAAAAAAAGCCCAGCCCTTCAGCATTTCCTGCAGCACCTCTGAGAAAATTCATGTTGGAGTACAAGGAATACATTGACAGGGTGGGAGCAGGCTCTGCTTTGTTCTCATGGGGAGAGAACTCACACCAGCCTGCAGCATCCCCTGGAAAACTCCCAGGTCTCAGGACTGGGTGCAGCTCGTTGCTTCAGCTGGGCTGAATGCAACAGGAGCTGGAAGGCAACAGGATGGGATGGTTGCTTTCTTTCAGGACCAAGCTGTCTGGCTCCCAGAGGGAAAGTTTCAGGATTAGAAGATTATTATTCAGGATTATTTTCACTCAGTCAGACACAGGAAGAGATGCTATCAAGGGTGTGCTCGCTGCAAGCCCTGAGCAGCCTTTGCTCACACACACACCACAGCCCCCTGCCTAAGGGGTGGTCTATCAGTGGGAAAAAGAGACAAATAAGCCCCATGGCACTGCTTTAATCAGAACATGACATCACACCCCAGCAGTTAACACAGCATTGCCACAGCATTAACAAGCACTCAAAACTATTTTTGCTTTTCTCCAACTGTGTTTTCTTTTTTTCAGCACTTGACATTTTTATCATAGGGTGATACAATTCTTCTGCCTGTAGCACTCAGGAATCCTCTTGCATGAGGATAAAAAAGCCCCTTTCCATTCCTCTGAGGGTACAATGGCCTCAGTGTGTGACAAACTGTGGGTCATCACACTTCTAGAGGGGTTGCATTGAGAAAAAACATAAGAGGGATCTTGAATAAATGTCTAAAACTGTGACATGGTCAAACAGGCCCTGTTATGGCAGATGGTTTCTAGCAAGGCACCCCTGTTACAGTCTGTGGCACTCTTGCTATTGATTCTGTGTCCACACATTTGAAGTGAAAAAGTGAAAATTAATTATTTTTTCTGTTTTTCCTGTCCTTTCTTTTCTTTGCAGGAGGCGCTGACGTTTTCAGCAAGAGATATTTGGAAGACACATTGCAGTATTCTGTAATAGTGAACATATGGGAAGTATTAAAATATTTATTACCTGTAAATATTGTAAATGCTCAGAATAAAACCTTTTCCCCCCATTGCTCTCTGAAACTGCACATTTGGTTATTGTGAATTCTCCTTTTTTTTTTTTTTTTGGCTAAGGCTAAGACAATTATTATTGTCACATTTACCATAATTTATTTTGTTGACTGGTGTATTTATTTTGTGAACGTATCTTGGTGCTGCTGACTTTCTATATTTTTTGTAACATAATGCACTTTAGATATACATATTGAGTACATTGATAACTGACATAAAATGTTCCTGTTTTGTGGTTGATTTCAATGAATGCTTACATCCAATTGTTCAAACTGATTTTCCTTTGTGCATGTATAATAGCAGTATTTTAAAATTTGTAAAGAATGTCTAATAAAATATAATCTAATTAAATCATGACTCAGAAGGAAAATGTGCTTTTTGGGAATTTCAAGAGCAGGAACAATTTTTGTATTTGCTACATCTGAAAGTTGTTTTAAATGTAATGTGTTTACATTGGTCTAAACTCCCACATTTTCACATTAGCTTTTACTTAAAGAGCACTCAGAACATACTTTTGTTCCAGTGTTCTATTTCAAGTTAGCTCAGTTCCTGAACAACCTGGTGGTGAAAAAAGGTCCCAGAGCTCCGACCCCAGGGCAGGGGAAGCAGATTCCCAAGCTGCCCTGCAGGGCTGAGCCTCTGCACTCTGCAAATTGGAGGGAGTGAGAAGCAGTCCCAGGGGAGGCTTGGCTTGCTCTGCTCTGGGAAGGTCTGGCTGTCCCAGGCTGCCCAAGCCCTGGCTCACTGTCCTGGGCTCCCAGCACCTCTGCCCCGAGAGCCAGATGGCCACAGCACAGCAGAGCCTCAGCTCTTTGTGCTTCTGTGTGAGGGGGCAAAGCCTATTTTCTGGGTGAATATACAGAGACTGCAAACTGTGCCAGGGGACATACCACCCATACCATTTATTGCTGCAATGTATTTCTTGCATTGCTGCAATAAATTTTCCCCTCTCCCACCGCAAAGATGCCTCACACGGCTCTGTTTCCAAACCCATCTGCATTAATCCTGCTTCTGCCTCATCTCCACTGATGAGACCAGCTAAGAGAGAGACCCCCTTCAAGACTTCATGTCCACTGGCTGAAGAAAACACTAGAAAAATGTCATGGTCTATCACTTTTTCTTGCTTTTATCCCTTTCGTGTTCAAATCACAGCAGCTGCTGTGGGGGCAACCTGAGTAAAGGGAATTGTTTCACAGAGATATCTGAACTTTACAAAGTCCAACTGAATTTCCTCTCTCCCACTCCTTTAACATCAGCAACATCAGAAAAATGCAAGCATGGAAAAATAAATTACAAATCCTGGGAATTTTAAGATAGTTCTTGTAATTGTTGCTCTCTTCTGTAGTTGCCAAACTTTTCTTTTTTATTCTTCTTTCCTTTTTTTTAAGTGCCATCTTTTTCCATTGCCAAAGTACAGCCATCGTGTAATATAAACCAGATGTATTTCTGCTCCCTACCCAATCTTGTAGAAAACTACCTCCAAGAAAATACTAAAAGCAGGAAAACTTGGGAAAAAATCACCCATCCTTCCCGATCTACTTCTCTGAAGTGTGAAATTCAACGCTTCATTATGTCCAGTTAATTACAGCAGCACAAAGCACGTGCATGCTGTTTCCTTTTCAGATGAAAAATATTACACATGATGAAGTATAGCACTAAGGAAAAAAGGCAGGGTTTCTGCACATTTTTTGACTTGGCCTCCTTGCACATCCTGCCTATTTATAGTATCCAGCTAATGCTTGGATTTATACAACTGAAGTTAACTGCAATATATTCAGAAGACAATTTTCTATCTCAGGATTACCAGCATATCCCAGCTGGAACTAAAACTGAAATCTCTGGTGGGCAGAGGCAATTTATCTTCATCAGAAAGGATGAGCCTTGGCAGACAGGGGCCCAAAGAGCATAAACCAAACCAAAAACCCAAGTGCTTAACCTTGGCTCCACAGAAGTGGCCTCCTCATAAGAGGAAAACTGATTTTGAAGCGTCTCTGCTCTGCCCTGTACCCTTCCACTGTCCATTAAGGACTTGAAATTTTTTTTCCTAATTTCTTATAGGTAAAATCTGCAATTGTAGAGAGTTTAACCAAAAGTCCTGTTTTTCTGAAAAAAAAAGGCCTTCCAAAATCTGAGTGTGGAGTCTGTGCTTCACAGACTCTGGGTTGAAAGTCGATGCTGCAGACCCCACCAAGCTGAACGCAATACTTATTTTGAGTTCTCAGCTTTGCAGGAAAATAAATCCTGAAGATCCCCATTTCTGAGACAAACTAGAGCAGCTTTGCCTTTCTTGTGGTGGGGGGTAAAAATCTCCCAGAGATTTCAGTTTCTCAGACAGTTAAACCCTAAAGGTTTAACTAGTCTCAAAGACCCCTGCAGGGGTCAGGACCTAAGAATCAGGACTTATCCTGCTATTTTCTGATGTCCATGACACCAAATGCTGGAGCAGAAAAGAAATAATGCTCAAAGTTTAATATTTTATGTTTCACTGGATGACGTGTAGGAAGGTTACACTCTTGCATTCATGTCCTTTCAGCCCTTTTTCTCTTGCTTTCCCTATTCCCAGCTAATCCCAGACCTCACCTCTGCCACAGCACCTTCCCTCACCAGTCTCTTGTCTCAGCAAGTCCTTTCTCCACATCCTGCCTCACAGCCATTAATCTTATGTTTCTCCAAGCCCTTCATCCCAGCTTTTCCACTGGTGGGTTGTGCTCTCCCCTCAGCATCCCCACCAGCTTCTTCCTGCTCTCTGCCCACCTCCCAGCAAGAGGAAGAGCAGCCAGAACAGAGTGGGGCAGCTTCCTCCTCACTTTGCTTCATACCACCCTATCCCAGTGCCTTTTCCCAAGCTCCTGGCTAAGCAGGAGCTGTGGGGAAAATCATCCTTTGCCTTCACCGTCTCTGAGCATGAGCCTGCTCAGATGGCAGGGTCTGCACTCCTGGAGGGTGGTGGGATGTGCACAGAAAGTCCACTCATGCACAGGAGCTGAACCATAATGAAGGCTTTTGCTGATAAAGGAGATTCCATTAAATTAGTGTGATTTTTCAGAGGCTTACAGCATGCCCAGATGTTCCTCAAGGTGATAAAAGAGCATTCACTATGCAGAGGATGCCCTTCCAAATTCCCTTTTTTTTCCTCTGTGAGCCATAAAAGTGTTAGGGCTTCTCAGGAGAAATTCCAAAAGATTTTTACTATGGGAAATACAATTGGTTTTCCTTGGTTTACATTTAAACACATAAATGTGGCTGAAATCTCCTGAAAGGCAATTTCCAAGGTTTCAGCTGGAGAGGTCAAATACGAGCCAGAATTACAAAGAAATGAGTGAGGCCAGAGTGTCACAGAGGGGACGGTGGCCTCCCTCAGGTGTGCCCTGAGCAGCAGCCCTGCCTCCCCGCTCCAACCAGCACAGTCTGAAACTTTGTTCCAGCCCAAGACCTCCAAGGGGAGCACAGGTTTGGCACCCCCACTGCTCTGGTTTTACAGCAGTCCCCGTGTTTACTACGGAACTTAAAAGTGGTTAAGAGACATCAAATGCTGACAGTTCTTCCCAGCAGCTCCCCTGTGCTGGACCTCCATCACAGACCTTTCCAGGCTCCGTGCACTTGGCACAGGGAGCTCATCCAACAGCAGAATTCCTCTCACAGAGTTTGTTTCGTGGTCCTTTGTAAATACAGACATTTATCTGGCCTTCGAGACACACAAAAAACAACCAGTGCAGTTTATGCCTGTCCTCTGGAGCGGCTCTATGCTCTCAAGGAAGGCATTTCAAGCACAGGAACTGCTTGGCTTGGTTTGAAGCATTCCCCACCCCAACCTGTGGACAGCACTATCCCAACACAATGCAGCCACAGTGCAGTGATCATGCCTGTTCACTTATGAGTAAGTGCCCTTGATCTGCTGAGCCACCACAGAGAACTTGGCCTTCTTGCAGTAATTCAGAAAGTAGGGGATTGCTGGCTGTATTTAGTTACAGCCTTTGAGAGTTTGAAACATTTTGTTATTTGGTCATAATTTACTACAGAGAAAAAGTGTTACGAAAGGTTCTGTGGAGTCTGGGGAGCTTTATTTATTTAAAAAAGAGATATTACTAGAGGAAGCACAAGCTACCTTTTAAGCACCACAAAATACCTCCCAAAATAAAATGGGAACCATCAGCATGAGGAGTTGGGTCAGATGAGCAACAAAGTCACTAAAAAGTACATTTTGTCCTCTACTGAAACCACCATCAGTTTCTGCAAATAGATTCAAGAACAAAGCAGGGAAAGAGACACATGCATTCATCCCCAGTTTTCATGGGGAGAGCACTGGGACTCCTTGGAAAAGTAATTTCATTTCTTTATCCCAGTTATTATTCAAAATGGCTTCAGATTTGCCCACTTTTTGGAAGGTTTGTGAGCTGTGTGAAAAGCTTGGGGCAGAATTGTAAAGCATTGATGTGTAGCCTGCCCCCCTCCCCCTCACTGGATTGGCTGGTTGATTGGTTGGTTGGTTGGTTTTGGTTGTGGTAGTTTTGGTTTGATTGGTTTGGTTTTGGTTTGGTTTGGTTTGGTTTTTTTGTTTTGTTGGGTTTTTTTTCCCCCTGGTTGCTTATCTCAGTTTTTTAACCAGGCTATGAACACAGTCACCAGGAAATAAGTGACAGGTTTCATATTCACCCAGATAAAGGTGACAATGCTTTAAGACATTTTCTCATTAATCCATCCATCCCCCAGGAAGCCCCTCTGGACCCTGACTTCAGTGGAAGCTATGCACACAGCTTCCCACACAGTTCTCTGAATACACCCCCTCGAGTCCACTTTTTTAATTGGTTTCTTGGACAGTTCTCCTCACAAATAATTTTTTCCTGCAGTTAATGTTAACTAATTTGCTGTGGAAAATGTCTATGATCTAACCTTCTCCATGCCTTTCTTTCCAGATGTGTGAGTGATCCAAAAGAGTGGTTTGCACTGCCTGTGCCATGGACCATCCAACAGCTGGATTCTGCTCTCTGACGGGGCAGGTGAGCATCCTCTGCACCTTCATGGGCTCACTGCTGTGCTGAAGTACAGGCCTGGACTTCAGAGAGCATGTTTGAGGCCACTCTGCATATTGTGTAACAAGATCCCTGAAGAAAAACTCCTGAACGTTTGAAAGGATTTTTTTTTTTTTTCCAGTGGAACTTACAGGAAATCCCTACATATTCACTAAGGAAAATCCTTCATTATGTATTGGAACCACCTTTCTCGCCATGGCTGTGCATCTACAAGCATGTCACAGGCAGGAGGGATTTGTGGGGGTTACTGTTGTTAGAAATACATTTTACAAGATCTGGGTGACTCAGGCAGAAAGCTAGGGCACAACAAAAGGCAAAATAATCCCATCTTGTCATCTTGTGTATCCATTTTCCCCATTTTGTCACTGCACTAGAGGAGTGAAGATCTACTCTGATTCAGCTCAAGTTTTCACACTGCTAGACACTTTATCTGTTTTCTAAAACTTGTTCTTGCCCTCCCTTACCCTTTACTAGCTGAAAGGCCATGGAAACATATAAGCAGCTAACTCTGATCCAAAGCAGATCAGACATTTTCCCAGCAAGAGGAAAAGTGTCTCTGTAACCTTCTGTCAGAGGTCAGGTCAGCAATCAGATTGAAATGAGAGCTTCCTCCTGGTCCTCTCATCCAGGCCAGGGAGCGCAGGGGTGGTGGCCCATCCATGGGAGAACTGGAGCTTAAGTAGCCAATTCCTCAGTCGGGCTCTTCGGGCGGTCTCCTTTTGGAATTCTGAGACAAAACAGGGAAGATTTAGGGCTTTGCTGTACCCACTTTAAAATGTCTACAGTTTCCAATGCCAGCAGGCAAGAAGAGTCTGTAAACAGATTCTTCTCCTTTCTACCTTTTGCATTGCTCCTGTTCCTGTTCCAATAACAACCAGGGGAGATTTACCAGGAAAGCACGTAGGCTTAATACATTTTTCATAGGATGAAATGGGTTTATCATGCTTTTGGGGATAATGATGGATCTTCTTCTTCTTGTGTAGCAATGGCATTCCGCTCACACACATCAAATCACCAGAGATGAAGGACAAGCCTCCTTGTAACTCCCCAAATATCCTGAGAAATGCACCTTGGGTTGGCAGGCTTGCTGCACAGCCTCGAGCAGTTTGAGTCTAATGTACCAATACGAATCCCACATCATTCCTTACCCATAAATAAGCAAGGATTGCATGATCTCCTGGACCTCAGAAGGGTTTCTCACAGGCACAAGGGCTCAGTCCCTGATCACAGGGAGGCTCTGGATTTTGTTGGATACAGAACCTGCCAGGCACTCACAGCGAAACCATGACAATGCACAGGCTCTGCAAAGAGGGGGGAAGAAAAAGGCAAGAGCAGGGGCAGATCCAGAGCCAGAGGCTGGGAGGATGTGTGGGCTCATCTCCTGGGACAACCAGGACAGAGTTACTGACAGCCACGTGAAGGATACACAGTTCCAAGCGAGTGCTGGGAGGAATTGGCATCGGTATAAAAACTTAACAAAAGTTTGGGATTTTTGAGTGTGAAAGATCCAGAGAAGCTGTTCTTCAAAAGGCCTCTTCTCAAGCAGCCTGGATGTTGTGCAATGGCTACAGGAAGTTCCTTACAGGATGGAGTAGATTTGTTAATATCTGAAACATCAGATCATGAAATAAGATACAGAAAATGATATCCACATTAATGAAATGCAGCTGACTTCCACTGATTTTGGATTTTATTTTTGTATTGTACTTACTCTTCCATCAGGCCTCCATAGGGCTAAGCAGATCCAGAACTCTCAGCTTTTCTCAGTTTTAGAGGCTCATTATTGGCACAAGAATGAAAACTTTAAATAAATATATCACAATCACTATGACTGCATCTGAGCTGCTCAGATAATGATAAGATGACATGGGGTAAATACTTGGAGTTAAGAGCAGCTCTAACAACAGTTGATTCGTCACTTATATTTAATCCATTTAAGAGACGTTTTTATCAGACAAAGATCAACCCACAGGGACCATTAATAGCTACACTTATAAAAAAAGCCAGCAGCCAGAGACCAACAGAGACAGACGTAGCAGTCTTACGGTTGAAAATCACCAGTAAATTTAGAGCACACTCACATGAACGTTTTGCTCTGTGTGTTAGTATTTAAACAGCATTGTAGTAAGAGCATATGCATGCATAATCAAAACCATGCCCAAGGATCCAATGAAAATACTGGGAACAAAGGAGCTCAGGAGAATGCCTGGCTCTTCCTAGGTGATTTTAGCAGATGAAGAGGAAAGGGAGCACAAAGGCAAGTTGCCTGGGAGAGCAATGGTCTGATTTGTCAGAGCCTAGGTGGGATTACATGGAACAAAGCCCAGCGGAACATACAGTGTCTGTTAGGTACCGAGAAAGGAATGCTGCTCTGGGTGCACTATAAACACCCTGCAGAGCTTTTGTTGATGTTAGCAGGAGCTATCCCCGGCCCGGCAGATGGCCCCGAGCACTGCTGGATGTGCTCACTGCACACGGGCTGCCTCCTGAGAGGCAGGGAGGCTCACAGAATCCCAGAGTCACAGAATCAGTCACAGTCACAGAGTCACAGAACTGCAGTCACAGTCACAGAATCACAGAATCAGTCACAGAGTCACAGAGTCACAGAATCCCAGTCACAGAGTCACAAAGTCACAGAGTCACAGAATCCCAGTCACAGAGTCACAGTCACAGAATGCCAGAGTCATAGAATCAGTCATAGAGTCACAGTCACAGTCACAGAGTCACAGAGTCACAGAATCCCAGAGTCACAGTCACAGAGTCACAGAGTCACAGAACCACAGAATCACAGAACCACAGAATCACCGAACCACGAGATCCCAGAACCACAGAATCTCAGAATTACAGAATCATCAGAGAATCAGAGAGTCAGAGAACCACAGAATCAATCCCAGAATCACAGAAGCTCAGAATCACAGAATGACAGAACATCCTGAGCTGGAAGGGTGGAGCCATAGGGATCACTGAGCCCAGCTCCTGGCCCTGCAGAGCATCATCCCCAAGAGTCACACCCTCTTCCTGAGAGTGTTGTCCAAATACTCCTTGAGCTCTGTCAGGCTTGATGCTGTGACCAAGCTCGTCTCAAGGCAGGCTTTAGATCCATCTCAAAAAAAAAATATCAGTAGTTAGCCTAGAAACCAGATGTTGATCTCACATTAGATTCTCAGGACTCATCCCTCATTTCACCAATATTTACTCTTCTGCCACTAGACAGAGCTGTCAAGAATGAGGAAGGTCACAGCAGATCAGACACATAAGCTAGGTCCAAATAAAACTGCACACTGCAGGCATTTCCAAGCTGGGAAATTTATGTGTAAGTTCCTCCCAATACAGTAGACAATTAATTTGTTTGTGAGGATCTTCCTTAAACACCCAGACTTCTATTGTGGGGCATTGACAGAGAGGGCAAGGGAGGCTGTAGGGCAATATTCAAGGGCCTTTAGTCATGGGGTTCACTGATAGCACTACCTTAATAAAAAATACCCCCAAGGACCCCTCTGAATTTGACAGCATTTGACTAATTTTCCACACAATTTCTCTTCCAGTCTATGGTGATCTGTCTTTTCTTTGCCTACAGAGGTGTCTCAGTCTCAGCCTCTGATGCCCTCCCCTTTCATCCCCGTCCTCCAGGGCTGTCCCATCAGCCCTCTGTAGAGTACAGATTTATAAGCTGTACATATAAGGTGAGCAGGCTTATAACTTCAGAGCTTCTGGCACAAGGTACAAAGTAAGAGCAACAAAAACACTGACATATGCAGCTGTTTCTTTAAATAAGGGAAGGCCAAGCAAGGTGACTGCTGCCAGCCAAGTCTGAATGTATAAAGAGAAGCACTTCCAGAAAGAGGGCTCACAAAGTTCTTGAAAGTGGGACCACCTCAGAGATGAAGTTAGTCCCTTCCCCTCCCCCAGTCTTCCCTGACCTGCTTCAAACTTCAGCAAATCAGTTTTTCCAAGCCTCTCACCCCCTCCCTCCCCTTGAGCAGTCTGATTTTTCTATGTGAACATTTTGGCAGATCTGAGAACAGTTTTACTCATTCATTTAATAGTCACAAATAATGGTTCTGTTTCACCAGTTAATTATTTCACCAGTCTCACAGATGCATGCCTTTCCTTCATGTTCAATGGGGAGGAATCCAGTGCCCACACAAGCAACAATAAAAATCTGATTAAAAGACTGATCCCTTCAACACATTTTGCTTTGTGGATGTTTAAAAAAAACCAAAAATAACAAAGAAAAGAGGGAAAAAATAGCCCAGTTTTTTAGAGGGTCACAGCATGAAGGACATAAATGAAGAGAACCACTGGAGGTCACTGTGACAGAAAAGGAGAATGAGTCAGATGAAAGCAGGACCTCCAATGCACCAGCCAGTTTGTGGTGGTGGGGGTGGCTGTGGGGCTGAAAGGGTGAGAGAAGAGACTGTATCTTCAGTCTGACTTTACTGGAATTTGGAGCCACTGGCTGCAGAAGCAAGGCAGGAGGTGAGGCTTGTGTCCACATCAAAAGCTTGACTTCTGACCAGGTTTCCCTCCAAAGAACATCAAACTTTTATCTTCTCTAAGTGTTTACCATCTTCAGTCTGACTGTGAGGTGTCCTGCTCTGCTCAGGGTCTCCCAGCTCTGTGCTTTGCTGAATGGGAACTTTTGCAGAAGACAAAGTCACGTTATATCTTACCTATATAATACCAATTTGCCTTCAGTACACTGTCTTTCCCAGCACTGAGGGAACTTTCAGCTAAGACTTTGCCTCTTCCCCAGCTGGCAGAGAGGTCCCAGCACTGTACACAGCACATGGGACTCGTTCCTAAAAGGAGAATCACACATTGGTTACAGCGCCGTCGGCTCTCCAGCCTGTTTCCAAGAACTGCATAGCTTGAAATCCTCGTTTGCTTTATTAATGTGTGTGTAGGAGGCAGGAAAGGAAGCGCTGTGGGGGCAAGGGGGACAAGCAAGAAACATCACACCTTTCAAATGTAGGGGGTCATTTTCTGCTTTTTCCACCCTTCCCCCGGCCAGCTGTTCAATCCCACGTTTCTCCAGCCATGCCTGCTGCCTCTTGGACAGAGGAATGCGCAGCAATCATCGCTTGCAATGGCTGAAATCAATTGGCAGGACCCACAGGAGAAGAGGCTTGCAAGTTCATTTGGAATAAGAGCCCAAAAACCTATACAAGTTGGCTTTTTGCTTCCCTTTAGAAGTACCCCCTCTTTACCCTGCAGCTTCCTTCCCACCCCATAGACTCTCAGTTTTTGACGTGCCCTGTTGCCCTCCACAAGTTTCTGGTAACTTCTTATTCAGCTCAGAACACCTTACAAAAGGAGAAGAAAAGTGAAATATCTGCTGTCAAACACAGGAACAAAAATCAAGCTGCAAATGCTGCCTCTTGTGAGCGATGTCTCCTTCAAAAGCAGCTTTCCTTTCTGCCTTGTTTTTTGGGTCTGTCTGCATGTATTTTTGACTAATAACTATGCATACATGCACATGCACGTACGAGTGTGTGTGGGAGTGAGTGCCAGGGAGCACATAAAGGGTATTTGGGGATTCTTTGGTTTTGGACTCTCGCACATAGTTGGGGAAGGCAAGTTATAAACATATAGGTAGGTCCAAGAATGAATACTTTAATATTTGCAGATCCTGGTGGCTGCCAAGTGCTAGCATTTCAGGGATGCATATTCACATGCAGCTGGAGACACACACTGGAAGGTACCCAAAATTTTGCCAGTCAGGTTCCAGACTTGAAATATCTCAGCAGACCCACATGTGGATGTTAACACAAAGCAGGGAATGTTTCCCCTTATTCTACATACTCATTAACTAATCAGCAAGCAAAACAGTTTGCAGAGAATAGGAGGATGGAAATCACGCTTTACTAGAAATCCTTCTCAAGGCCTCCAAGTCAACCTTCTACCTCCCCAACCTGGAGAAAGACACCAAAGCTTATTAAACTCAATAAAAACCAGCCCACAGCCATCCCCCTTTGGGATGCCTCACCTTCAGGATATTTTCTAGGCATTTGTGCTAAATGGTTCTTTGCAGCTGGGCTTTTTATTTGATTTCAGTTTCTTAGGGCCATCTCACCGCTCCAACATTCCCCAGCTTGTTTACGGCCAGTCTCACCAGTGAGCCGGGTGCCAGTTTCATTTAATTTGTTTTTCCAGTGGCAGCAACAATCTGTGTGGAAAGCATAAACAGAGGGAAAGAATCTGGAATCAGCAAATGGTGTGCACAGCTGCACACCATAATTTCTGCTAGTGAAAGTTTTAATTCCGGTCATCAGAAGAAGAGCAGAAGAGTTGGAGGCAAAGAAGAGGTGGAGTAGTGGAAGAAATATAGCAAGAGGAAATAGTAAAATCCAAGGCAGCTGGAGATTCTTGGAGTCATTATAAGTAAGGCCCAACAGGTTACAATTTCTCCAAAAGAAGTCAAAGCCAGAAAGCAGCCAACAGGTCTTCAGGAGGAATTGCTCAAAGATGTGATTCTAAAATACATAGTAGTAGAAACAGGAAAATTTGTTTGTTTCTCTTGCAGATAAGAACGTTTCACCAAGACACAAACTAAGGGGAAAAGAAGTCTTAAGAGAAAGAAAATTACATTAATTAAAAAACCCCAAAACTTCTTTATTTCAGAATGGAAGGGAAGGGAAGGGAAGGGAAGGGAAGGGAAGGGAAGGGAAGGGAAGGGAAGGGAAGGGAAGGGAAGGGAAGGGAAGGGAAGGGAAGGGAAGGGAAGGGAAGGGAAGGGAAGGGAAGGGAAGGGAAGGGAAGGGAAGGGAAGGGAAGGGAAGGGAAGGGAAGGGAAGGGAAGGGAAGGGAAGGGAAGGGAAGGGAAGGGAAGGGAAGGGGAGGCCACAGCTCACACCTCCCAGAACAGGATGTACTGGGAGACCTTCCCTCTATGCCCTCACTCCCTTCCCAGATAAGAGCTGCAATGGGCCTTGTCACGTTCAGATTATTGCCCAGATAATTCTTCTTAAGAACTTCATTTAAGAACTTAAATGGCTGCTGATCAGAATTAGGTGGTGGCATTAGTACAGAGTGAGGTGATCCCTGTGTGAGGCCTCAAAACCTCTGATAGCTAAATTTGCTTGTGAACTGACATTATGTTGACAATCCTCACAATTTTCTTTTGATCCACCATCACTCATGCTTGAAGACACACCACTGATTGAAGACTTTACACTTTTAGCAGAGGCTGATATTCATATTAGTTTATTTAAAAGAAAGAGTGATAAAATATATAAGTTCAAATTCTTGCATACCAGACATGCAAAAAGAACTCTTAAAAAAGTAAATAAATTAAATAAATATATAAAATAAAGACTTTTGAAGTAAACAATATACTTCTATTATTATTAATCCTGTAGTTCAAAAGAGCTATAGATGAACACAGACAAAACTGTATCTGAGTTTTAGAAAAGATTTCAAGGTATTGCAATTAAACTTTACTAATTTATTTGAAAACTGACTTCTAGACTGGAAAGTGGCTGAAAGACCATAAACAAAAAGGCAATAAGAAGGACTGCATTTTTGTCACAGCTGTCATGTGAGTCATGGATTTTCATGTGCTTTCAAAGTATCCGTGACTTTTGATATTTAGGGATTTTGCATGTGGGCTGGTAAACGTGATGGTTAAAGAGCTGAACCAATTTCTCTGAAAACCCTGAGTTCTGCCAAGTTAAACCCTCGACTGCACGGGAGGCTAATAGAGAGCAGGAGCTCAGCAGCAACACTGTGGTTACACAAAGGATCAGAGCAGTGAATTCTCACTGAGAGCTTTAATTCCTCCAGGGATAGAGAGATTTCTCTTTGCCCACAACATTTGCTGTTAGGTTGGATTTGCAAAGGCCAGCTCTGGCAAAACAATGACTAAAGCTAAATGACTTCTCACAGTAAAACACAGCAAAATAATTACTTGAGGGAAGGAGGAGGGGAGAAAAATAGAGAAGGAAATAAAAGGAAAAAAAAAGATGTGTTATTTATAATAAAAAAAACCCCACAACACTTCTTCACCTGCATCCCTGCGTCTGTCACAACTCTCTCGTGACACTTCCATACAATTGTAACAGCAGTGAGTCAGACCAAAGATCTGTCTGGCTCAGGACCCTGTCTCCAAATCTGGCCAAAGCAGATGCCCAGGGAAAATTATAAGCAAAAGATACAGTGATACTTCCTTGGAACACTCTTCCAACTTCCAGCAATTTGCAGTTTAGGGACTTTCTGGTTTTGTATTTAATAGCCTTAGTAGATTTTTCTGCTATGAATTTGCCCACACACTTTTTGAAGCTGTGTATTTTTTTTTTGTGGTTACTGTTACTGAAGAGTAATCAGAGAATTCATTACTAAACAATGATACTAAATAAATTTTCAGAAAGCACAACCAAATGTGCCAAAGGAATTGCCGTTGGTCCTGTGGTGAACATTCCTTATTAAAAAAAATACAAAAAAGATGGGAGAAAGAAACATTTCTATTACTCCATCAATTGCCTGGTCACATAACTGGGATGAAAAAGTGGTCAAGTGTCTCATGATACACTTGAGCTAATTATACACCAGAACTTCTATATATACAAAATATACGAACGAGAAATAAAGATAGGAAAATAGTGTTTACAGTAAGAAAAGCTGTTAATAGCTATGACAGCACGGAGAGGCATTTCAGACAGACAGATGATGGTTTCCTGAAAAAGCCATGATCAGGCTATTCAGCCTTTTCCAACTGCACTTGTTCAAACAGAAGATGAGTTTTGCAAAGGGTGACTGAGTTTTCTTCAGCTGGGGCACCAAAGGCTAAATTGATCCAGCCAAAAGTCCTGCTGTTCCTGCTTTACCTTCTGTGCTCTAAACAGAATAGCAGAAGCTGGAGACTTCTAAAAACTCCCATTCTGAAGAGTCTTACCACAACAGCTCATGAATTTGTCACCAGACTGGTTAAAGAGGCCTTGTATCTTCCTTGTCAAACTCTCCCTTTCTGTTAGAAGGGTAACCCTGTGCTCACGCATTATATTCTCCATTAGCAAACAGATCAGTTCTGCTGTCAAACCAGCTAGAAACAAAATAAAATTGCTCTTTTTTTTTTTTTTAACCTTTCAAGCTGACATATTCTTTTCATAAACACAAGGCAACAAGAAGTGGCAATGGAAAAAGACCCAAACCAACAAGTTGCAGGAAAGACTCATACCAGGACTGCAGGGAAATCTCTTGCATAAGCTTTTAAACCAGACTGGTTAAACTGAGCAAATTGAAATTCTGCATTGAAACCCAGTTCTGGAAAATGTGAGGGCAATTCTGTGTCCTTGATTTGCACATGCAGTCGCAGATGCATTCATGCATAGAAAGGAATATTTTTCAGGGGAATTATTGCAGTGAGACAGCAGTATGAGGCACTTTAAGGGCATTGGGTGTCATGAAAAAGCCAACGCACCACAAGCTCCTTATTCCATTTATCTACAGTCACTGTGGACACAATACAACTCAGAAATAATTATGTGCATTGAGCCAGACCAGAAGGAAGATGTCAATTAGGTTAGTCAATTCAATATTCAAAGTCCTCTACAGATGGGGCCTTACAGACATAGGTAATGCTGCCAGCTCCATCTTACCTGTCCAAACTGCACTTTTCATTCCAGGCTTTTGGGAAGTCCTACTGCCCTGCAAATGATGTTTGCTTGGGCTCCAGAACTCCATGAGCCTGAGGCTGCAGCTGTGGTCCAGTTGGAAACCCATCATGGAATGGCTTTACCCAGCTCTGCCAGTCAAAAATCTTCAGTCAATGTAAAGAAAGTTTGGGATGGCTTATTTTATGCTGCTTCCTGAATATATTATTTACCTTTTGATATCAACATTATTTTTCTGCTCCCTTTACAAATAGTTAAGGCTCACATAGACTCTTTAGTGCCAATGTGATGAATAAAAAACCTGCTCACTAATATTCTGCTTTTAAGGCTATTTCCCATTCATGTTTTCTGGGTTTGTATGGTTGCATGGAGCTTTATTACAAAAACACGTTTTCTATCTTATTTGCTACCGATTCTCTTTAGGCTAATTTTTAGTTCTAATATCCTTGATTGCCCACCTTGGAGAGAAAAAGGAGTTTTCCATTATTCCTGAGTCAGCCCCAGAACACAGTGGCCCATGGGGATTCCACAGTGCCATCTACTGTGAGGTATCAGCACAACTGAGAGTGCAGCAGGGCTTTTCCACTGGATCTCACCTTCCTCACTAGTTCTGAGGCCTCTTTTGCCTCTGCAGATCCCAGCACAGTTTTTCCCCGTGCCAGTTTCTCTGGCTCTCTTTTGTGCTGTGCCTGTGGTAAGAGCACTGTGCTCCTTATTTCCAACCCTAATTTTACCATCCGTGTTATTATTTTTTTTTTGTGGGTGTGGTGAAGCCATGCTGGTTTCTGAGGTATGACTGTTTCCCCTTGCCAGATCTCTGACATCATCTTTCCTTCAAGAAGACCTCGAGAAAATTCCCTTGGGAGCCTGCCCATGCTGAGAGATCGTTGGCCATAGGGCGAGGTGAAACTTTCAAACCAAGCAAAGCACTGACATCCTTCCGGAGGGAGCTGAATGTGCTGCCTCTGCAGCTTCTGCTGGCCTTGGAAGCAGGAGATGGGGAGAGAGGAATCCACCACTGCTTGGTCTGAGAGCAAAAGAGCAGTGCCTGTGTTGACTGACCAGCTGAGCATAGCCCATTGCTTAGCAGGGATCCAAGTAACCAAGGTTAACAGGAGCAATAATTTTTCTTTTGACACCCTGAGTTGTTCCATTAAGGAAAAATTTGGAAGCCCAGTGCTTGAGTGGCAGGTAAGGGGGTTGTTGGGTTAAGATTGTGGTTTTCAGTCCTGATTTTCAGGCTTTTTGTTTCAGTGAAACTCCAGTGCAGACTGAGACAGTCAGAAGTGTTCCTCAGTTACACCATCACCAGCTGACAATGTAAACCAATGTTTGAACAAAAGCTTCTTCAGTCTCTCAACAGATTATTAGCTTTAACATCTTCTAGAATTAAAACCATCTTAAAAAATGAATGTCTCACATAATGAGACTCCACTAAGGGAATTATTCTATGCTGCATATTTCTGACGGGTAAGCAGAAGAGAACTTCATCTTTGGCCATGGAGTAAGTAGCCACAGAGGCACAGCCTAGAGCTTGCCTAGAATCTGACTAAACTGAATTAAACTGAACACTTTTCACTGCAGCTGCCAGCAACTGGAGTCTACAAATCCCCACAGAATAACAAAAAGGAAAAGCAATGGAATGGAATGGGGAAAATATTAGGCTGCAAATCACAATATTCCTCCAAGCCAAAGTAAGGCATGTTTATTCCCCAGACCGCTTCTCACCTCAGATTTGATTGATTGCTGTTGTGTTCTGAGCAGATCAGAGAGCTAATTATGAATTATGGATAATATGCAAACACAGGAAAGAGAATGAAGTATGGTTATCTGTCTATATGGTTCTTTAAATCATAGGCTTTTTGTGCACTGGTCATATACAAATGTTTGAACACTAACGCATGTTCGACAATTCCAGACAGGAAGATTTCCTTCACTACTAAAAATAGATCTGCAGCCTGTTAAGCACTAGCACAGTCATTAAGGAGTTATGTGTATTCTCTGATCAGAAAATAGTTCTTCTACCTTGCCATGCCAAAATGACATTGATATTTCTAAAATTAGCCAGGGGAGGTCAGCAATCTTTTAATAGCAGTTAAAAATTGGCAACCTAATTAAGTTATGAATTGCAAAAGGCTTGTCAAGTTGGAACTACTTGCTCAAGGACCAGATAGATATATAAGGAGAGGTTCCTCATCAAGTCTCAATTCCTTTCTGTGTAAGTAATGCCCAGGAATCCTGAGTAAGGGCTGATCCCAGCTACGTGAGTGTCTTGGGAGCTGGTTAGCTGGTTAATAGGTGATCTGAGGAAAGAGTAATTGTAAGTGTGGTTTCATTTTATTTTGGTGTGTCTGTTTTGTTAATCTTGGAGGAAGAAGAAATTCAGTCATTACTCTCACTCGGTTTGGTGATTGATCTTTTTTTTTGTTCCGTGGAAAGGGCAGCTGGCAAACCACTGAGGAATTTCAGCAGGGTTAGAATATTCCTCAATGGGGAGCTGAAGCACAGCTGTAATGACCAACGCTTCCAAGGAATACTCAGGGTCACCCAGCTGGTTCCTTGCTGGGCAGCATGGAGGCCAGCCTGGAGGCCAGTCTGGCAGTGCTCCCTTCAGGAATTGCCGTGGAAGTGGGGCATGGCCATCTTGTCCTCACAGCAGAACAGTGGTTTCAGCACCTGAGCCTCGACGGTCACTCAGTTTCCAGCACACACAGAGGAAACTGGGCAGCGTGATGCTGTTTACCACAGCCCTAAAGTGTGCTTTAAGGCATTTTGTAAAACATTAAATTACAGCTTCCTACTCCTAAACAAAGGATCCCCTTGGAGATTCACCCCTGTAATTCACTCTAAATAACTAGAAAGGCCACACAAACTCTATCTTCTGCAAAGCTGTGCAACTTTTCCTTGGGCTGGGGGTTATTTTCCCATGCAGAAATGACCCCTTGGGCATTATAGCATATTCTCAGTTCATATTTACCTGATCTATTAGAGGCAAAAGCAGTTCTGACAAAAGCAGTAATTACAAGAATGTAATGTTCATTTCTACAGAAGGCATGGTGTCTGCATGCCTGGGAAGGGCCCAAGATGCTTACAGCATTTCTATTTTCCATGCTGTGGTGAATTTGGAACCTCTACACAGCTTAAGACAGAATAAATTTCACTCCAGCACAAATCTCTTGATCATTTCTCCTTCAAATGTGGGAAAACAACACTGAGAATGTGGAAAGTGTAGAGCACATCATAAATCCATGGACACAGGAACTCAGAAAGCTGCATAAGGCACATAAGGTCTGCTATAAAGGAAGCACTGTGCTTTCATATTATTTTCTGTTTAAAATCTACATGTGTGGTTTGGGACAAAGGTCTTTTAGTGTGGAAGAAAGAAGGTTCAGTGTTTTTCTTTATTTTTTTTTTCCCTGAAGAGAGGTACGTCTCTGGAGAGACAGTGGAGAGATGTGCTCCAACCTCTAGCACACAGTGCTGTAGGAAAGGTGGAATATTTGAAACCACAGAAAGAATTCTGGGGAGAACTCAACACCCAGGATATAGTTCAAGTGTGAATAACCAACAGGTGTTTAATTAAAGATGCAGGTTTGCATGCTGGCTGTCATTTGCTGGAGTTTCACTGCAAATTTCTGATGCTGGAATTGGGATGTCTTCCCTTACCACCTAATCCTATGTGAAAGCATACCTGGTCTTTCTCTTCCCAGGAAGGCAGAGAGTAGCTGCTTCTCCTGGCACAGAAATACGGCACCTGCATATTCCTGCTGCTGCTCAAGGAAGCATATCCCTGAAACCCAAGAGGAGTTTCTGTACCACCAGATTTCTTGGGGCATCTGACTCTGTGTTCCAGAGAGCCTGGGAAATCTGCAGGTTCCTGTATTCATGTTTTCCACATGCCTGCCCTTTTCCTTGTCCCAGTTGAAATGCAGAATTGAAATCCCCAAAGGAATTTCAGTACAAATAATCTAGACAATCTAAAAACAAATTGCAGGTTAGTCATCTATTTAATGAAAGAAGCCAAATCACCAGCATCAGCTGTCACAATAAATGCCATCAGCTCCATTTTTTGCCCACATCTGCTCTATACTGGAGAGAGTTATGGAAGCTGAATTTTGTGATTCATGTTCACAGTGGGAGCAGGGGTGGGGTTCATCTCCCCTCACTTTCAATCTTTACAGAGTAGATTTCATTCTCAGCTGAAGGGGCTGCTCTGGGCAGCTCCCTTGATGAAGAGTTTTCACATGTGATGAATCTCAAGTTTTGCCCCCCATTGCCACCAGTCAAACCTCAGAGACCGACTGTGATCCCAACACAACCATGGATCAACCACCAATGGGAAAAAGGTGTCGTGCAGTAGGAGAACATTATACCAACAGGCATCTAGAACCTTTCCTAAAACATCCATCAGGATATATTCTCACCTGCCCTGTGGAGCTGCCAAAGGGGTATCAGGAGGGCAGTCACAAACAGAAAGGGGTGACTGGACTGGGACATCTGAGACCACCTAGACCTCCACTGGGACTAAACAGCCTCAGGCTGGTTTAGGAGCAATCTGGCCTGACTTCTTTGAAAGAAATCATCAGCTTTGTATTACCTGTGGCATCCTAAAACTTCATTTTTCCTAACGCAGCTTAGCTTTCATTATATTACATTTACCTCCTTTTCTTATATAAATGCACTTTTTGCACATTAAAAGAGTGATTTCAAAAACTACAAGCCAAACAAGGGAGATTTCTAATCTAAATAAATCTTTACAGTTTACAGTATATATAATACTTTTTAACTATTTTTAAATATTTACACTGTGTACTGGAAAGGATAAGTAAGATAATATTTTCCTCAAGAAAGGCTTGCTTAGGTGCAGTGAGCTTCAAAAACTATTGTTGCTTTAGGAAATAATGATTTTGCTTGTGGCACAAACAGATAGAAATGCCAGAATGCAACTAGAACTACAACTATGTGAGTGATTTGTCAAATTCGTGGCCATCACAAAGACTATTTCAGTGTTCCTCCTGCAGATACCCCACAGCACTGCAAATTGCAGAGCAGTGAGGTAGCTTGTGTGGAACTGCTGCTGCTGTGGGAGAACAATTGCTCCTCTCTGCTGCATAAATGTGGGGTTTTACAAACTGGGGGACTGTAGAACAGCCAGGTTCTCTGAGGTTTGTCTGTGCTGTCTTTCTCCCTGATCATTTATGATTCAGAGTCAGAGACACCCAGCAGCACCTCCTGTTGTAAGACACAAAGTCCTCAGTGGGGTGCACACACAGAGGATCGGTGAGAAGGGATTACATAAACAAATATTTGTTACCTCTGGCAGTCATTGTCCTGCCCAATTCCAGGAACCCAGTTCCCTGAGAGCCTTCTGCAGGTGCTTCTGGGGCAATTACACCTTCTTTGTGCCAGCCCCAGGAGAGCCCTGTCACTTCTGTCCATGACAGGAATCCAGGGACACAGCCCAGCTTGGCTCAGTTCCTACAGCTGGACCCTCCTAAATAATTTCTTTAACTTCTCAGCAAAGAGGGGAATAGAAGCTGTTGCATAGCTGTGAGGTGCCAATTTTCTGTTGGTCTGCAAAGATCTGACAGTTCAGATCCTTGCTGTTTCATCCCCGTGCTGTTTCATCCCTGTTTCAGTGGGATTGTGGCAGAGAGAGATCCATGAATGCAAGATCTCACCCTAAATTTTTACACATCTCTGGATTCTGGGGACAAAAAACCAACAACACACCACTGATGTAAATACCAGGATTAATTAATTTATGAATCTGTGTTGATATCGGATTGGAAAGCACTTGTAGAAGCCTTATGAATTACCACTAAGTTGATGATGTTACTCAATTAGAGGTAAAAAGCTCCAGCCACAAATCAGGAAGAAAGCAGAAGGGGTACTTGGGCTATCAACCTCAATAATCTCTCTGCCTCCACACCTACACAAGCACAGTGCCTTCTGTAACAGGGCATCCTTAATCCTGCTGAAATCAATGCAGGAATCTGTGTCAAATCAAGGTTGTGGTCTCTCATCCTGCAGGATATTCTAGGTGCTAATTTATTCTAGGTGCTATTATTTTTTTAGAAGCTTTTATTGCGTTGTGTGTAAAGAAGGAAACAAACAGATGCTCTCTTTAAAATCCTGCCTTAAGAACCCAGGCAGCTTCCAGCAGGCACCACAAACCTGTGCTAGCACTGCAAGCTGCAGGAGACAGGGGGTTGTATTGAAAAATTTTGTTCTACCATACCATGTAATAAACAGCTCTTAAAAAAACCTCTTTTGGTTACTGGCAGTGTAGGTAGGAGAGCTAACCTCCCACCTACTGGAACTCTCTCAAATCCATGGAAAGAATATCAGTGATTTTACTTTGGAGCTGGCTTTAGAAGTGTGCATATCTTACATAAAATCAAGAAACTGCCTTAAAACAAGAGCATATATCTTGTCAAACTTTTCCAAATAAAGATAGCTCATTCCTCATTGAAATCATGCCCATCAAACATCTGAATTTATTTGTTCCTGTAATGAGCTTTGTAATTCCTAGAACCCACAGTTAACCCGTAATGGGAAACTTGTTATATTTCCTACAGATTCTTAAAAGTAAATATATATTTTCCTAAAACTGTTACCACGTTATCACAGTCGACCAGCCTCCACGGTTTTCCAAGAAATCTTTGGGATCCTGTGTGGAAAAGTGTGTGTTACATATGGAAACATGTACTGGGCTTGGAAATTTCCATGGCTTGGAAAGTTTGCAGCACTGAAGGATTTATTCTATCATCCATAGAAATATTAGATCCTTCTGAGAATCTTTCATGGATGTAGGCTCTTTGGGTCTATAAAGAGAGGGAATTTTCAGCTCAAACAAGTGCCCAGCATTAAAACCTCCTCCTTGAAAGGACAGAGTGAGGTTTAATAGGCATTTCTCTGCCAGGACATGTCAGTCAAATTATTATTGGCTCTAGCTGCACTCTCACAAGCTGTTACATTCTTTACCTGCAGCGGAGTGGCGCTCAAAAAGGTGCAAAATTCTTCTTTGCTTTTGAAAACACCAATGAAAGTGAAAAAAAAAAAAAGCCAAACCCACACACCAAAACCAAACCAACAACCCAAACTCCCCAGTCCAATTCACACAGCTGAAAACCTCTGATCTTCATATAAGAAGGGTAGACCCACAAACTTCAGTAGGAAGGGTCCTTTGAGAGGTGGAAGTAAGATCACAAAGCCCAGACATTTATTAATTAATGTGAAATCCATGAAAGCAGCTGATTCCCAACATAAATGGGCATGAATTCTGGCCTCGTTTCTCCTGTTACCACACACAGATGTTTGTGCATGCATGGACAGGGTTACATAACATTGTACAAATCACAATAGTGATCTCAGGCTTGCTCTCAGCCCAGATCCAATTCATAGAATCAGAACTGTGTCTTGCAGTAAAATCAGTCTCACTGAAGTGTTATGTGGTTCATAAATTCCCAGGATGGGAATTTTTCTTTAGAGAAAATGAATCACATTTTACAGAAGGGCAAGGAGGAAAGAAAGAGAGGGAAGAGGAGAACAGAATTATTATTTTTAGATCACAATGTTTTGAAATGTGATCTGCTCTTTAGTCTAAGATTTCCCAGCTGCCCTGTCTCCTTTTTTTTTTTTTTCATTCCTTTTACTTTTTGTGAGGAGAGGGTTAAGACATGAGAGAAAAATCATATATACACAAACCAGCTTTGTTCATAAACTCTAAAAGTGTGTTTGGCCTTGCAGAAAAGGAGTCCTACATGAATATGGGGAGTGGCGGCCAGGGGATGTTTTGTGGGGAATCACACTGCTCTGTAATTAGAGATCTTGTATATGTATACACAAACTCTGCTGTAAGATCAGCAGAGAAAAGACTTGCTCACTTGTCTGATGGCCAAGGAAATTTAAACCAGAGCAGGCTATAAATAGAATTAAGAAGAAAACAGAGGGGGAAAAAAAGCCCTAGTGGCTGAAAGAAAAGACCCCTCCTGGCAAAAGGGTTAAATCTCTGCTTACAAACTTTGGCAGACCTGGTGTAAGCCTCTTTTTCTCTGGACTTCATAAGAGATATCATGACACAAACCTTTCCTGTGGAACTTTTTGACCAACCCTTCGGTGTGCCGCAGATGAGTGTCAGTAAAGTTCATTTCAAGGCAAGGGTCAAAGTGCATTTCAGATAAAACAAAACAACTATGGCTAGAAATTCCACAAACTAAAACTGCCAGCCTGTGTCCTTTCTCCAGGTCAGAAAGTACAGCCTGTTACAGTTCCCAGCCTTCCCCAGCCCCGGACCCACCCCGCCGTGCTCGCAGTGGTGGTCTCTGAGGGGTGATCTGCCACCTGAGAACTTCCAGACACAGCTACATCATCTGCTCACAGCCTCCCGCCTCCCGGCGCGCAGCCGGCGCTGGAGCCAGTGGCAGGAAGCACCTGTAAGAGTTTCACATCCACCAGGGACAACACCTCCCAGCTCACAACCTTCTCATCTGGCCAGTGCAGCCAGGGACCTACCCCCTCCTCCTCAGGTAGCCAGAACCCCGGGCCAGAGCGCTCGGAAGGGGCCACAGCTGATGGGATGGAGGCATTTCCTCCCTGCCATAAAATGCATCATTTACTATCACAACCTCCTTCTCCGTGGGGAACGGCTGGCGATGGATATTTGCTCCTCTCACCCTTCCTCCTCTTCTCCCTCTGTTTTTCCACCACCCCCGCACGTGTCAGGCCCCGGGAGGTTTCACGGGAAGGAAGAAGGAGGTTGTACATTGTCTGGGAAGGGTTTACAAGCTGCCCTTCTGGCACAGAGCTGGAATCAGGACATTGTTCAGCTACATGTCTGAACTAGAGGAACAGGCACAATTGGATGCCATTGGGTGGCTCACAGGGAGTAAATTAGAGAATTAACCAGCACATCAGCCCAGCTGCAGCTCTCCCTGCCTTCCTCTCTGCCTTTGGCTTTGCCAGGCAATATCCTCACAGCTACAGCACAATGCCAAACACACCTTGGATTGTTCCATGTTTACTGCACAACACAGCAGTCCTTGGAGACAGGGCTGGAGGCAGCTGGAGACAAGGCTACCCACACTGCCTGGGGTCCATCCAGGAGCTCAAGGCACCTGGTGAAGACCCAGACAAAGACAAGAATAGCAACATTGCAGCTCAGACCAGAGACAGGATCACAAACAGGGCTGAAGCACAGGCTGGGAATCCAGACAGCAACTCAGGACAGCAAGAGAGAAGCAACACCTCTCAGGCACCCTGAGCCCAGGACTGAGCTCGGTGGAGCTCATGGACAGACTGATGGGCAGGGGCTCTGTGGATGGAAGCTCTTGCCCTTTTTAGGAATAAAGCTGGGAATGGAGTACAGGAATTAAAGAATTGTTTAGATCAGGTTCCTCATCCCTTTATCCCTGTTTCCAGCATCAGCATATCTAACACCTTGACCAGCTCCTTGAAGCCAATTGGAGGAAAAGCATCAATCTCTTTTGTTTGGGTTCAGCCAGACTGCTCAGTAACACTGTGATCACATTAACCATTCAAAGCCGCCAGAATGTTCTTCCCTTTTATAATCTCTGTGAGATAAAACCATCAGATGCTCCTGCAAGTCTATCTGAAGGCACTGTATGTCTGCCTGAAGAGAGCCACCCTTTACCCTGTTTTTAAGTGTAACACCAACAGTACTGTCTCTGCTCTCCTGCAGCCTAAACACAGCTCTGCAGTCTAAATTCAAAGTTTTGATTTGATATAACCAGAACCTTAAAGTTTTAATCTTAATCTACAAGTCTGAGAACAAAACCCCTCATCTAAGTAGTGCATTTTTGAGTCAGAACCACACTTGCTATAAAGTGTTCCATTTTATAAACCCCAGTCCTTGAGGGCAAACAGCTAATTGTTTAATGGTGTTGTGCAAAAATTCTAGAGGTGAAAAATCCCCAAAACACCTGCTGCTGTAGTTAATGCCTGTGCATTTACTTCTAGCCATGACATGCATACATATAATCTGTCTGTGAAGAGACAGTATGGAAAGATTCAAAAAGGCAGGAATGTTCAAGCCATTTTCCTCTACCTTCTCTTTACCAAAAAAGACAGAGAGAGAATGTGCAGACAAGTGTGATCTCATAACAAATGGTGAGAGGGTTTAATTCCTTTTAAGAAGACACAAACACATAATGGAGGGTTTCTATCTTGCATGGAAAAGTGGCTGTGCAGTAACTGGATGATAAATCACAACCCAACCTTGACAATTTTCTGAGAGCATGATTTAATATAAGGCAGCCCACTGGCTGTGCTGCTTTCCTCCCACACAGGCTGTGGAATCCCTCAGTTCAGAAGCAGGGGGATCAGACCCAGTGCCCCACTGCAGGTTTTATTGACCATTTGGTTTGCTGTCCTCCCCTCAGGCACCAGCTTACTCAGGTGCCCCACACCCTAGGAAAGCATCCCACAAATGTCCCTGAGCAACAGGCAGGAGCAGAGACGAGTTCTTTCACAAGCTGTGATGGCAGTTTATGCCCAGAAGCAAAAGAACTGATAAACCTCATAATACTTTAACCTCACAAGTTAACTACAGGTATTATTCCTATTCAAGTGCTTAATCCTAGCCTGGCTCTCAAACTGTTTGTCTCTATGTCCCACAGCAAAAAATTCCACAGGTTGATTAGATGCCACTTTAAGGTTTACTGCCTTTCAAGTGCTTTAAGCACATATCCTTCATTTTACCATGTTGATCCAGCATGAAGAGATAAATGGAAGTGTCCAGTGAATTACTCCCCAGTCAGCTCTCATCCTGGTGGGATGAGAGCTGGCCAGGCAGCCAAGAGCTCCTAATGGCAAGGATGTTCCTAAACTAAGGAGGTATGAGTTGGGGCTCCAAGCATCCTGGGTGGATGTTAGAAATGACAAGGAATGTGTGGCTAGTGTTTCTGAAGTGGCATGTCTTTGTTCCCTCAGAAATTTCATTACATAGTTTAGTAAGAGTGAAGTGATCTGTTGGAAGAATCCTCATTGAAATTAACACCAGAAATCCTGCAGTTTATCCTGGCTACCAAAATCAATTTAGGTTCATCAATGTATTTTTCTCTCAGAGGCAAAACAACAATCCTTCTTGGCTCAGGTTGGAATGTTCACCTCACATGTGTCTGCAGAAACACAAACACCCATAATGTGCCTTTTGAACATATATTTAATTTCAAAATTACCATTTACATAAAACCAGAGTTCTTAATGGGGACATCTTAATTTAGCATAACCTTGATTTTTAAAATTGCTTCTAAATTTTGAATGGAAATTTTCTGTGAAGTCTAGTTTTGGTGATTTGACACTCACCTGGAACCCTTGTTTCATTGAAAAATTACTTATTTATCTAGGTAAATGGGGCTGCTCTGTAATGGCAGAAAGACTAAGCTACAGATCTGCCTAGAGACTCACAGCCAGCAAAATAAACTGTCAACAAGACACAGTAGAGCAGCACAAAGAATTCCAGTGGAGTCTTAGGCCGGGCCATATACCTATATTTAAAAAGGTAGGACTATTCAGTAAGTGGGGAGACCACAGAACAAATTAAAATTACTGTGTTTTAAATCTTGATAGAACTTTTTCTTTGTGCAAAGATAATTAACATGGAAATCCTCTTACCATGTATCAGAGATTACTGCCTGGGAAGGAGGAAACCCATAGACCACAATGATATGAGACAGGAGAGGCTGACCAAATAACCTCAGCGTGGATGATAGCCTACTGATTGGGGCTGTCAGCTGGGATATAAAAACTGGATTTAAACCTCTGCTAAGGCATTCTCTGCCAACCCACACTAGTGCCCTAAGCAGACGGCTCTCAGCTGTCCCAAGGTATCTTTGCACACGAGTGTGCAGATATTTTACAAAGCCTTTTAGTCTTCATTGGCCTCGTCACGACACAAGAACCTTTCTTGAACCTCAAACACTTCTGTGTGATGAAGCACTCATCTTTCTGCTGTTGAAAGCTGTGCACTTTTAAAGCTCAGCCTCCTGAAAATTTTGACAGAAGGAACTGGCTGTGTTAGATCTGCAGAGGATTCTGCTATGCAAACGGGCACTGAAGTACTCAAACCATCAAAGCAATGCTTGCTATTCAACAATGAGCTGCCATTTGTTGCCAGAGAAACACTGTGTTGAATGAAATGCATTTAGGAAAACATTATTACAAAGGGAAAATATGAATAATCAACCTAAAGCAATGAGCCATGGAATCTTGCTTTATGAAATGTCTTCCGGACTGTCTCAAAACATCAGACATGCTGACAGAGACACCAGAGAGGTTTTCTACTATTTCTTAGAGAGGTGGTTTCAATCCTAGATTCATCATCCCAAAACTATACCAGCTTGGTCTACCTGTCAAGTTGAGTTTTTGAATGGAGGAGACTGAAAGTCTGAACATCCTGAGAGAATCTGAAAGAACTTCCTTGCAAACAACATGCTCATGGTTAAGCCTTTTTTTGGTGTTTTGTGTGTGTGTGCGTGTGTCTATATATGAATGTTCTTCTCTAATTCTATATTTCTTCCTCCCCCTTCCTTGAAGACAGGGAATCAAATCATGCTCCCTGCACCAAGCAAAGAAACTTGTATGAGCAGAGAAGGAAAATTACATTCCAGGAACTTCAACTGAGCTCTCCAGAATCATCTCCCATCTTGAAGCCTCTTGTTTTATTAAATCCAGGCATAGCCTGACTTATCATGGACCAGAAATTTAGTTTGCACATAAGCAGCTTTCTTCCCAGCATGACATATTCTGCATGCAGTATTGCAAAGTTGTTTGCCACATCCCTGGAAGTGTCCAAGGACAGGATGGATGGGGCTTGGAGTAACCTGGTCGAATGGAAGGTGTCCTTGCCCATGGCAAGGGGTGCAACTAAATGATTTTTAAGGTCCTTTCCAACCCAAACCATTCTGCAACTCAATATATTCTATATATTCTTTATTTTCTATGTATTCTCTAGGCTAGTACAAATGTAAAACTTTGTCCAGCAGGAGCGAGAAGGCAATGAAAAAGGAACTATGCCTTATTAAATCATGCTCTTTTGTTGTTTTTTTTTTTTTGTTTTGTTTTTTTTTTTTTTTTTTTTGTTTTTTTGTTTTTTTTTTTTTTTTTTGTTTTTTTTTTTTTTCCCTCAGGTGCTCCTGGAGTTACACAATTTTGGCTTGCTTAAGTTAAGAAAATGTACTGGGAATCACACAGCATGGGGCTCATTAGCCTGCTAGGTGATTTTAATAACCCACAAATACTTGAGGAGGATAAAAATTTCCTCCTTACAAATGAAACTATGGCATTCTATAAGCAAGTCTGGTCATATCAGCATTGTGTATAGAACAGCCTACAGTGGGACTTTGGTCATTGCATGGAATAAATGTGTCGGTGTATTCTGCGTAGATAAGCAATATCTGCAATAGCAACATCAAGAGGTCAAGAGACATGGAACCTTGAACCCGTTGCAGTCGTCTTTTTGTTTTCAAGGGTGCAGGATGAGTTGCAAGTTTAACAAAGTGCATTTTCAAGTAAAACATGGGGGCAAAGAGAAATCGTAAATGGGTATGAACTCCCATCTGAGCCTGGAGATTTCTTGATTAGCCAGTCAACAGACACGGAAGGTGGAACAAAACAAACTTAATTCTCTTCCCCTTTGTGTCTTAATTAGCTGTTAAAACACAGACTTGAAAACACTCAACAAATAACAAAAATACTGACTCATACCAAACCTTTTTCTTTCCTTTCCACTTGTTTTTCTTTCCCATCATGTTTCAAGCCTTCTTAGCTAATTTAGGTGTCAACCTACCTTGTAGAAATGCTGTCAGTTTTATGACATTGTTTCCATTAGGGTGTGCACTTTTCCATTTTGATGTCTCTCCTTAATAAGAAGTTCCATCAGAATTAAAACACTTGAGGGTAGGATTATGCCTAAGTATATCCATTACTTTTGCTCAAGGAAAATAAACTGCTGCTGTCACTTGATAGGTACTTCATCTGTTACAACAGGATTTCTTTCTTTCACTGTAATTCTGCCTTTTTCTGACTGATGCATATTCTCCTATGACACCTTCCTGGAGAATTTTTCCTCTGGCCATATGTATTGGTCATCAGCAAAAACCAAAAATACCATTCCAGGCATGCAGCTGGTTCTAACACATTTCAGGCAACCTGAGCCCTTCCCCGGGCATTGTGTCTGCACTGTATGACCATCATACCTGCAGGACCTGCAGTCCCTCCTCGGGATGCTAATCCAGAGAGCTCTGAGGACACAGGAACAGCCTGTCAAAGCAGAGTGAAACAGAGAGATCCGCTATTCGGGTTTTTCACTGCTTTTGTCGCACTCTCCAAAATCCCTCCTTACTTTACCTAATGACATGGGAAGTTTGCTGCTATCCCAATAGTCTACTGAAAGCACTCAATGCCTTGTTCCTGCACTAAGTGGAGCCCAACCCAAAATTCAGTGATGCCAGATGAAGTATTGCCTCCCAAGCGTCTCTGAATGGATTTGGGCAGCTGGGTGAGAGGGATTAGTTCAATATTCTCATTCCGCTTATGCATATTTAGTGCCTCATGGTCAGCCCCAGGCATCCAAGAGCTGTGAGTAAGAACTCTGCTGCCACACAAAATGTTGAGATTTAGTTCCTTTGAAAGCAGAAAACAATAAAAATGGGTTTTGTCCATGTTCAGTTTTAAACTCCCACTAGCTTGCTTGTGACATTTAGTTTTGCCAACTCCTAGAAATTTGTATGAAGTGGTGTTTGGCCTCTGTATCCCCACACAAATTAATTATGCACTCCTTCAGCCCTACGCTGAATCCTTCAGTGTCTAAAAAAATCTGCCCTCTGTGTCCACTACACACTTGCTGCTTCTGCATCTGCAAAAGATCTTCACCTTCTGACCAAACCAGGGAATGGTTGTTTCCAGAAGACTTCTCTACATCTTACTTAATGCTGAGGCACAAGTAATTACTTGAGAGGTATTTTGTCCCATGTATTTCCTGGAATGGAAATTAAAGGAGCTTGGTGAGGAGGGAAGAGAGAACCAGAGTGTAAACTGACTCTTTTTTTTTTTTTTTGCCTAGTGATGGAGCCAGTTCAGATGTCCTAAAATAGTGGGTAGTTTCTGTTCCACTTCCATCCCAGGAAAATAACATCGATGCTGTCTCTCCTTTAGGTTCTCGGGTAGCCTGAGCAAAAGGAGTAGAGGGAGGGATAGCTTAGGCTCCTGCAGGAACCTCACAGTGCTCTGCCCCACAGTGCTCTTTTCCCCGTGGAAAAGCCAGCTTGGCATGGCCACTGAAGGCCAGCAGCAGGGTCAAAGGCCCATGGTGGTTAAGGTGAGAGGCTCACAGCTGGCACTGCTGCTGGAATGAGCTCAGAGACCAGGGTGGCTCCACATGGAAGCAGTTGCTGATGCTATTAATGCTATTTATAAATCCTGGGCTTTCCGTCCAACCCTGCAGCTCCATCCTACTTCCCAAATATCCAACAAGACTAAAAGCATAGATTTGAGTTTCTTTGCACAACTCCAGTGATCAAGAGAGAGGAGCCAACTCTGCAGGGTGTTCCTGGCCTGTAGAACTATCCTGAGTGGTCAAGGAAGGGCATCGTGACCCAAGGCTCTCCCAGCTTTGGCATGACAGGCATGGCTGAGGAAGAGGCAAATGCCTTGGGCTTAGGGAAATTAATTTGGTCTTGTGGCTCTTCCAGTTCTTCCCAAGCCAAGAAGGGATCTGACCTAGCTGGGAATATCAGAAGGTGGCATAAAGCCAGCTGTGCCATCCCTTTCCAAAGGCTCCAAAATCAGAATTCAGGATTTATTTGGCTGGGTTGCTGTGCTCCAGCATCACTAGGCCAGACATCATTTTTAGATATTACATTTTACATGTATGTTTTAAATAAATAGCCTGTATTTTAGGAGCACTTAGCCATAAGTATATAAACTGCTCTGAGGTTTACCCCATTGGAATTAGAATGAACCTAATTCATAATTCAGACATCAGGCTAGAAACAGCTCAGCTTAGCTCCATGGACCTATAGCTTGATGTCTGAACTGCCCACGAGACGCCCTCTAATCCCAATAGCTGTAACCTAACCTCAGAGTGGTTTCTAAACTTACTAAATAAATATACTTTTTAAAGAGGAATGCACCATATTTATTAGGGTTTTTGCTCCGTTCAGGCAGACTATCATTTTAGAGCAGTTCCTATGAGAGAGGCTGTGGAGAGACACAACTATATTCAAAAAAAAATTTAGAGCCCAGTTTGTTTGTTTGTTTTTTTAATGTAAAAGAAAAAAATCCAGCCTACTCTGTTTAACTGACAACAGGAAGTATCTGATGGTACAAAGTCACAAGCATAAGCACTTACCCATGCAAAAACTTTCTTTGCATGGGTAGTCACACTGAATTCACTATCCCTGCCAGCTTCAGAAGGTAACCAAAGAATGGGCTCAAGTTCTTGTTCCGTTCCTCGATCAACATCTTTTTTGCATGTTCACACGTGGTACTCGGGTAAATGAAAAAAAAAAAATCTTCCCAGTTAAAATGGAGTGACAGCATTTGGTTTTCCCTCATCGTGTGCATTCAACCCTCACTCCCACTTCGCAACAAAAACCTTGCTCATTACCAAGAATTATTTTAGAAGCATCAGTGTATGAAGACAGAAAAGCTGAATTCTCAAAATAGCGTTTTTGCAAGAGGAAGGAACACATTAATAGCGTGAAAGTCTGGCTGTCTGATCAGATCATGGCGTTCAGATTTTATCTTCATTGATCATTTTTCAACTTCACTCAACACTTTGGAAACTGGAAAAGGGCTGTGCAGCAGGGACTTTTCTGAATGCCTTAATACCACAAACTGTATCTGGTCAGTCTGTCTGCTCTCCATGTGTGCCTGGCTTCACAGCAAATAAATGCCAGAAATAGCATTCCTACAGGATTTCCAGTTCAAAAGCCACAAGAATGTTCTTTCTCATGGTATGGCACCATGCAATAAAATGGTGTCATCTGGAAAATCACAGCCTTGGAAACAAATGTTTTTCCCTCTTGACTGATTTAAATCATCTAAAAATAGATGGGTTGTCATGTAACTTTTATGTTTGTCAGGGGAGCCCCTCATTTCATCTTGTGACAGTACAAGAAATGTATCCCATAACACGACAGACAGATCTTCCTAGGGAATCCCCCAGGAATATTTTTTTTCCCTCTAACTGTGCAAACTCCTCAGAAATAAAACTAGAGAGTGATTCATCAAAGATTGAGAACCCATTCAGGGTCACTCTGAGCAAGGATTTCAGGGAGTATTTATAAAGTACAAATTTAGGGGGATAAGGAAGGAAGCATCACGGACGAAACTCCTCTTCAGTTCTTCTTTCTGCTTTCCTAAGTAAGACTTCTTAAAACTGACTCCATATAAAAACAGGTTGTCACATCTGGTGGCTGAGAGAAACATCATCTTAATCCATCTCCCTGATCTGTGCAGCGGGGCCACTCGGGAACAGTGTTTGTCTTTTGACTTCAGAAAATAGGAAAACCTTGGAGCTGAGAAGTCATAGGATAATTCAATATAAGGAACCAAGGCTTCCCAGCTTGTCAAGGAAGAATCCTTTTGGTTTCTAACTTAGATAACAGCTCAACATGGATCATGTATTGATTAGGGAAGGTCACCAAACTACCGAATCTACCGGTATGTTCTTCTTCCCTTTCCATTATTCCTGGCTTCCCTCCTCAGACTTCCCATAAAGCAGCTTCTCAACTCTTTTGTCACCATGTGACACCAGTATAAACACAGATGTTTGTGAAAGCTGCTCTTCTAAAATCAACTGGTCATTGATGAGCAACAGTTCCCATCTCCATGTACTTGCTGCCTTTTGCAGAAACTCAAAGAAAAAGCATTGTCCCCATTTTAAGAGTGTTTTATTCCCATTATTTCAAATAATTTTTTTAACAATCAGCACAAAAACTTAAAGAATGAGCTATTTCATTACAAGTCCAGCTCTTTATTTCCATCTGAGAGCATTCATACTTTCACTATTTAGAGTTCAAGGGTTCAGGCCACACTGATGGTCTGAAGCTGTGCAGACACAGGAATTCTGGCAGTCTCTCGAATACTACATTTACAATTATATATATAATCTATATCACATCAAGGATCAAACACTCCTTATAAGCAAAGTAAGCAATAAATTGTAATGTCTGAGAGTGTCTTTGCAGTTTTCAGTGACTCATTTCTGAGAAATGCTAATGATGGAGAAAAGAGCAAGTTTATAGGTATGGAGTAGAATGTCAATTATCATGAGTGGCATGCTAGATTTCAGGTAATAAAGTGCACTGCAACAATTAAAAGGACATTTATACACATCCACCTGACGGGAGGGTGCAGCCAGTGGGAGTCAGGCTCTTCTCCCAAGCAACAAGGGACAAGACAAGAGGAAATAACCTCACGCTGTGCCAGGAGAAGTTTAGGTTGGACATAAGGAGAATTTCTTCCTGGAAAGAGTGGTCAAGCATTGGCAGGGGCTGCTCAGCGAGGTTTGGAGTCCCCATCCCTGGAGATGTCCAAGGAAAGACTGGATGTAGTACTCAGTGCTCTGGGCTGGGTGACAAGGTGGGGATTGGGCACAGGTTGGTTTTGGTGACCTTGGAGGTGTTTTCCAAACTCAGTGATTCTGTGAACTAAAGGCTTAATTGTTTCTACTCTGGTGACAATCCTGTAATTACTTCTTTCTGCCCTACTACAGAGATATATGCAAGAAAAATTCTAGTTCACCTTAGAAGCCTTTTAGGCTTCCTTTTCTGTTTGTTGTTTGCTTTGTTGGCACCTACCTTCCCATACTAGCCAGCAATGCCCTACCTTACAAATTATCCTATTAACTCTAGAAACAAAAGCCATATTAAAAATTAATTTTTCTAAGTGGGAAAATCTGCCATTCCTGGGAGCAAAAGTCCTTTGCTGAAAGTACTTCCTTGCCCAGCCCCAATAATTAACATGTCTTGGACAGAAACACCTCTGTTTGGCACCCACAGAAGAGATTTGCATGCAAGCTTTCTTCCACATACTTTTGTTCACCAGCTGTATACAAGATCAGCCAGGACAGGCACATGACATGCTTTCACATGAAACACATGTGAACCATAAGCCTGCTAGAAATTCCCAGAACCACAACATTTCACTTGTCATCTTACTTGGCCTCCTTCCTACACTGCTGGAGTATCAGCTTCAGAGCCCCACAGGCATCTTACATTTTGGTTTCAGGCATTTGGTCACCCACATTCACAGCAACACTGCAACCATGTTTTGACCATATATAATTATTTTTCTTCATCTTTCCTTATGGTTTTGAAAAGTTATCTGGCGTTTATGAGCAGCAGACATATCCTTCTCTTACAGGTGACAGCAAAATGATGGATAGTGACAGTTCTGACAGAGGAAGAATTGGCCCAAAATCTGTATAGAAAAAGAGATCTGATAACCATATTTTGAACAGTAACCAAGCATTTGAATGAGCAGGAGACACCAACCAGGATTTTAAATCACTAGATTTTTAGTAATCTAAATGCTTTTGAAAATCTAATTCCCTTTGAGAAATGGAAGATCTCACTAAATAAGCCTAAGGGCTTGGTTACTTTCTGTTTTCTGTTTGACTGAGTTCCTTCTCTGAAGCCCATCTGCAACTGTGCCTTGGGGCGTGTCCAGTCATTTGGGAAAGGGCAACCAGGAAAGGAGTAAATACGGTGTTGCTAAAACCTTGTGAAGGTCCAAGCACTTTGACCACAGCTCTCCACTCTCCCAAACCAAAACTCAAGAGGGCTTGTTGTGGAGAACAGCACTATTTGCAAAAGCAGAACCAATTTCCCAGCCTCTCAGAACAGGAAAGCTTTGGGGTAGAGGGGTAGGCATAATGGAAAAATAAGAGAAAAGGAGACATTCCCCACTCCTTGACCTACAGCAGGGACCTTGAGCCCAGCTCCAGCTTACAAACATGAAACCATTCACAGAGTTTCATTGCCAGGTTCCACCTCATTCTTGAGCTCCTGCAAGGTCACCTCCTTCCTTTCTCCCCTTCAGTCGCTGTGGCACAAGGACTCACTGTTCCCTCGAGAATAAAGTAGGGCCAGGATTGGTAACAAACTGATGGGAGGAAGAAGCTCCCAGCTGACTGTCAACATTTGTATCTCCCAGAGGGAAAAAAGGAAGAAATTGTGCAGAGGAATTTTCATCCCCAGGAGGAAATATCTGCAGTAGAGTAAACATATTGGGGTGATTGGCACCAAAGAAGCTGTGTCCAGGTGGCCCTCAAAGTGGATGATTACCTTTGCAAGGGGCCCTTCCATGAAGATCAAGCCTTGTATCTAGTTGGGAGTTTTCTGGTCAAAATATGGAAATATCTCAAATGCAGACATTACATAGTGCCTGTCACAGAGCAATGTTGTGCTGGCTGGAATTCGTGAGGATTTCTGGGAGAGCCGCACACACAGAATTTCTCCCACTTGCAAACAGCTTTCTCCTAACAAATATTAACCTGAGGGCTTCCTGCAGGGAAAAAAAAAGGGAACAAAATTTGTGTCTGCATCCGGAAGGGAATTGTTGTTCATATAAGTGCCTGAGCTTGTAGCTTTATTTTTATTCCAGATCCACCAAGCACAAATCTTGCAGCACTGAGTTGCCACTTCATTTCCTAACACAGGTTACCTTGATCATCACAACACACTGTGATAGCCCTCAGCATGCTCAAGATGTTATTATTACTTGCAAGAAAATATATCCAAAAAGTATTAATTAAAAGTATTCGTTTAATTGTGGGGGTTTTGCACGTGCTTCCCAAGAAAGGCTGCATTGTTGATTCTGTACAAACTCAGGGCTTGTATCAGTATTGCTACTTCAGAAATTGCTGCACCCTGCTTGTTTGAGAGCAGGCCCTGGTCTCCCTAATCATAAGAACCTACTGGATTGATGTGATTCTGCCTTCCTGCAGGCATTGTTTTTCAACAGTTTAGTGCTTGCTCCCAAATTTAAGCTTAAATATATATTCAGCTCATGTCGACACACATCCTGCCAACATGAAAAACCATGCACTCTAGGAAAAAAAAGCAGAAGGAAAGAGCATTAAGCAGTAGGAAGAATACAGTACCAAAATAAGTGTTTTGCTCATTAGACTGTGTTTTTGTCCATGATACTGAAAAATGCCAAAATGCAGTTTGTTACACTTTCAAGCTTTCTGCATAATTAATCTCCTTTAGGAGAAGATTGTTAGCAAAGAAATGGCTGAGAGTTTCAGGGCATTTTCAGAAATCCAGAATTATGTTTAACCAGTGTTAAAGTTGTCTGGCTAAAGAATCTGAATTTATTAGAAATGTCAATCAATAGCTTAAGGTTTGGTAAATTTTAACTAATAAATATCTTGCTATGGATAGACCAAAGTCCACTTCAATTTTCAGTGATCACAGTGTGAGGTTTCCTATAATTTAGTGGGAACAGCACTAGACCCTGAGAACCACACTCAGAAGGTCATAGAAACATAGAACTATTTACATTAGAGAAGACCCATAAGACCATCAAGTCCAGCCATTGACCTGACACCACTTTGTCACCACTAAACCATGTCCCCAGCTGCCACATCTCTACATCATTTATATCCCTGCAGGGGTGGTGACCCAACTGTTTCCTTGGGCAGCCTGTTCCGATGCTTGACAACCTTTTCTGTGAAGAAATTTTTCCTAATATCCAACCTTAGCATCCCTTAATGCAGCTTGAGGCCATTTCCTCTTGTCCTGTCACTTGTTCCCTGGGAGCAGAGCCTCCTCCTGTCACAGAGTTTTAGAGGGCCAGAAGGTCCCCCCTGAGCCTCCTTTACTCCAGGCTAAAAATCCCCAGCTCCCTCAGGACATAAGACCTGTGCTCCTTTCCCTGCTCTGTTCTCCTCTCTGGACATGCTCCAGCCCTGGACAGCCCTCCAGCCCATCTGTCTGACAGAGAGAAGCACAAAACTGAACACTTCAGTCCCTGTGCTTACCCAGTGGAGAAAGCCAAGCACCTCTGAACACTCTGAGGATGGCTTTGAGGGCTGAAGAACATAAATTATGGAGATTCTGTAAAAGAGCTGGTAGGAAAACCTGGGGGCTGGCACAGTGGGAATCAGGCTGCCTGTCCATGGCCTCAGTGTCAGGCTCCTTGCCAGCTGGTTTTGCCTGCACAGTTTGGAGACTGCCAGTGCTTGACAGAAAGAAACACTTTTGACAGAAGTTTTCTTTCAGGTGTCTTCTTTCAAGTGTCAGTGATCTCTATTTTGGAGCTGCAGTTCCAGAGTTTTAGACCTGCCCTTCCAGGTGCATGGATTGCCAGGGGCTTCCTCACAGTTATAGAAAACTTGGTAATTTTCATAACTTAAGAGACCTGGGCACTCCCACCTTCAGTGCAATATCACTGACCACTTGAATGCTTCCTGAATGTTTGCAATAGGCAAATTTTAAATTATGAGTTCTTATAATTGCTTTTCATGCATAGTTGGATCCCTTCTTCTGTATATCTAATACAGATCTTTGGACTGAAAAAAAAAATGGGAACAAAGACAGACCAGGGAGGTTTTTAAATGTAGGAAGCACAAAATGTAAACAAAAGTTACATTGCTGGAAAAAGAGACAATTCTCTTAAGAAGTGCAGTGGAGACATTCACTGTTGATCTCAGAACTGAACTGGCGAAACTTCAAAAAGCAAAGAGACTCCAAATCTGGTAAAGCAACTCCTCATCCTGCCTTCCCTCAACAAAATGCCCCCCTGAATTCAGAGGAATTTTCCAAAGGAAGGAGCAAAGGAAGAGAAAGTTTGCCAGAGGTTACATAGGGAATTTGCTGCAGAGCCAGGAATGGAGTGAGCTGCTTGCTAAGGAGTTAGATGCAGGTCCTATCCTTAGACCATAGCAATCTCCATATTTAGCTAGACCAAGAGTAAAGCCAGTCAAACAACACCCATCTCCTCAGTCTCCTAAAGGCGCTGAGACTTCCAGATGAAAAGCATGACGTGCTCAAAGCCTTGTTTGCCGTGGCTTTGGGAGATGGAGCTGGGCAGAATTTCTGCCCCAGCTGAGGACTAGGAAGGCAGCACATGGATGTTTCAGCTGCCTGGTGTCCCACTGAGGGTTGTGCACCCCTTCTTGCTGTGTGAGCTAGACCCCCTGCCCCACAGCTGTCATGGACACCATAGCCTGACATCGCCTGGTGCTCCCCACTGCCCTGTGCCACTGAGCATTTAGGGTTAGCCAAGGTTAGGGAGAGGGGTTTGTGTGGAATTCAGGGCTTCGTGAAGAGCAATGATCTGAAGGAAGAAGTTCAACCCCATGTCTGCTGCTGTGGTGGAGTCCTGCAGCTATGGAGCCCTGAACCCAAGCCACCAATTTGGAACAAAACCAAGTCAGTGACAGCAATAAGAAAAGGGTTAAAAAGACCTAAGCTCTTCCAAACCTGTATGTAACCTTAAACCAAATATTAACAGAAAAAACCCCCTGGCATTCAAGTTGGCGCTTAACTCTAGTTAATGAGGAGTTCAGATTTCCATTCTAACCCTCTTTTTCTGTTGCTTGTAATTTTCTCAAATAAACTCCGTTTTGGTCTGAAATTTTCCGTGCTTGAGATTTTTTTTGGAAAGTTTATACAAAATCAGTTAAACAGTTTATTTATGTTAGCACTGAAAACAAAAAAAGCCACACAAAAATATTTCCATGTATGCTCTGATCAGATATTTTCTGCTCAATGAACTCAAAATCAGCCATAGTACAGAATTTCCAGATTTTGCTTGTGTTTATCCACAAGAAGCTAAGGGAAAAACCCAACAACAAACACAAAAACCTCAACCTGGACATTGACAGATTGAGTCTTTAAAGTCCTTTAAATTTCAATTTCAGGATGTTATGAAAGTACTTTCTGTCTTTCAAGGAGTAGTGGGAAGATTTATAAATAGTTGGAGTGGCACCATCATACCCTGTGTGGGTATATCACGGGCTGCACACTGGGTTTGACTGCGAGTTAATTCCACCTGAGGTTGTGCCAACCAGCCTTGTGGACTCAGAGAAGCTGAATTCCACTTGTTGCAGCTGTGCTTTGGCTGCGCCAGTTGTCTCGTAGGCCCATAAAGCCATTTTTAATTGCCAGTGATTCCGAGGGGAAAAGATAAATCCCAGTAGTGCAAGTTCTTTGAAGGGCCGTGCTCAGAAGCAGCGAGTCTTCCCCTGTGTCAGTAATTCGTCCCTGAAGATTGCACACAAAATCAGTGAGTGCACATTGCAGCACGGTCCTTTGCGGGGAAGTAAGTCAATTTTTTGGTCTAATTAATCAAAATACCTAAACATATGCATAACTATATATATACTTATAGGTATGTACACGTGTATACATACAAAAAGTATATTTGTTGATTGGCTGAACATGCCTCACGGACAGCAGTGCTTCCTTGCTGACATGAGTTGAGGAAAAAGATGCTCAAACAGAGTTTAGCAGAGATTTTGATATGGTAAAAACACAGGACACTAACTATGCAAAACACTTCAAATATGTGTGACATTTCTTAACACTGACAACCAACCAAAGCAAGATAAATCAATTTCCCTGCTGGCAATCTCTAATATCCTTTGTTTTATTCACCACTAAAAATGTTATTAATGGCTGGGTATGTTCAGCATGCTTATGAAGAATGTATTTCAATCCCTCTGATGAACGATCTATCCATAGACAAAATAGCTTATTTCCACTGAGAAATCTTGCTAGTTGGTAACAACAAAAAAAAGACAAAAGAATGAGAAAGAAAGAGAAAAGAGGTCATTACTTGCAAACTCCAGTGGTCAGGAAGAGTTTATTTCCTCTGTATTGTACTTTCTTACTGGGGGCATTTCATTTCTGGGAGAAAAAAAAATCACAAACATTATTCTCATGAATGAAAATCCCATACTCCCTTGTACATTAGTTTGCATGAAGCTCCTCTTTTGCTCTCATCTGATTAAAGTCTCATTTGACCAATGAGAATACTGAACAAAAATACCACCCTGGACATAATTCACAGCTGAAGTTACTGGGTCACTGTTCCACAGAGCACATCAGTGGCAGTATTTCTGCTCTCCAAACTTACAGCCTTGGCATTAGTTCAACTAAATATTTAAGCACACATGAAGCACAGGCACAGGCATTTTTTCTCCACTTTTCTGTTCATGCTGATATTCTGTTGTTTTTAACCAGAAGTCTTATTACAGTTTGTCTCTGAGCAGTTTGGAAGCAAACAAAGGGGAATGGGGCTGCCTTTGGGTAACCTGCTTTCACAGAACTAGTAAGCAAATGATGTTTGGCAGGATCTGATGTGGAGGAAATGTGTTAACTCAAAACACAAGAAGCTCCTACTTAAAAAAAAAAAATCCATATCAACATATTTTGCTTCCTTCAGAGAGAAAAAAAAAAAGGAGAGAGAGAAAAAACCAGGCAGACTGTCTGAACCACAGACTCCCTTCAGTCTCTGAAGCCCACAGACACACACTTTGTACAAATATATGATCTTATCCACAGACACACAGATACTCCCCCCCTTCCCCTCTTCCTTTGCTGCCATCCTTACTCACAAGGGCGGTATGTAGGCTGTACATAGTGAGCACAGACACTACAGCCTGCCTTGGCACACGCCGCTCTCAGCGCTGGCACAGACACACAGGAGGATGTGCACATGACTCCCCAAGCCAAGATGGGAATAACACAGTCAGAGGAAGCAAAAAAACCACCATACGCTCCTGTATTAGTACTACTTGACACTTCCAATGGGACAGCAAATCCAGGAAACTTGAAAAGCTTTCTCCAAACACGAGGAGTGTTTCATGTCACTCGTGTTTTCTTGATAAACGCCATTGTCCAGGTAGAAAAGCTGAGGAGCATGGAAGTTAGAGGAATTGGTTTCCCTCTGAGTTCAGGCAAGTCAGCAGAAGGGCTGGGATAGAAGATTAGATTGCTAATTATTCATTCATTCATTCATTCATTCATTCATTCATTCATTCATTCTCTCATTCATTCATTCTCACCCCTGCAAGGCAGCCTTCCAGGACAATCTGAAAGCAGATCTGGAGCAGTGCAGAGCACAATGGGTACCCCAAAGTCACTGCACACCCCGACAGGTGGCAAATGCCACAGGCAGCTGCAGGAGCAGTGAGTAGGAGGGCACAGGAATTTTGCCAATGTCCTGGCCAGTTCCAGATCCACAAAGCTTCCTTTATTCCACAGTTCCACCCACTCTACACCAGCTTCTAGCATGGGCTCAGTTGGAAGAGGAAACGCCTCTTAAAGAGTTGGAAGACACTCATGGGATCAGGGAGGGGAAGGAATGCAGGGGAAGAAGTACAGGGCTCAACTCTGCCCATCTCAGCTGCTCAGCCTCCTGACAGCTCACAACCACTGTACTCTGCTGTCTCCCCTCAGCCTGCATGGGAAGCACCAGCTCCTATTCTTTCATCTTTCTTCTCTCATGTCCTCACATAAGCCTTACTGGGCAGAAGATGTGGCATTTTTGGTATCTAGGAGAAATACATAAAACTATTAAAAAGTTGGATATTAGCAACAGCACCAAGACTTTTAAAATCACATAAAATAACATCTTCCCCCCAAAAAATATGAACTATTTTTTTTCCCTCTTGATCAGTTTTATTCTGTATTACAATTTACAGGTTGTAAAACACAACAATATATCTAAACGAGTGTTTAAAATCATTTATTGATCCACTTCAGTTGATATCAGCTACTTTTTTACTTCACCTCCTTTCCTGACAAAGATTCTCCACATTGCAGCCTGAACCAGAGGTGGGAGAGGTGAAACTGCCAGCTTAGTGCTCAGTGCCATGGCAAGGACTGTGTGCTGGGAGCAATGAATGCACTGGAGGAGCAGGAGCCCAGCTGGAAGAGGGACACTGTGTTCAGGGGGGACAATTGCCTCATGTTAATCTGCGCAATACTGAAAAACACTTCATTTCAGAAGGGAACGCCCAGCTAAAAGAAGTCACTCTGCTTTTGGCATGGGAAATCTTCTTCCCCTTCCCATCCTTTCTGGGGGCACATGACCCAGTGAGATGTGGTGGGTGTTACCAAAATGCCTGCACAGCTGGTGATGTATAAAGCACTTTATTCTGGAGGTGAGGAATGGGTGCCAAGTGCATGCTAAGTGCAGGGGTGATCCCTCCTGGAGCAGGTGCAGCTGGCTGGTAGGCCTGTTGCTGATACCTCAGATCCCCTGTCCAGCTCTGGGTCCCTCATTACAAGACGGACATTGAGGGGCTGGAGCATGTCCAGAGAAGAGAGTGGAGCTGGGGAAGGGGCTGGAGCACAAATCTGATGAGGAGCAGCTGAGGGAGCTGCGGGGAAAAGGAAGCTCAGGGGGGACCTTCTGCTTCTGCACAACTCCCTGGCAGGAGGAGGCAGCCAGGGGATGTCAGGCTCTGCCCCCAAGGGAACAAGGGACAGGATGAGAGGAAGCGGCCTCAACTTGTGCCACGGGAGGTTTAGTTTGGGTCTTGGGAAATGTTTCTTCACTCAAGAGGTAGTCAAACATTGTGAACAGACTTGAGGATTCTCATTGAAGCCAGGGCTCAGATGCCATCAGATGATTTAGCCCAGAAGAACCCTGACACTGGGACAGGACCTACACACAAGAATGTCTATTAAGTTGATGTTGGTTTTAATTGGTTCAGGGATGGAAAGCTATGGTGTCACAGAGAGCCCCAACATACCTTGGTGGAACAGGCAGTTAATTCTGCATTACAAGAGGTCTGTCTGGAGGCTCGAGGTCAAAAGAGCTCCTAAAAGGATTTTGAAATTTTCTCGTAAATGTTGAATGTTTAAGTTATGATTAAGTCATGTTTACCCATTAATTGTGCAGTAAATAAAGCTGTGGCTTTAACCTCCCAGTGGCAGCGAGGCAGCGTGTTAATTAGGGCTGAGAGCCTGCCAGGGCTGTGCTGGGCAGGGGCTGGGAGGCACAAGTGTGTTATCAGTTGTGCTGACATGTGCTGAGCGCTCCGCGGTCACCGCGCGCGCCCCGCAGATCCAGCGCAGGCTCCCCCACTATGAAAGGGCTGCTGTCTGCAACACTTGGCTCTCAGCCAAAGTCTCAGAGCCTGAAGATCAAGAGTTGGTTGGGTTGCCTGGGTTTTTTTATTTTTTTGTTGGTTGGTGGTTTTTTGGTTTTGTTTTTTTTTCTCTCCCTCATTTCTATTGGTTTTTATAGATCCACTTGCCCACTCACAGGGGGCTGCAGGGGGAGGAACAGGCTGACTCATACAGCAACAGTGCATGAGGCTGTGGAGAGAGGAGAAGAAAGGGTGTAAAAGTTTGACTTGCAGCTCTGCTTCTATTTACTGTTTTCCCACTATTTCTAACCTCAGCCATTTAACAATACTCGGAATTTAGTCCTAAGATGGGACTTGAAACTTTCCCACGGGTTGAACCTCCCTGGATTCAGAAATCTGCACAAGCCATTGCTAAACATTTACCAAAGCTGTCTACTCTCAAGCTCCCAAGATGTTCCTGGGGCACTAAATGGAGAAGCAGGATAAGAGAGGGAAGTGACAGATAATTAGAAAATGTGAGGAGGAGAAGGTGATGAAAAAAGCCATTGGTTGTTCACAGAAACACTCTTGCAAAAATGCTTCCCAGACAGAAAACAGAAATCTAAATATTCTCATGTGAACTCTTTCATGTGCATCTACATCCCAATTTTATACCACTCATGCCAGTACCTTGTATTTGCACCTCTATTCCTGCTCCACAGGACATTTCTTCTGAACTTGTCAGGACCCTAACACACAAAAATGTGATGATCTGCTACAGCAATCAGTCCTGATTCACTAATCCAGCTCACAAACAAATTGCACAATCAAAATAAAGGAAATTCTGAAAGAAAAAGGAAGAGATGTCAGTGCCTGAGAAATTATTATCTGATGGGGAGAAGTGAATGGATCTTGAAACAATTCAGTATTTTGTTGCTTGGGTTTTTTTTGGTTTTTTTTCTGGTAGTGTAGCATTTTCTTAAAAGAAACCACAGGACTTGAGATATTACAGTCCTGCAAACACAGCTGCAAGCTACAACCCAGGAAACACAGATCTAGTTCTCACTTCTGATTCATTACATCACTTTCTGCCTGGTGAGCCCCCATTTTTGTCTGCTAGCAATATTTGTTATAATAACAATTAATATTTTATTGTAAGCTTGTTGAAGCAGGAATTATCTCTTGCAGAATAAGCACAATGAAGGCATTAAATCCAACTATAGCAGGGAGCGATTTTTTCACAAACAGAACACATGGTCTCTGTCAGTAAACACATTAGATGAGCTCTGTCAGCTCATCTAATATATATTCTCTACTTACATGAAAATAATAGATTTACTTTCCCATTCCTCCATCAACAAATTACCATTCTAGGCTCGCTATTTGCAGAGTAATTAAAGAGACTTTATCCAGATTATCCTTGAACAACAGCAACTAAAAAGCAGATGTCACTTTCTTCAGTATGAAAGCCATCATGTTCCTTAGAAAGAGCTTCCAGAAATCTGTACGATTCCCACAAAAATGCTCCCTTTGACATTCAGGTGAGAACATCCTCAGGTGTGTGACAGTATCAGCAACACCAGAACAGCGCCTCTTTCCTGTTCGTTCCAAGTGGAAATCAACAGTGGGAGGTTAAGCACCTTGCCTTGTCAAACAGAAAGCCATTGGCATGGACTGAACCAGAAGAGAAAATTCTATGATCCTCTCTTTGTCCTTAATCCACTCAGTTCCACAGGCCCAGGAATTCCAAACTGTATGCAAGGCAACTACTTTTATGTTTTTTTCCTTTTTAATCAGCCATAATAGGGTCATTTTGGTCTCTTTTAAAAAGCTTGAAACAAAGGACAATCTATCTTGTTATTGTTTGTCTGTCAAGGATATAATTTTTGGGAGACAAATTCCATGGACTATTTTGACAGTGCAAATTACTGTAGGATATGTGCAAAGAATGAAAATCAATTTCTCATTCCCCAGGGGTGTATCCACACATGGGCATATTAAATTAAAAGGTTTGAAGCAAAAGATCCCTTTTACTTCTTCTTGGTGCAATTCCTATTACTTGAAAGAGATATTTTGAAATACCTCACGCTTACATGCAGTTATGCATGGGGGGCTGCAGACACAACTTTAATTGGTCCCCAGGACCTTGCTTTGAAGTGATGACTCACAAAGAGTATTTTGTCAAGCCAACTGTGCCATAAAAATATTAAGTGTGGCTTAAAACAGTAAAGGTTTTATTATCCTGTTAACTTCCTGTCATGAAGCATTGCATTAAATTGTACTTTTAAGGGATTAATGACCTATTTGCTTCATTCCTTGCTGCATTTGTGGTTATAGAAGCTATTAAAAGCCATGTTATCAACAACAGTGTTAATGAAGATATTGGAAAATCAGTCAAGCACAAATATATTCTAATCCATAGTATTAATCCAATTGCCTTTCCCTAGGAGAGGTTTTTAATTTTTTTGTGTTCCCTGATGACCTTGAAGCATTGTGGCCTTTTTGTGGGCACAGCCAGGGAAGTTAAACATTTGAGAAAGAAACACAAGGAAGAAAAGCACCCCCCCCCCCCCCCCCCCATGCTGCACAAGTCTGAAGCCCCCTCACTCAGGAAGGACCATCCAGAAGCGTGGAAAATGTCCCTGTCAACACAGACAACAAACAGCACAACGTGTCACTGCCACAGCTGACAACAAATACCACACTATGGGAAACAGCCACCATTCCCGGGGTTGTAATTTTGGACAGACACACTGCAAGACGGAAAATTAATCCAATTTATTCCATAAGAGACAGGTCTGCAAAATCTGCTTTGTGAAACAATGATGAATTCTTAAAGTTTTTGTTTATAAATAGAACCGAGTAATTGATTTCTTTGCTTGTTTGGCAAGTAGCTTATCCACAGAACTATGTGGTCCTGGGAAGCTGGAACCATTCATGAACTTCTGCTGAATTTCACAATCACTTTTGACTAAAAAAGATTAAAATGTAAGAACGCTGAAATGTGTTGCACTGATGCTGGTTGAAACATTTCAAAATTGTATTTTTCATTTTTTTTAAGCAGGGTTTGAGAAAAAGAAGTTAAAGGTAAAACATTTCAAGCAGACTTAAAACAGGGTCATATTTCAGTATCACAACTAACCCAAGCCCCCACTACTTGTGTAACTTAACACAATTTTTTTTTTTTCCTGTCAAATTGCCAACAAGTAACAAAACAGTGACAGAGTGCTCCATATATTGATATTCTGATTGCCACCTCAGGGGTTTTCATACCAAGCTGCCACACCACCCGGAGTAAAAAGGACATGAGGACACTGATCCAGCACACAGACGAGAAATCACTGAAACACAGGGAGTGTTCAACACCCTCAGACACTGCACAACAGAGGAAAGGAGTTGAAGGTAAAAACAAGCAACCAAACAACCCCTCAAAGTCCTGTCTTTTCCATGTACAGGGATACAGGAGGTGTCCCAGCCATGGGCAGCCTCCGTGCATGGCGATTGCACCTCTCCACCCTCAAGAGTTCACTGGGAGAGGGGCTGTCACAAATGGGAGCTCCCAGCTCAGCGACTTCCTTAACCCCACACAGCCACTCACAGAGAGAGCCCAGCTCAGCCAGTTCCCAGCCTGGTCCCTCATCAATGGATCTATTATCTACACAATGCAGTTTTTAACATCTTATATGAAAGCCCTATACATATTAAGACGCATGGCACTCAATTTATTTACCTCAGAAAGGTGAAGAGATTCAAAAATTCTGACTAGTGAGTAATTTGTGCCAAAGTAAGGAAATAAATGTGAGCTTTTCTTCCTACTAGGTTATCTTGTTATTTTTACTGACTGCATGCAGCTACTGATAGAAGAAAATTTGAGTGTGACTCTGCAAATGATTGAGGAACATTTGAGGACGCTGCTCTCACAGTGGGATTGTGAAGAGAGCCCTTCCTACACCAAGTGCATCTTTAGCAGGTTGTTGCTTATGCACTGCAAAGTAGGTTGAGTTCTTTCTTTACATCATCATTTCACTGTAAAAACACAAGAATTGCAGTGAAACTGATGATGAAGGGTTTTTTACTCTCTAAGTAATAGTCACAGGCTACTTAAGAATGCCTGCATGGGCATTAAACTTTTTTTTTTTTTTTAATATGCAATTAGCACAAAAGAAAAAGGAGTGAGAAGCATTTTCAAAGCTATTTCCAAGGTTAGCCTTTCCAGGGTGGTGCCATTTACCATTAGCTGTGTGTGGCTTCAGATACCTGAGTGGTGTTAAAAGCGTAGATATGTCAGCTGAACTGGTTACTTGCTTTTTATATTTTCCTTTTATTTCTCTGCTTTTTTAAATCACTTTTAATGTCTTCTTTATTCTTCTCTCTTCCTTTTTTTTTTTTTTTTTTTTTTTTTTTTCTCTGATTACTGTGGTAGTCAAGGATTGTTGCTCATCTATTACTCCTTCTTTCTGGACGGTTGCTGGGGCCTTTTCCCACCTATTTCAGAACACAGATGGAATCTACAGCTTACTCAGACCCAGAATTTTAGGATATGCAGGCTCTCCATCATGCAGTTGTGCCCTCGGGAAGCACTGAATGCTGGAGAGGAGCAGGCTTTAGTGGTCAGGATAGTGAACAGCCCATTGAACCACCATTTCCAAAGCCTGGACGTAGATCCTCCATCTACTGATACCAAGTGTTATTGATGCAAATGTTGCCACAGGTTGACAGCAATTTGCCAGAAGTTTTGGCTCTGCATAATTTGAATTGACTCTGAAAAACTATTGGAAACAGAAACCTATATATAGCTTACAGGTTTAAAACAAAGTCAGCTGTTTATGAGGGAATGCTCTTCATTAGAGGAGCTTTCAGAGGTTTTGAAGGAAGGGTTTTGTCTCAGATTTCCAGGAAGAAGATAGGGGTTTTTTTAAATATAAATTGCTTTTTATAAATTTTGTATGCTCTATCACTAAAAATCTCCAATGACTTTGAGCTTCTAAAACTTTCAATAAAGATAGAGATGGAGAGAAAGGCAAAAAATACATGTCCACAGCCATGCACACTCTTTGGGAAATGCAGAGATAGCATAAGCAATAGCACTAAAGAATCCATACCACAGCAGATCAGCTCAGCTAGTGTCAATGGATTCAAGCTTTATTATTAAAAACATTTATTATTAAAAGCACTCAGAGAGCAAATGCTTGTACCTGCTACTAGATTTCTCAATTAATCTGATATATTTGATATTCATATCAATGAAATAATTCTATATGGGGAATTCATTCATGGGGAATAGAAGAAATATATACTAATATAATGCTGGCTGCTGATTCTGATTGACAGCTGTGAAGTATGGCCACATCTGGTTGTTAAAGTTTAAAGGATTTTAAAATTAGAAGTAGTGTTTTCTGAGCCCAGCACTGAAAAACCCTGACATTTGCAGCGCTGGGAGCAGGCTGTGAGAGGGATTTCTATCCTGGTTTCCACCCAGAAGAATATATTTACTGTTCAAACATTTTGAGGCAGGCACCCATGGAAATCAACGGGAACTCTGCCACGGGTTTTAAGGGGAGCAGAATCTGTCCCTATGTGTAAATATACAGCAATATTTTTTTTTCCTCTGACTGTTAAAAACCACCATCACAACTGGATGGAACCCAGTTTTAAACACTCAGACACGGGGCCTCTTTACCACAGGAGTCTCCAACGATGCCCATCCTTAACACCCCACCAGCTGCCAGCTGAAGGCTCTGAAATGCTGATTTTAATCAAAAACTTTCCTTTCAAATCTAGCTTACAGTTTACTCACAGCGCAAAAGTGCTTCTCAGCGCTGGAATTTTCAGGATGCGATGCCGAGCCAAATACTGCAGGCACAGCTTGCTCATAAGACAGCAATCTCGTGGCCCACCTTGGAGGCTGTAATAGGGCTACTGTACTCAGCCTCCCACCCTTGGTGAAGCCCACTAATGGCATCTGTTTTATAGCATTCACTCCTGCAACCTGCTAGTTCCTTGGCTCTCCTGCTGTCACAGAGAGGATGTGCTTTACTATGCTGCAGGTCTGGTGGAAAGTTGTCAGACTTCAAGCCAAATGTAAAAGCAGCCAGTGCTGAATAAATGACTTGAAATACTTTCTCCAGGGACCCCTTCCAGGTCCAAGATAGGCAGATTTGGCCAGTGTTTGTAGACAGTCTTGCTCAGAGGCAAATTAAAAATCAAAATACAGACACCGTTTGAAAAACATCGAAAGCTAGACTCAAACATCCACCATGTATTAAGACATTCTTATATAAAAATAACCACAAGGTTGCAAATTCATACTTTCCTACTTGGTGAGACCAACTGCAACCAGGAATAAACCTGGACATGTGTGGGGCAGACTGAGGTACTGCCTTCAGAGAAAGCATAAAACTGGAGTGAGAAACACAGGACACTGTGAACCAGGCAATTGAATGGAGCAGTGGGTGGCACACAGAGCAGGACCCTCACCTGCCCCAGGGCAGCCCACAGGAGCTGCCCAGCTCAAGCCAGTGGGACAAAGCAGGACACTCACTGTGGAAATACTGAAGCTTTACCCGGGTAAGTCCATGGTACAAATGATGCCTTAAATTTTAGCTTTCATATTTTCCAGATTCTGTGCTGCATTAGTATAACTCTGAACTTCACATAAAGTGTTAGCAAGTTCTCTTCACTGTTTAGCTAGACAAAACATTCCTTTTCCAACCCGAGAACCAAGGACACTGTTGCAGCTTTGGGCCCAAAAAGTACAAACAACAGCGAATTGAGGAGAGCAATCTGGGAGGATGGGACTTCACAACTTGAAGCTGCAATTGGACAATTAACCCCAAAATGTAAATGGACCAAAAGCTACAAAAGTGTAAAAACGTATGACCCGCTGTCCATCTTGGGCAGAGCCACAGCCAGGCTCTTGTACTGCCCAGGGTCTATTCTTTGAAGGCCTTTTAATAAATACCTACTTTATTCTTTTAAATACCTACTTTATTCCTTTAACACTGTCTAGCCACTGTCCAGCCTCTGTTCCTTGCTACTCAAGGCATCACCCTCAATACCTGACTTACATCCCATCCCTCCTCACCCCTCACTGGCTCTGCTGGAGCCCACACTGCAGTTTGGCAATCTGGATGGCAGCCCCCAGTAGCAGAGAGCAGGAACATGTCCTGCTTCTGCTGCGTGGGGTGAGAAACAGGAGGGGTTCACCAGCAGGAGCTTTGCCAGGAGACTGGGGGGATCCTGAGATGTGGGGCAGGAGCAAATGCAAGGTAGGGCAAAGATGTCCAAATGAGTGGGGATCACAGAATCACAGGATGGCTGGGGTTGGAATGGACAATTACAGATCATCCAGTTCCCACCCCCTGCCATGGGCAGGGACACCTTCCACTACCCCAGATTGCTCCAAGCTCTGTCCAACCTGACTTGGAACACTTCCAGGGATGGGACAGCCTCACCTTCTTTGGGCAGCCTGTGCCAGGGCCTCACTACCCTCACAAAAAAGAATTTCCTCCCAATATCTAATCTAAACTTCTAAATCTCTTTCAGTTTAAAGGAATTCTTCTTTGTCCCATCACTACATGTCCTTACAAAAAGTTCCTCTCCAGTATTGTTGTAGGCTCCTGTTAGGATTGAATGGGGAGCCATGAACAAATGCCACCTATCTTGTTTCATTACTGGGGTGTTTTGTACCTGCAGAGCATTAAGAAAGCCTGCACTCCAGATGCCAGGCATGGCCACACAAATGACACACAACTGAGGGGGCCAGGATACCACAGAATGGGTATAGAAGAGTGGTAAAGTGGAAAAAAGAGACAAGGGAAAAACTTCAAGTTTTGCTGCCAGACTTTATCTCAGAGAGCTACAACCTCAGACAAAACTAGTCACCTTTCCAACCAGCAGCCCTTCCACATGAGGCTTGCTCTTGGCAGTCACTGTTTAGATTCTCTGGCTGGGCTCATAGCCTGGCTACATAAGAGATTTTTGGGTGTAACTGAGTGACACAGAGCACTGCTGACTGCCACAGCCAGGACTGCCACCAGCATCCTGACCTCTGTTGGATCACAGGCTGTGCTCTGGATGACTTGGAAGCAGCCATGCAATTGTTAGGGCAAAATCTTGTTTACAGCTCTTGCTTCCTACAACACAGAAAGAGTAATCTCAGCCCATGAAGCTCCTTTTGCATCCTCCTGCTCCCCCTCTCCGTGGCAGGATCACGTAGCAAAAGCCACCTCCCTCCTCACAACCCCAGTTATCATTGCAAATCCTCAGGAACTGATCATTCTGCCTCTCCACGTTGCTCCTCTTGCCATATATCACCCTTCTTCCTATATGGGACAGCCAGAATCTTGTGAAAGCTGCAGGGCTCCCACAAGAGCCACTCATGGCACGAGTCATGTCTCAGTGCTGCTGTGGTTTGGTCAGCAGCTGATCATTACAAATCCATGGCACAGCTGGAACAGAACACTCTGCCAGTCAGCACTGCCTGGCTGGGACACCTTTCACTTTTGTATTCACTGCTCTTCATTGTTTTCATCTGCTCATCCATCTCCCTGTGTGTGTGCCACCAGTCCCAGTGATACAGAAGCAGCAAAAAGGAGAGGAACCTGTGTGTCCATGAAACTGAAGTCTATCCTTACATCCATATCTGAACAGACTCTCACTCAAGCACTCCATACTTCAAGGTAAAAATCTGAAACCAGTCATTGCAGGATGTACTGTTTGTGCAGTTATCAGGAATGCTCTTGCAAAACCTGGGTTTGGGAATGACTTGAAATGTGTTTAAAATGATAGTGAGGAAAAGAAAAATCTCCCAAGCAGTAAGGAGATCAGAATTTGGGGCACATACCCAAACTGATATTTAATATAACCTTCAGCCAACTCAAATCACATGTAAGAAAGTATTTACCTGCTTTAAAATGTTTGCTTGCACACCAAAAGTAAAATTGTGCCAAACAAGGTTAAAGCTTCACTACAACTTATTTTAATTATCATTTTCAAGAGGGAACTGTGAACATGTGAGTTAGGAGGCAAAGGGAAGAAACAACCTGTAATCAACCACAATGTCCAGCTTTTTAAGCACCACAGAGCTTTCTAGGGTGGGCAAGAACTTTGAGCTGCTTAAAAGTCCAAATTTTTACTTTAAAATAGTAGCATCAACTTTGTATTATGTACATTCATTAGGCATTGATATTGCTTGTCATACTGTATCAGAGTGGGGTTGTGTGGGTGTAGGTGAAGAACAAATTTCTGTAACCATTGGGGAAGGAAATCAGGAGAAATAATCACTTCCAAATTTGAAGCAAGAAAATGAAGATGGTTTTCCTATGTTGCCCCAGTTAACTAGACATCAAATAATTAGTCAGAGTGGTGGGTTGTTGCTGTTTGTGGGGGGTATATTTTTTTGTTTGTTTTGGGTTTTTTTTAATTTTTCTAGATTTGAGAAGAGAAAAAAAAAAAAAAGCAAAGCTTCTCATGGCCTTTAATGCATAAAAGAGCCTGGGGAGTCCTGGAAGATGCCAGGAGAATTTCTCAACATGCTCACTGACACACAAAATGCTTTAGAAGGTTACACATAAAAGTCTGTCTTCAAGAAACTGATAGGACCTCATGCCAGCTCTGGGATACCTTTAATATTGAAAAGAGCTGCCAATGTTTATTATTTCACATCCAATTTGTTGCCATAAACAGTTCAAAAGAAAGTGATTAAGTTCACATTAAAGAGGCTCTGCCAGCAAGGGAACAGAGCACGTCAGAGGTGCCAGAGCCCGTGGCTTTGCTCCTGGCCTGCTGGGAATGCTTTCAAATCACACAGCATCAGACAGGAGCAGAGCTGGAGGCAAAAAGCAGAATAAACTGAAAGTTGAACAGTGTGACCCTGTGTGTGTGTGTGTTATTATTGTGTCTTACTGCAACGATGTTATTGCAAGCCCATTATGACATCATGATAAAACTGCAGGCAAACCCATCATATTTTTGTAAGGGATCTCAAGGCTCTGGAATATTTTGGCTAGAGGGGAAAGCAAAGTTGATCTCCCATCTTCCACAGCTAACAAGAGCTGACCTTCTCTAAATTGCCTTTGAAGGCTGTACAGTGCAGAAATAAACCTGTTTCGTGCAACACACGAATCCTGAGTTGAGGAAAAAAAGAGTTTTAGTTTTACACATGGAAGGTGAAATGGAGGATAGGACAGGGAAAAGAGCCATCCAGTTAAACCCAGGACACTCACAACATGGCTAACAAAAATGCCAAAAATGCCAGTAATCTGGGAACATGGATTTGAGAGCTCATACCCCTTCCAGTCCCACTGGTGTGTTCTAGTCAGCTCTCTCTCCTCAAACAGGGAATCATCAGAGGTACTGGGACACCCAAGAAAAGAGATTTCCATCATGATCAAGAGCTGCAAAATGATATAATTATAATAAGCCTCCACTCCTGGAAGCTTTTTACTTCATACAAATAATCCTTTCAGAGTCAAAACCGTATATTTATTCTAGATAACAGATGCACTGCTGTTGCAAAAGCAGACTGTGCACTTGGTATAGCATTTAATCCAGCAACCCCTAGCAACATTTTCTTCCCCCCATCGTGGGGAAGTCTGCATCTGTGCTGGAATAGGTTGGATAGCTACTTAAATATTTACTAAAGGAACTATATTATATGCTAAATATTTATCAAATGCATGGTATACTTCACAAAAGCAGTGAACTATGGCTGTGGAATAAGTGCATTGGGTTTATCCTAGGTATATGAGTTTACTTGTGGAAATGTTCTTGAACAATGCAAAATGTGACATTTTTATAGCATGTGACAAATGGGAGTTTGTGTTAAAATCATACTTGGAATTGTAACTTTAGGACAGAGCATGTAGATCATTAAGAAGTCATTAAACAATCTTACCTAGAGTGTAGATCCATATAAAACTGGAGAATATGTAAGTTTTTTATGTTTCAAATTATAAGATTACTTTAACACTGTGGTTTTTATGTGATGGAAGTGTTAAATTTTTAATTGGGCACTCAAAATCACCTCAAGTGAGAGGAACCATCTGGAAATTAATTTCTTTTAGATAATACATCCCTTAAAGTTGAAGGAGAATCTTCACAGAGGTAACAGTGACAGGAAGATTTTTGGAGCAGGGACCTAGATGAACGTGTGCACAGACTCTTCACACATACCCAGAGCAAAAGCAGTGGAACCACGAGGTCCCTGCAGGTTCTCAACAGAGGAGCAGCTGAAGGTGTCACAGACTGGCACAGAAGGTACCCTGGTGCCATGGCCAAACACAGCTGGTTCAAACACATGCAGAAAAGGGAGTTCTCCGTCCTAATTTTGCTGGGCTGCGAAGTTCCAGCAAGGCAGATTCATTCTGATCTGAGCCTGCTGAGGAACATTTCTTCATACCAAAAACCTCTGAATGCAACATTGCCCACCTGACCCAGAACAGATTAAACTGACAACCACCTGGAACAAGGTCAATGTGAAACACTTGGCAGGGTTCTAGGAAAGGTAACACATCGTTCCTTCCCCTATCCACCACCTCTTATTGCTGTAAAAATCCCCTCTCTGGTGCAAATCAGGAGGATTCAGCTTAAGACTACTGCTCTGAGCATTCCCCACTGGCTCCTTTTTGACAGAGATCACCTGCAATACATGGAGATTTGTGATGGCACAGCCTAGGAAGTGATTCTTCTGAGATCCCCAAAAAAGTACTATGCAATATTCTCCCAGGTCTTCGTAGGAAACGATCAACTAAATAATTTTCACAGTTGTTGGCCCTTGTGGGATTCCACCAGCGCCACAACACAACATCAAAACTGGTATTTGTTCTGCAGATTTGAGCCACAAATTGATAGATCATTACTTCCAACAGAAAGGTAGTTTTAAGTGAATGAGGTAAAAGGTGCAGTAAAAAATTTTGGGTCCTAAATATTCCTTAACAGCTACTATTGTCAGAGAGCAAGGGACAGAGAGATGTGCACGGCTGCCCCCTCATCCCAAAATCATCTACAACATGCAAGGGAAGTCCTTGTCATGGGAAACACAGGAGATGGGAGAGGAAATGAAAAGGTGCAAAATAAGATGTCTCTCAGCATTGGATAAAACAAACTCTGGTTTAAAGGAAGTATAAAAGTGGCCAGATGGTGGACAGACACCTGCATGAAAGTGGTTAGCATCCAAACCCAGGTTATCACTTTGCTGTACAGATGTAGACTCTCTATTTCCAAGTACTTTTGTTTCTCTGTCTCTCTTCTTTTGAACATGCACTGCTTCTGTTGCAACACTTTATGCTTAAATAAACCCCACTGTTGTTCTCCTGCGTCACACAATTCCTGTTTGCTGATCTCTGCTCAACAGCTTTCAATGGACAGGACAAATAAAATATATTTGCAATTTCTTATCTGGAATAAGAAAGCATTGCACAAAAACTGTGGAGAGTTGAACTGGAAGAACTGCACTTCCACACTGAAAGTGAGGCACTATTTCTGCCCAGATAACATGGCTCAAGAGAAGTCAACCCAATTTAATTTGTTCCATTGAGCAAAGAGCGTTTTCAAAGTTGCAAAGCCTTCAAGAGAGGAAGATACAGAAGGCTGCTTAGTAAAATTTATAGAAACAGCTCAGGGTGATTGACTAGACCTTCTAAATGGCTAATTAGAAACACTTAAGCACTGAACTTTTGAATTAGAGTCCATTCTAGAGAGCCTGAAATTTAATGTCCCCATATGTAAGGCATTACAGACCATGTTAAAAAAATCTTTGCCCCTTTTTTCTTACGTTGCCATTGCTGTACTTACCTGTGAACACTGACATTACAGGGTACTCTGCACCTCAATTCACTTTTTCATTGCACCACAACATTTTCCTGACCGTTGCCTTTGTTCACTTTTAAAGCACAAGGGCATTTGAATCCTGACAAAAAGACTGGCAGACTTTAGCATTAATATATGTGATCCATGCTTGCTACAGAGGGTGGAATTCAAATCCCAAATTTTCTGCCTCTCAAGAAAATCCTGAACTTCTGTGAAGACCTCCCACAGAAACCAGGAAAGAATTAATGGGCTGCTGAGTTCCTAATATGTCCCACCCTGTGGCACCTGAAGGAAGTAGGTGTTAGACTGGCAGGGAACAGCTTGACAGGTTGAATTTCCAGCTATTTATGGCAACTGACAGAGGGGCCTGGAGCCAAGGACGACTGCTCCCAAGTAAAGTCTGCCTTTGGCAAAGAAAGCCTGGCAGAAAAGCAGTGATTTTTCTTGCTGCCAGTGACTTGGGGGTCTCTGATACCAAGTGGGATGGAAGTATTTGCTGTTGTTTTTTTCCTTTCTGGCTTTTATTGATCACTGGAGGGGTGAGGAGGCTGCTGAGTGCTGGGTCCAAAAGGGGTGAACGGGTTTATGTTCCTGTGTGTTTACTTTGGACTTCAGGGGCCATGGAGTGAGTGGAACTTTTTATGCAATGCAGCTGGCAGAAGAAAATCTCTCTGATTTGAGGGTGTTGGGAGGGTGGATGGATCAACAAAAATTCAGAAGGAAACAATTTCAGAGTTACTATTAAATTATGCTGCTCAGGAAGGAGATGTTCTCTGGGCATTATGGCCACACTGATCAATTCTCACTCCTCAGAGTGGCAGGCAGCCTTCACAGCCAATCTTGAACAGCTGGCTCAGCCCACTGGGACCAACCTCCCAGTGAAACCACCCCGCCAGAAGAGCCCTGCCCAGTTCCCCTCAGACAGGTACAGTTATTCCAGGCTGACGGACAGACAGACATTCCTATTTCACTAGCTGGTTTACAAATACTCAGAGGATGCAGCAGGAACAATGTCCATTTCAGTACTCCAGGAGCTGAAACAGATTTAAAGATGAAGCAAGGTTATTAACCTTGAGGAAAAGCAAGCTTGGACACCCAGATTTTGGTGCATTGTACAGATGTTTGATGTGTAGACATCTTGGGGTAAAGACTTTATTTTCTGAAAACCGGACAATTTAATTATCCTACCTAAAGCTTCACAATTGTTTTTTGGTTTGTTTGGTTTTGGTTTGGGTTTTTTGGTTTCTTTTGGTTTTGGAGTTTTATGGGTTTGGGTTAGTTTTTTTTTTTTTTGGCTTAAGCAAATAACAAAAACTAGTTACCCATACGAACTGAAGAAAGAAGGGACTGTGTTTCCTGGGAGATTTGCCAAGGCACAGGAGATTTAGGTTTAAGTCTATCCTCTTCCTCAAAGATTTCAAATCCCCATGTGGGACACACCCTTATCTTTCCTATAGAGGAAAACCACCCTGAGATGTTTTGTTCTCAAAAAGTTCCTGGAGCTGTTTCACCTTGCATGGAATATCAGCCAAAGTTCTAATCCTTGTACAAATAAATCTTCTGTACTTGTATAAATTCACAGTAACACAGGGATGATGCCTATCAGTCCCACATGACCATATTCAGGTTATTTTGTTGGCTATGGCATTATCACAGCCTGTGGGAGAAGGATCTAATGCCTGGATACAAGATTTTTTTTTGTCTTTTGAGATGCTATTGTGCAAGAAAACAAGAAATCTCACAGCACCAGGGTATAAAATAAAACACTTCAACCTCACCTCACACACCACATTTCTTGGTACAAGGAAACACAGACATGCTTTGCTGGTCAGAATCAGAAGTATGAGAGCAATGCTTTCTCAGCAACTCCCCACCAGCATAATTGTAGAGATGTTCACCTTCTCCCCAGATATTCCTAGGAAAACATCATTCTCCTGATTTTTCAGAGCCACTATATTTGATAAACTTGTGTTAACACAATGGACATCTTCACAGTGAAATTCAAAAACCACAGATGGGGCATATCAGAGATCACACTGTGCCAAGGCTCTCCAAGCCTATGCCTCTTCTTTCATCAGCCAGTTGTACAGTTAACAATCCTTTGGATTCTTTCAGAATTATCTAATTCACTCAATCATGTGCCTAATTCCAAGCTGGTTCTTTTTATTAACATCAAAAGGCTTTGGATCAGGCTCTACTGAAAAAAAAGTAGGAGTTTTTCTACAAGGCTATTGTGCATTTTTTATCAGGTCCACAATAGCGCTTCTGTGACTCCTCTCTCTGCCTCACCTCTCACCCCACGTATTAGGAGATAACATGACATTAAAGAGCCATCAGTGTCCTCCAGGAAAGCTGCAGGAAGGTTTCTTGGCCTGCCAAGCAGCAGTTCTGATAAGGGATCACCTGCACAAGCAGCACATTCCTACCTCACTACCGACATTCTCTTCCAAGTACAGATGTCTTGCCACAAATTACTGTGCCTGAAAGGGTTTGGGTTGCAGCAGAAGAGATGGGAAGAGGGAAAAAGGAGTTCTTATTTTAAAACCACTTCTGCCTGATTCTGCAATTGAAAATAGCTTATGCCTGGAGGTTAGAGAGTGGCTGTCCCTAAGCATCTCTTTCCTAATTTAATCTCTACCCCTGCCACCCAAAATCATGCATTTATGGCCTTCACTGCAGTTATCATCAATCAATAATTTACAGCTTCAAAATACACATTCTCAAATGACACAGCTCTGGTCTTCATAATAAATCAAGGCCCTACCTGTGGGCAAAAACTTCCCTTACAACCAAATAAAAAGCCATTCAGTGGGATACCAGACAATTATAACAGCCCCAGTAGAAAAAGTAAATCGTAATAACAATATCCAAAGATGAACACAGAGCCCTTTTACCATCACCTCCCTGCCCTTACACTGTTGAAATCCCTGATATTTTCAATACTGAGTACAGAAAAGTACTCAAAAATCTACAAAACCATTTTTCAAAGCATGACTAATAAAAGTAGACCAGAAAGTTTATAGAGTAAGTAATTTTGAAGATGCTGAAAATTATTTATAAAAGGTGTTCTTATCACAAAACACACCCTTTAATACACCTGGAAAACATCAGAGAGTGGAAAATCACCTGAGTGAATAATGATAAATTTCAACTGAAAAATGGAGGGAGGGAAGGATGATTCAGAGTTTGTGTTCACTGCTCAATCTTAAGTAATGGTCTAAGTACCAACAAACAGGAAACATCTTTGCTAGGTGCTGAATGTCTTTCTCTCCTCTTGAAGCATATATAGTTTGAAGATGTTCAGCACATGATGTAACTGGGTACTCTAAAACTGGACCCTGTATAATCAGCCTTCCACTGGAAAAGTACAGGAATTGCAATGGTTTACTCTTCTAATTGCAAAAAAGAAACCAAATCTTACTTTAGACAATACTGATAGTCACAGGACATAACAGCATGTATTTACTGGTAATGTCAGTACTTTTAGAAAATAATCCATATAGCATGTATAATTGGGAGAGTGATTTTAAATCTGTGCATACATGATCCCTATCAGTTCACAATCCAAACTCCTTTTCCCAGCTCCACTGTCCTTCCCAGGAAATAAAAAACAAAGCAAAAAAATAACCCAGAGGTTGCACTAAACTAGGCTCACAGCTGGTTAGATGGAAATCACAGTCTGAGAACGACTGTAAAGAGGTTTAAATTTTCTGTCTGAGACCATGAGCTCTGGCTCCTAAGCCTTACTGTGGGGCTAGGGAGCCACCCTTTGGTCACTGCTCAAAGTGCAAAATCAATATATCTGCACACTCTGACAGCTTCTGCCCTCTGAGGAGGGCTCTTGATGAACACCTATAAATTTGCTGGTCTTGCCAACAGCTTTTCCAAGGTTTAACACCATGTCTCTGGTTTAACACCATTTGCAGTGTATCTTACCTCACAGAGATGGCAGGGAGGAGCACATGGGGGGCTTTGACCATGTTGTGTGAAATAAACAAAAAATGTTGTCACACTCCATGCCTTCTGTTCTCCATCCTGTCACGGACACAGACCAATTCCCACAAAGTGAGTGCCTGCAGCATCACTTCTCACTGAAATGAGGATTAAAGGAAACTGAACATTTGTAGCTTTGTAGGTTTCTCTTCCCAGAGTCCAAAATTGACTAAATGAAAAGGTTACACCTGAACTACAAACTACTTTGTGATAGACAGATGCAGATGAGTGTGAAAAGGAGAGCAACGCACAGAAAAAAACAACCAACTGCTAGCATATGATTTCAGCAAAATGGACACTGATGTAGAGAGGCAAAATCCTCTAAGAATGTAAAACACAGATACTAAGCTCAAGAGAGGTCAGCCGGCAGGGCAGAAAGGGAAACCCATGGAAAGCAGCCAGAGAGATTAAACCTAAGCCCCACACAACTCTTATTTCACATTGAAAACCACAAAACATTCCCAGAAAGGAAGAAACTTTTATGCTCCCTCTTAGCCTTGATGTGAGCTACCTTCTCAAATGCTTCTGCATTTTACGAGGAGGGACTGAGTTCCCAGAGTTTTCCATTTACTCCTCCCTCAGGACTTTGGGGGCTGTTGTTCTTTCTTTCAACCCGGGATCATCCTCTACCATAGTCAGCTTTTGTTTTTTGCTGGTCAGTATCACAGGGAACCAATCCATGAGCAGAGAAGATAAATAGTGGAGATATAAAGCACTGGATAACCCAGACACAGCAGGAAAGCAGCGGTCTGGAGGTTGGATACAGACTTGGGAGCACCAAGACCAGGAAACTTAGATTAACTACAGACTGTTGAGTGACCAAATAGAAAAGAAGAAAGAAGGAAGGAAAGAAACAGGCTGGAAATAGCCATTAGTTCCAATCACAGGTAATTAGCAGAGGTTAAATAATTAGCACTTGCTGAGGTAATTAGCACTCGCTGAAGCAGTCTGAATAGCCAAGGAAGCAGTTACAGCACTGAGGACAAATGTACTTCACATGCTCAGGAACTCTTTCAAACACTACATACCAGACGACGCTTGTGTTCCCACTAAATGAACATTCCTACTCACGTGTCACTTTTGGAGATGCAGATGCCAGCAGCTGGAAGGATCTCTCCAAGCCCACATGGTTAAGTTTGGAGCAACATGAGGACAACAGAGGAATTTCCAGTTGATCAGACTGCAAGGACTCCTTGGCTACTTCTAAAATCAAGGGCCTTTTCCTCCCACCACCAGAGAAAGGAGAGCACACCGGATCACTGAACATTTCCATTAGCTAAAAAGTAGTGTTTTAATTATTCTGTTAGTAGCTCTCAGGTACTTTTCCTTGCCCCAAAATACAAAAAGTGAATATGAAGTATAAAACTGATAGAAAGAAAATAAACAGGCCATGAGACAGTCATTACAGTGTTTGGTTTCTTTCCTGACATATGGGGCCACACACACTGCATACTTTTCTGTAAAGGATTTTGTTTTTAAAAAAGCATTTATTTTTATTTCAGCCTGTAGTAATGCAGTACGTTTAGATTCTTACACTAATTAATGCTACCACAAATCAAAACACCAGTTCGTATTTGGGACTGCAGTACTGTTTGGTGTCAGTGTAGGAGGCATTTGCACCATGGACTGACAAAAGGGTCTGGCTGTATTTACGGTCAGACACGTCTTTGCCTTCTGCATTTGAGCGGGTTTTCAAGGTGGTCACTTGGTTGCTGGAAGTTGAAACCAAGATAAACCCAGTGTGGAAAGACCTCTTCTGAAAGAGTAATCACACCAAGAAGATGATGTCATAGTTTTTGGAATTATGACTGCACTAAGAAATGAATGGGTTTGAAAGGACTTGATTTGATAAACCCCACTGCAAATCCAGCAGTGACAGGGTTTCTTGATTAATTTGCTAGAAAAGAGAATTTGGATGCGCCTTGGATATGACTCCCTCCACCAATATTGATCACAGTTGACTGTAGAATACTGAATCTGGAACTGAAAAGAAATTTAGGAAAGCAAGTAGCATAATGTGACCGAGATAATTTATCACCAGGCAATGGCACCCCGCTTATATTTATTCTGAAACGCTTCTGGAAGAAGCATCTTATGAAAGTCACCTAATTGTTTCATTGCAGAAGAGCAATTGTGTAGTCTGAAACTGTTGTCAAAACACAACAGTTGCACAATGTCTTCAAAGGAAATAAAAACACATGCACATGAACTTCGCTAATTGAAGTCATACAGAGCTGAGTGGCAGGCACCAGTTTGGGCTGAAGCATGACATTCTCCACCAGGCTGCAAAAGTTCCACCCAAAAAGGTAAATCTCAGACATCCAAAACACCTTGTGTTGTGATTGCTTTCATCCTGAAAGTGTTCAAACACAAATGCCCTCATTCTGGAGAAGTTTCCTGGGATTTTCTGTTTGGGTTGCTACAGGTGATTGGAAGCACCAAGATTAATGTGTGAGCACTGATTGGCAAGGCACTTTAAGACTGATAACCCTTTAGCAAGAACAGATTTCATTCAAAACTGTGGAAAAGCAAGGAGTTACAAGGACACTGAGGGAACCACTGCTACCTCATCCTCTGTACAACAGACCCGTCTTCAAAAGAATATTCAGATTCCTGAATTCTAATGAAGAAACAAAAAAGACACCTCCACACATTAGGAATATGTTCAGGTGCTTTAAATCTCATCTTACGTGGATGAACAGCTAGTGCAGAACCAGAATCCCTGCAATGTGTTTAGCACATGTCTAACCTGGCTCTTCTCACGGTCACCCAGAGCTTTTCCTCTGCTTGTTGTGAGGACACACTCTCCAGAGCTGGGCAGGCACCTCGAGAAGACCTTTTGCACTTGTGAGCTACAAGGAGAAAAGGGGCCAATTATGGCTGCAATTCTGTCATGCAAGAGGCAGGAACTGGGAGAAGCTCCTGCAGTATCCACTGCAGATCCCCACAAAGGAGTGCTCACAGTGACACCTTACAGTGCCCTTTACAGAAGTACAACACTGGGGGGCAAACCTGAGGCAACCTTCCCTGGTGACACGAAAGAGCCAACATGTCCCACTCTGGGGGACGTGTTCAGGGAGTCATTTAAGAGAGCCAAGCCTTCCATGCATGTCCCACAGGAGTGTTACCAACCAGGATGTGCTTGGAGCAGATCACCTCTGCACGTGATCAGGGACATCTTCACAACACACAGCTTGTCACCAACTGCAATTTGATCTTTAAAACTCAAGTTTTAAGTACCACAGAACACAACAAGGTAACTAAGACTCAAACCTTTGTGATAATTAGGAAACTCCACCCTTTGAATAAAGAGCCTTTTTACTTCTATCTTAATAGTAGCAAGAAATGCTGCCAACTTCCACTAAAGGAACATCTACTTTCCAATCAACAACTGTAGCCTCTACATAATTCCTACCAGTCCCTGGCAAAGCATTGCATTACAAATAATTCAGAGAAAGTCCTTGATGGGAACCCAATTACTGGCACTTTTGAGAATCTCACTTGCTGCCATGGAAGAGATAAAAATGGGATAGTATAAACAATTTGAAACAGTGTGCATTTGACAGAACATTGCTTGAGTAAAAACTGTATTTTGAAAGAAATAAATCCTGTTGTGATTTTGATTATACTAATTATTTACTTTATTGAATTGTTTCCACTTTTAGAATGAATATGTTTTGTTCTACACTGTCTACTAAGACAAAGAATAAAACCAGACTGATCAGTTTTGCCTTTGGAACTCCTGTATCAGTTGCCAACACAATAATTTTATGTTTAAATTACAAACAATACCTGGTAAAATTTTAATCCAAACTAGTAAAATTTTCAAATCCACATCTTAAAACTGCTTCTGGAAGCATTTCTCTTCATACTGAATTCTGAAACCTTTTTAGAGAACAGAATCAGTATTTTTTGCCTGCATTATGCAACCACATGACATTCTGAGTATGGAATTATTCAGAGGGAGCAATATTTAATCAAAGAACCATAACTGAACTGAAAAGAAAACTCTCGTGCTGTTACACTTCTCGCCCATCAGGCAAATACATGGAACAGATCAGAATGTTTTGTCCAAAGGCTGGGAAGCGCCCCAGGGACTCCCAAGTGTCTGTGAAGATGTTATACTTCAGGAAGAGACGCTGCTCCAAGCTGGAAGACAGAGTAATATTCCTACTCAAGATATAGACTCCATCGTTGTGGAGAGTGCAAGTCAAGTTAAGGCCGGATTTGGATGAGTTCTCATTGAGGTAGAGCCACTCTTTGGTGGCAATGTTGTAGGACTGCACCGTCAGCACGTCCTCACTGGGGCTGGATCTCTGGCTTGGTCCGAGGTCGAGGATGCAGCCCCCCACCAGGTAGATGGTCTCCTCCACAGACAGCATCTGCTGCTTGCGGACGTGCACGTCACACAGCTCCAAGTTGGTCCAGGAATCAGAAGTGGGACAGTACTGCAGGATGCTCATGTTCCTGCCTGAAACAGAGAGGAGACATTCGCAAATCAACCATTCAAGGCACCCGTGGGGGAGCGTTTTTCTTTCCTACAAAGCGTCCCAGCCTTTCCTGCAGATTGCTCACACACTTGCAGGGCAAGCCAGGGGAGAGAAATGGTGATCACTGACAACTGCAGCTCTTTGCCCTTGACGAGAAACTTGGAACGTTCTGTTCCTTGGCACAGGGGGAAAAAATGATGCTACTTCTGGCACATTACATGATGTAAATTGTCTGGGCCCACAAATTTTAGCAGAATCTAATCCCTACCTTTCACCTTATGGTTTTAATTTTGTCTGTGATTGATACATAAGTATTTTTTTACAAAGAGGGAAATGGAGCAATATTCTCATCTCCAGAAGTGGTCACAGATGAATCAAACTATCATGAAGAGAGTACACTTCATTAATGGCTGCCAAGTGATGATTTATCATCCAAGCTTAACTCCGATACTTTGCACTTCATTCCATAAATCAAAGTTTTATGGAATAAAATTTGTAAAGCTGGTTACATTTCAGCAAGTGGTCTGGATGACCTAAGGGCACTTTATAAAGAGAGAAACACACATTGTCAAATTAATCTAAGAACCAGGAAATCTGTGCTCTGCCATCAGGCAGAGGCTCAGAAAGAAGCTGAAACCATCTCCATAATTCACAACTCAGTGTGTGCACATGCTTGCTTGTTATTCCACAAAACTGTTACAATGCCACCCTGATTTATAGTGCAGTGAAGACCCTGGCTGTGCCCAAGGCTTCACTAAATTATCACAGAATGCACACAACTCAGTAAATTCAGTTCCAGTCTCTGGAGACCTGAGCTCAAATCCAGCCTCAAGTGACAAGCAGGAACAGGTTTGCAGACTCTAGACAGGTCTTTTATTAAATCTCCTCCACAGTACCAGTCTGTCCTGCATGATGACTTCCAGATGAGCTCCCAGGGGGAAGAGCAGACAGGGACACACTGACAAGTTCTGTGAGGGCACAGGTATAAATAGCCAGAAATATAACTGGATTGTCGTGAATGAAGTGCATCAGTGGCATGATCAGGGAGGTGCTGCTCCATCCAGCATTTGCACCCTGATTATTTTCATGGCAGTGCTCTGTGAAACTACAGCTCTACATATAGATGACCTTTGTCTGCAAACAACCTATCATCTCTGACTCATAAAGGGGAGGAGAAGTCCCAATTAAGTTTCTATGACTATCTATAGCAGTAAACTTCCCCTGTAAAATGTGCTATTTGAGAGGAGGTGTATGAAATAGAAGTCCATTGCAACATGGCCCTCACATGCTCAGTCCACAGCCTGGGTGTTTTACATCCACTGAAACAACAAAAAAACCCCAAAACAAAACCCACAATACAAAATATGAACACTACAGTGTGTGACATGGAATTTCTATTAGGATCTAGGTTCAGAGGTGAGAACTGCAAACTCAAGAGAAGGACTTTATTCAAGAAGCGTCATTATAATTTACAGTGGGAAATTCCAGATCCTGCCATCTTTTGGAAAGTGCAGTCTCAGAGAAAGCTCTACACAAATTTAAAAAACAGCCCACAAAATCTACGAAAACTGAGGTACATATTACAGAAATACCAAAAATTACTAAAAATAACGTAATAAAAAAACCATTAATTGCTGCATGTGTTTTATGTAGTAAAGATAGCAAACCAGCATATAGACCTTAGTGTTTCTCATATCTTTAGGTCTAAACACTTTCTGACATCGACATACTTCAGAAGAAAAATCACCAGTGTAACTGTGGCAATTCTGGTGTCTAAGTCTGCTACCAAGATGTCACAGAAAAACTGATTCTAGACCCTTGTTCAGGAAATTATTTATAGCAAGCACAGGTGTTTGCTGGCCTGAGTGATCCTGGATTTATACCGAAGCCTAAATGTGCTAGCTATCTATTGCTCAAAACTTCCTATTGTTTTACTGATCGATTTCCATTGAAAAAGGCTTTTAGGAAAAGACCTGGGAAACGACAGAGGTTTGGAGGGCAGCAGCAATCCCCTGGAGCATGAAGGAAGCCAGAGATAACTCACAACTCTCGTTTAGCTGAACCTACAGGCACAGCAAGTACTGAGTCAGGAGCCTGACACAGGGTAGCAATCCTGACTGCACATGCCTCGTTCAGGAGTTTGAAAGGATTGGGATCTGCATCAGCAATGTGCTGATCTTCCTCTTCGTGACACCAGGACTAGGCAGCCTGATGAAAGCACAGCACAAGTATCAGAAAAGGAACTTGCAGAGTGCAGAGGGTGTAGGAGAAAAGCTGGTCCTCCAGTAATTGTGTAGCACTCTTAACCAAATCAGAGGCTTTTCACCTCACCTCTTCTTTCTCTCTCTCTAGATAAAAAATGCCAAACCCCTAATCCTGGCCTCTAGAGACAAGACTTCCCATTAACCTGTTTCAACCCCTTCTCCTCGTTCTCTTGTCTCACAGGATGTTTCCCTTTGGATCTGACTTTTCAGCACAAGTGTCTCATGCCAGACATCTCAGAGTCCCAGTGCTGGACAGGAGGGAGCACAGTGGCCCCAGCAGTGGCCCCACAGTGGCCCACAGATCCTGTACTGGGGGTGACCAGCGGATTGGGACTGCAGCACACACAGCACAGCACAGCTCTCCATATAGACAAAGGCACATTTTCCTCACAGAAGCCACCAGGCTCTGGGTCAGAATGGTCTGGACAAAATGTATTTGAGGGTTTTCATCACCAGAAGGACCTTAAGGGGTGGCAGTGTGTCTTTTATACACTTTAAAATGATTCAGAGCTCAAATCTATTCAGACACTAGAAGCTTGTTCTAACATCAGTTTAGTTTTGCTTGCAGTACTATCTGTAAAAGCTGATCTGTCTTCTAATTTCATTCTCTGCTTGGAAAGAAAGCCTTAAAACTTCTGTGGTTAACTGAACTGGGCAAAAGCCAAATTCTAACTTACGAAATCCTGGTAAATACTGAACATTTGACACGTTTAAAAAATTGACTTCCGAAGCTCTGAGAAAATGTCTTCCTCCCAAAAAATGGCACTATTTACTTAAGGACTGAACAAATGGGAGCTTTTTTTTAACTGAACTTGTTTGCCCACTGGATAAAAGAACAGTAATTGTCAGAAGAGAATGAAACTTCATATCCTCCCCTCTGTAGTGTCCACAGAAAATTTGGTATAGACATTTAGTAAGCTGAAAGTATTGGTTCTTGCTTCAACATTTGATTGTTCTATTCCATTATTAAGGAATAACTTGAATTTGCCTGTGAAACACTGAAATACTGTGGTAACAAGACCATGACATCTATTAATACATGAGAAATACTAAGACAGGCAGATATTTTCTATGAATTTTTCCTTCTGACAGTCTGAACCAGGTATTTAAGAAGCAAACAAAGTATATATGTTGAGACCTCTCTCTACTGCGTGATTAAGGAAAGGGGTAGTGGCTAAGCTGGGAGCTGAAGCACCCATCAGCTTGCTCTCTGCAAGTAACAGAGCCCCAGGTCCACACAGTTTTGGAGAAAAACCCCAAAACCTGATTCTTTTTGATAGAGCTATTGTTTTGTTTTGTTTATTTCATCAATAATTTTCTAACAGCAATTTCTTTCTTTGTGTTTTAATCAGCATTATGCAGCCTTCTACACGAGTTCAAAAGCTTTCCTGAAGAACAGGAGAAAATTAGCTGGGCCTTGGAAACAACCAGGTAAAAAGCAACAAGAAGAAACAGCAAACTTGTTACCTCGTGCAGTGTATCCTCCAATAACATAGATCTTGCCCTTGCATTCACAAGCTGAGAATTCTGCAAGAGGGTTTGGCATGGACGCCACAAAATTCCACCAGTCATTCTCCGGGTTGTAGCACTCCACATTGGAAAGGGACTGGCCACCGATGGCATAGAGCTTTCCACTGACAGCCAGGAGCTTGAAGTTGGACCTGAAAGAACAGATTGCAGTACTGAAATGAGGTGCATCCATGTGCAGAAATACAGAGGAAAGTTCTTCCTACCCAGGCTCTGACACACTCATCACCACTCACAGCTTGCAGCACTGCTTGAGGAATCTGCAGCATCTGACCTCTTCTGTGCCAGGCCAAAATGCTGTAACTCTACTGCAATCACTCAGGACAGTAACCAGTGACAGTTTGAGTGGTATTGACGATGCTGCTGAGACTGAGGAATATTCTATTTTGTATTTCAGTCTGTGCCAGTTCAGCTCTAGATGTTCAGTTAACCAATGTGCTCAGCAGACAGGTCACTTTTATCAGGCTTTTAACAATGTGACATTGGTAGAGAAAAGTACATCACATGGACACACAGAGAAATAAATAATTTCAGTTTAAATTGCAGAAATTTCAAACAAGGCTTGATGGATGCCTACGAATGCATACTTGTTTTAGGCTTCATTACGGAATCTCTTTAATAACCCTAATAAAAAAGCAATTAGAAGTGGAACACATTGAATTCTGTTCAGCAAAAGAAAGAAGACAGAATCCTCTGTAGCCTATTCAGCATTAAACTACTAAATACATCCTCTGAAGCAAGATCTATCTGTAAATTATGTTTTACCCACTGCTGAACAAAAATGACATTGCACCCCATGAGCGATGCCCTCCAAACAGGTCATTTATTTCTTAGTCTGTTCCACTATGCTCTCAAAATTCATGCATGGCAAAGGGCAACTTCCTAATTCTGAAGCTTGAGAAGTCTCCTATCTCACACCCTGAAGGTAACGCAGACAGAAACAAATGGTCCATGGGTATTAGAGGTGCAGATCTGGAGGAAGAACCTGGAGGATGTGAAGACAGAACTCTTGTATGCTGCTCTTCCTTCCAGCTAGGGAAGCTGGTCTAACAAAGGCTGAGCTTTCCCTCTCCCCAGGAAGTCTCATTGCCTAGAAAAGTTGTTCCTTCTCTTCTGCTGAGCCAATTGAGATTTTACCACTACTATCCCAATTAACTGGATGTGTGGCAGTCCCTCGAGTGCACCAGCTCAGCACAAAGCAAAACAGGAAACACTGTTACGTCTGTAAAACTGAAATGATGTTTCAGACCTGCACTGGCCTGCTGAGCAGCAAAGGGAGTAAAACCCTGTAGGAATCCAACATTCAAAACTTACTGCTAAGTACTTTTGCAGGGTTTTGTCTGGATAAAATGAACCCTGCCTAGCTGCAGACTGCCCTGCAACTTCTTTTATTAAATCTATTTGGAAAAAGGATTTGTTTCCAGATGGAATCACTTTGTTCTTGTCAGCCTGATACAGCTTTGGAAACTAAAATGCTCCTTTGAAGGAATTAATAGCTTTTTATTCTTTTTTTTTCCCCTGACATCTACGATTAGGTCAGTCTGTTCATATTCCCTCAATAGCAATTATGCCTTCCATTTCAGAGAATCCAGAATAACATGGCAATCAAAAGCAGGTATGAAATGAGGATAACTACTTGCAAAACATTATGATTTTGAAAGCAATATACCTATTGCAAAAGTTAGGACAGAGAAAAAATTTCCACAAATTAACGAAGGGGCAAAACTACTGGGAAAGTTATCTATTGAAACACAAACAGCACAACTTTCAGCTTTAAATATTCTAAAAGGAGGCCAGAAACCTTTGTGTCAGTCATTTAACCACTTCCAAACACTCGTTAAAATGGATGACATTCAGTGGAGGTATCTCAGATTTATGGAATTCATTAACAATAAGGTTCATTTTACTCAAAAGTAGCTGCAAGTATCCATCAGCACACTTCATATGAAAGTTTGGACAATAGCTCAATATGTTATGAAAAACTTCTGCCATTCACCTTTCCATGCCAGTAACAGCAGGTGTCTTTATGGAGAGAGCACATTAGGAAATATTTAGTGCATTTTTAGTCTCTTTTAATGTGTTGGAGCAGCTGGAAACAAGGAAAGCAAACACTGAGCAAGCAGCCAGCTCTCCACAACCAACAACTGTTCCATGGACCACAGCCTGGAAACAGAGGGGCCGAATCAGTCAGATTCCACCACGACGGAGCTCCACTCGCACCTGCGACTCATCTAAACCTGAGGGATCAAGACATACTTTCCAAAAACCAGGCCTAGAGGGTCCCTTCTTGCTGGGACAAGGCGAGGTACAAGCTGTCTTCTGCTGCCCCACTGACTCTGAACAGGAGCCCAGGAACAGCAGTGAGAGGGAACTGTGGGGTTTTACCATCGCTCCAAATCCTTTCTTCACTCAACAAAGTGCAAAGCGCTGCGTGCACAAAGGAAGGAAAATATAACACACCAATGCCAAGGAGCTGGAGCAGAGAGGCTTTCTGCATGCAAGGCAACATTCCACAGCTTCCCAAAGTCCCCCGTGGCTCTGCATTGTGCTAGGTGTATCTGCAGGAGCCTGTGGTGCCAGTGGCTACGAAGGACACATACGGTTTTTGTTCACTGAGGTACAACAAAAAAGAGCCCAGATACCGGGGAGGACCTTCTGATCAGAGGGGTGGCTAAACATGGGAACAAGAGACCTGGGAGGAAGATTCCAGTGTAGGTTGGAATCTACACTGCTGGAGGATTTCTAGAGCAAGTAAAATATGTATTTATTTGCAAGGTAGCCTCGGTCCTGCTGCAGAACACGAGCCTTGGAGCAACCAGCATTGTTTCTTCCTGCCAAATGATGAATTTGACCTTGAAATTTCTCAAAAATCAGACGACCTCTTTATTCTAGAGTTAAAGCACTTACAACAGAGACAAGGAATCATGAAAGCGTAGTTATGGAGCAATTCCAAAGCGTTTTACATATTTTCAATGAGTTCCTTTTTTTCCCTTTTTTTATATTTCTTATGTGAATTTGCAGAGTACACTGCCTCAAACATTTAGCTTTAGAAGTGTGTTACACATTTGTGGTAAGTAAGGTATGGACGGTTCTAACTTAAAAAAGTCTATTTTCTTCCAGCACAGAAGAATTTTGAGTAAAAAAAAAAAAAAAAAAAAAGAGTAAAAAATTAGGAAGGAGAAGGTCTCCTGAATAAGCAGCATTCCCCAGAAGCATCATCTCCTACATTCCTGTAAGAGTCCTGAGCATGGCAGTGGTTCAGGTACATATTGCTCACAAAAATCATGTTCCATGTGCATAGCCTGGGGTGCTTACATAGGTCTTCCAGGCCCGGAAGATTTACCTGCTGTGAGTAGGAAGGTTCTGAAGGAAAACAGAAGTGGAATATACAGCTATAACTGGCACATGCAGTAGAAATTCTGAGTATATTATTTTTAAATAGTAAATTTCACCAGACAGTGTTCACTTAAAAAAAAAGAAAATGTTTGGAAAGGTATTCAAGGACATTACTGCAACCATCCCCTGTTCACTTTGTTACCTTCTTGACTCCAAAGGCCACAAGTGATCTTGGGCAACACTAACATGGAGCTGCTTCTATTAAAAAGTTCAAGTCATTCACTCTCTTGAGAATTCCAAGTAAAGAAACACGTCTAGAATGAAAAGGTCTAGAAAACCTGATCTGCTGTGGACTATTTGTGATCAGCACTGCATTTAGCACTCAGACGATGTGAAATTCCATGCTCAGCCACGGGCTTCCTTGGTGAGCCTGAGCACATTCTTTTAGCTCCCTAGGGTATGCAAAAATTGGGAATAACACTCTCTGAAGCTCCTGGGGGGCATCACAAGAACCTTATACAGGACTTGCCTATTGTGAAAAAGTTTGAAACTAAAGCAATAAGACCTGTACACCTAAAAAGAAAGCCAACAGTGAAGACCCAAACCACAATGGCTGCTAAACATTCAAGTGGCTTTCATCTTCTACTTAGAAGTAAGTTAGGAGAGTTTCATCTAAGCATGAGGAGACTACAGCAACGGAAATAATTCATGATAAAAATACCATACAACTTGAAATGTTTGTTTAGGGCAGAAAGCTCTTTTAAGAAGAGTAGAGCAGCAAAATTATATCCATAATTCTTCAGCCTTCCTTCAAGGCCAACACATGCAGTCACTCATGCAGGACAAATCCAGATCCTCTGCTGTCTGAAGTCAAACCAACTTCAATGGAAACTAGAGCCCTCCCTGAAGGTATGTCAAATTTCACCCATGGGATGTAATTATATCAGCTGACATAAATTCATTTGCCAGACAGTCACATGGCTGTAATTCCTAAGCAGAAGGCTGGGCAACCACCCTGCTTATTTTACTACAACATAACAAACTAAAAATACAATGCCATGCGAACTGCAGCTGTAATTGCAGCACAGATGTGTGGCAGACAGGCATCAGCACTGGCCATGCAGCATGCAAAGCCCTCACGGTAAAAATGGTGCTGCTCCTGGCTCCCAGGGCACAGGCCATCCCTCCCTGCCACAAAGCACCAAGCAGGTCATCAGGAGCTGACATGTTATGTCAGATAGAAAAAGTAATAATTAACTGCAGAGCTGAGACTCCGTGAAGCTGGTAAAATCAGAAATGTGTTTTGCGAAGGGGTCAGCTGAGTTTCCATGAAAAAAAGTTCCCGCAGTTAATCAGGGAACAACATCCTCACTGCTACTTTGCAGGTGTAATTCTGGGTACTTTTTGCCTGCAATAACTACCATGGAATTTAAGAGTAAAGATTATTCCAAAAACATCCATTTGCACGCTGTCTTTCTGCAGAAAATGGTCAGTGGGAAATTCTAGTCTAAGGAACACCTTGTTGTCACCTGTGATGGGTTTGAAGATGGATGTGGCAATGCCACTGAAAACAGTAACAGGAGAAAACATCTGTGTTTGTTTCAAGTATAATGATTATACATCCTAGCAAGAACAAAAAAAAATAAAAGAAAGCATGGAGGAAAAAAGGCTGATCTAGAGTTTGAAGACACAAACTGTAAGGTGCAAAAAGGTCCTTGAAAAGGTATTTTTTAAAAACCCACGTTGCAGAGTCAACATACATAGTAACAGCTCTCTTGCTATAGACATCACAGAAACAGAACCTCATGATTTGATCAATGTGGCACTTCCGTGCTGAAGTTAATTTCCATAGGAGACACTGTGTGGGCTGACCCCACTCTGCTTTTCTAGTGAGGCCAAGTTCTCCCAACCCTGTTCACACAGGGGAACAGCTAGCTAAAACATCTCTGTTCCCCAGGTACCTCAGGGAACTCTGCTACAGGCTCAGCCTGTAAGAAAGGTCTGTAAGAAAAGGTGTTTGTAGTGCTAAAAAGCCAAACATTCATTTTGCAGATGAAACTTTTCCAGCGCCGTTCCAAGCAGTCAGAAACACTGAGAAAAATGGTTTCTGATCAGTTGCGATGACTAATTAGGGAGGTGATTATTTTAGTAAAATTCTCGCAATACAAGAAGTGGGGGGGGAAAGGTGAAATGGGAAAGACTTAATTTTAGGTCTAATCCCTGTTTTGAGGGGGTTTAGGTGGCAAAGGCTAAATAGAGCCAGGAATAGAAACTGCAGTTTTACTACCCAGATACAAAGCATTTATGCCAACGGCTTGGGTTTCTGTGCGTGCTCTTTCAATTCACTGGATAGAGAAGAGGATTTCCAATCTACAGTGAATTTTGGCCTCCTTACTTTCCAGAGAGAAAAGATAAAATGTAAAATACTTTTACTGAAACGGAAACAAAGAGGAAGTTCATGTTGGAAACAAAGCCAGTTTGTTTCAGTGAAATGAAAGCCTTTGTCTTTGTAACTCCTAAGTGTGGTTAAGGTAGAGGAGCCACAACCTTGGCCAGGGAGAAGGCCTCTCTTCTTGGGCCCTCTTCAAGGCTAGGTCTCTATTACTCTTTCAAGTATAATTATACAAGTGCTTCTGAATGCAAACTAAAACATCAGTGTGTAATAAATGGTTCAAAAGGATAAAGGTAAAAAAGAAAAACTGTCAAAACGATGAATGATTCCCAGATCCAAACATTTCCAGAAAGTGAGAAATTTCTCACCATCTTCCTGACGTTTCTCTTGTATTTCACTGAAGTGTAGGCCTACAAAACATGCAGATTTTTATGAAAGTACAAACCACCGGACAACTGCTGCAACTAAATTGTTCGGGCCACCTCCAGTTCTGGTATAGCCTGTACATCCCCGCTAAGAGCAGGAAAACTTGTCACATACTTAACTGGAGCTAAAATACACCAAAAAGAAAGCGGGAAAGGAGTTTTCTCATTGGGTTTGTTTGGTGGTTCAGAGCACAGACAGGTCTGCATCGCATCCTAAGGCTGAGCCAGTGCCATGTGACTGAACAGGACCTATCTCAACACCAGACAGGGACACACGTGTACCCCAGGGAGCAGAGGTTACCTCTTCTGGTTCATGGAGGCCAGCTGGCTCCACTCGTTCAGGCACGGGTTGTAGCAGTGCGCGGCCGAGATCTCCTGGCTGGTGATGCGGTAGCCGCCGACGATGAACAGGTAATTGTCCAGCGTGGCCGAGCCGTAGCCGCGGACGCTCACCAGGTCGGCGGGCAGGTTGTTGGCCAGCGGCAGCCACCGCTGCGCCTCCTCGTCGTACCTGAGCATGGCCCAGGGCGCGTCCCCCGCGGGGTGACAGCCGGCGGGCAGCCCCGGCGGACAGGCGCCCATGAAGTCCCCGAGCAGCACGAGGGTGGCCGTGCCCCTCATGCGCCGCTCCCGCAGCTGCTGCTGCAGCGCCGGGGGCAGCAGGAGGTGCGGGCGGGCGTCGGGCCTGCGCAGCACCTGGTGGTAGTGGGCGGCCATGAAGTCCAGGCAGGCGTCGTGCAGGTCCTGCAGGCCGTACACCTGCGCCAGGCGGTGCAGCTCGAAGCAGTTGCCGAGCCGCACCTGCGACAGCAGCAGCCGCAGCAGGGGCGTGACCTGCAGGTAGGACGCGGCCTCCACCAGCTCCTCCAGCAGCGGCGGCTCCTCCTCGCCGCCCTCCTCCTGCTCCAGCCTGGCCAGGCAGGACGTGTTGATGAAGTCCAGCACCAGCTCCAGCCCCAGGGCGCTCAGCCCCCCGCGCAGCAGCTGCTCCTCCTGGCCCTGCCCTGCCTCCCGCATGCCCGAGCGGTAGAGCGCTCGGAAATAGTCGCTCTGCTCGATCAGCTTCCTCTTGCACACCGGGTAGCACTTGTCCCCCAGCCGGATCTGCACCACCTCCTCCCCGGCACCGGCCCCATCCCCTGCTTCCCCTTCCCGCTCCTCTTCCTCCTCCTGCTGCCGCCGCCGCCGCCGCTCCGCCAGGGACATCGCTCACCGCGGGCCTGGCCGCGCCTCAGCCCGGCCGGAGCCGCCGCGCCGGCTCCTCCTCCGCCGGCCGGGCCGGGCCGGGCCGGGCCGGGATGGGCGGAGCGGCCCCGGGATGCCGGGAGGCGCTGCCGCCGCTCCGGCCCTGCAAGGAGTGACAAGGGGAAGCGAAAAAAAAAAAAAAAAAAAAAAAAACCAAACCAAACCCGCACACAGGGAGGAAAGAGAAAAAAAGCCCGAAAAAGGCAATGTTTGAGCGCTCCGGCACTGCCCGCCGGGGGGGCCGTCAGGGCATCCCTCGGGCCCAGCCAGGGCGGGTATCAGGGGCACGGTGGAAAGGCTGGTGCTGGGCTCCAGGGCACAGCCCAGAGGCGCAGCGATCCCCCCTGGTGCTCCCCTCTCCTGATTTGGGCCGGGATCGCAGCCGCAGCCGCAGCTCTAACCCCTTGCCATAAATGTACCGCTGCATCCCTGGCGAGGGGCAGCATTCCCGAGGCACACGCGCAGGGAAAAAGCAGCGGGTGAGCGGCACAGCCAGTCTGGTGCCATCGCATCCCCGAACTGCCGCATCCCTTCCCGAGCTGAATCCCCCGGGGCTCCCCCTGCCCGGCCAGAGCAGCAGAGGGACCCGGCAATGGCAAGTGCGATACGTGGCTCTGCTCTGACCCTCCTGGCTCCCTGCGTGTCCCAGCCCCTGGTTTGCCCCGTGAAGACACTGCATAACCTGTTCTGCTGCTCCATCTTTTCTATTTACACTGAGTTCCTGGAACAGGACATCTCACGAGTGAGCTACGTACCAGGGTCCTGAGTTTGTTTGGCATGAACAAGGAAAGAGCAAATTAACAACTGAGCATCTTGGGCAAGGGTAAAATGATAGATTTGCTGTTTGCCTTGTTATATTCTTCAAACACAATAACAGTCTTTTATTTTAAAGAACCCTACCATGTGCCAAAACAGATGAGAAGTCTGCCATGCCTGTATTCTTATATACTGATATGTATCATAAAGATGTTCAAAATATAATAAATATAATAAATATTTATAATATTTATTATTAATAATATTAATAATATAATATAATATTTCCTTCGGATATTGCAGACCAGAAACTCTTAGAAACTCTTTCCCTTTAGCAGTAGTGTGACTCATGTCCAGTTTGTGCAGCTTCCTTAGTTTTCAGACAACTCCCTATTTTCACTGCTCAGAACGGATTTTTTTCTCCCCACTATTAAAACATTTCAATGGTATTAGTCTGTTTTGTGGGGGTTTTTTTCCCTCTCTTTTAAGGAAGACAGGGTTTTTTACTTTTTTAGCATTTCCTCTATGAAATGATTGTGATCCTTTATCACTGTTTTGTTGATCTTCAGCTTCTTAACTCTAGCCCATGGAAATGGCACAAATGTCAATCTCAGTTACAGGTGCTCTTTTCTGCTGCCTTTTATAAAAGCATTTTTTGAGGTGAAGTAGATTTCTGTGCGTGTTTGTTTTCTACCTCACTTCCAAGCATCTTCATCATCTTGCTTTTGAGGGGCCCATTTCATGTTCTGAAATCCTTTTCTAGAGGATCTCAACCAGACCAAAAGAGGTTTCTTCACTTGCTGGGTCACCATCACCTCTCACCTTCTCTTTCCTACTAATGTGTTTCACTGTTTGCTTGGTGTTTCACTTTTTGGTTTGTGTTCCTCTTTCAGTCTTTCTCATTATTTAATTAATATTCAAAGTCCACTTTCCTGTCTTCTGTTCTTAATAAAGCACCACAACATTTTGCTTCTTGAGTTTCTTACACCTAGTTGAAGTTTAAGTATGAGCACTCGGCTGTTTTTTTCTCTGCTTCAGGTTCAGCCTTCAAAAGATTATCCCACACAACACAGTGTCTCACCCCCTCAGTAGGAGTCCAACCCTTAATTCCTTCTTGTCCTTTAATTCCCACAGGCAGGCATTTCAAGCAATTGTAATCCTGATTACTCCCGAGGAAAACAGAGATCTCATGTTTGGCATGGCCAGCAGGCTGTCCTGTTGGAATACAGCAGGATTGCCATCTTTAGACATCTACTTTGGAGTCTCTTATGTTTCATGGATTCATAAGTTAGCTCCTAATTGGTGAATGCTTTTTTTCCATGTAGTCAGTTATGGTAAGTTCAGCCTCAAAGTGTTGACACCACAGCCTGGGTGGATGGAATACTTCTTCTCTGGTTGTATATTGCCAGATGAGCCTATGCCTGCCACTCTGCCTGGGATTCCCAGTCCTTCTTTCTCACCGTCCATCAGGTTTGTTATTCAGCTGGATCAGTTCTGGCATGCAGTAGTGTTTTATTCCTTCCAGCAAAATTTTGATGGCCCTGACTCCCACAGCTTTCCCCAGGAGCTCCCACATGCCCGAGAGGTCAGCAGTACAGAGTGGCCACTTTTACAAAAAGCCTGTTTCCTTACCCAGTTGTTTTTACTGGGCTGATTGTCATCTCTCTGTGCTTTTTCCAGGCTCAGGGCTGGGCAGTTGTGGTAAGCCAGAGTGTGCTGCCAGGACAGGTCCCTTGTTTTTTCCTACTCTCATCAGTCAGCCTGTGTGATGTGCTTATAGAGTACTTACACTGAAATGCACCAAGGCAAGGGCTGTCACCATTGAGCAAGAAATGACACAAATTCACCAGAAGGCTGGTTTGCACAACAACTTTAATACAAAAATTCTCTTTTATAGCTAGGTTCGTCACAATCCACTTGATTGGCTAATTAACAAAAACATCTTTCTCACAAACAGTCCTTGAGAAGAACAGAAAAACAGAGTAGGAAAACACCACCTGCAGGTTGTTTATACTAACAAGTTATCACAGTTTCTCTACAACTCCCTAAAAAGTCTCACAAGTCCACTGTGAGAAAACGAATCCCATTTTCTCGCTCTCTGACCAGGCTGTCACATCCACAAAGGATATGTTCCACTCTTTTGTTCCACTCTTGTGGAGATAATTTTGTCTGTCTTCCACTCTGTGGTTATACTGGTTTCATCTAAGATCAGTAATACATGTTATTATAATGGAATCAAAGAAAAAGGTTTGCTGTTTCACCAGCAATCATCTTGGTTGTACCTTAAGTGAATAAGAAATGTATTTTCCAGACAAAGCTGAAATGTGTAGTTCAGAGCCATAAAAGACCTGCATGATCTTTGAAATAATTATGAAGGACTATCTATCATCCTTCAAGAACATTCTGAAGTATCAAACATGAAAACAATCATGGTTGATTTTAAATCTGAAATGCTAAATGAGTTTATGACAAAAGAACATGTACTGAAGAACAAGACACTCAGAGAGGAAGACAAAGGTAATTCTGCTCAGCATTTCAATGCCTGTCTTCTAGACTTTGGCTCCTGGGGAAAAGTCTCCAAGGTGTTTTAGACAGTTCAGGCCTCTCTGGTACCTGAGGGACAAATTGATACCAAGAAGAAGGGTTGTCAAGTGCCAAGAAAGGGACTGTGCAGACACCAGAGAGTGTCAGTAAAGGCTCTCTTGCTCCAGGGTTGCCTTGGCCATTTGTGCTACATAATTTTTTCCCATGTCTGGTGCCTGAACTATTTCCTTGTAGTTAATGTCTGAATTTCTTCCAAGGCCAAAGAGAGATCACTCTTTTCTTTTAAAGAGACGTGGAAATGGAAGAAGCTTTTTTCATACAGCCACTCCATTGTAATAGACCATTCAGCCATAACACAGAGAATCTCAGCCTTTCTCTGCCTGGGCACACATTTCTGTAGCCCTCTGACTTTCCCAGCATAGCAAAAGCAAGGAATCACAGAGACTCAGAAGCAGTTACTGCTACAAAGAAAAGTGAAGCCAGGGAGACACTGGATGATACTTAAAAAACAGAGAAACAGAGAGTAACACCAACCTGAGTGCTCTGAGGAAAGGGCCACACTGAGTGAAAAAAAACAGAGGAAAATTTGAATTCCTTTCAGCCTTATTAGTCTAAAGTGTGAACTGGGACTGAATCTGGGGATATTTAAAGTATCCATGCTATCTGATATAAAATATAAAGTGTCACATTCTGCCCTCTGAGACACCAGGGAATTGTACTGCACTACCAGGGAACTGTGCATTGAGTAACAGTGGAATTACTCAATATAGGAATTGGTCTTTTGGAAAGGATTTGCCAACTTCTGCCATTGTTCAGTATTTTCCCTGTCACAGGATACAAAGTAAGCATATATGGAATATAGGAATTATCCTGCAGTATTTCAGCATTTGAAAATTTTGGTGTTCTAAAGGATCTTGGCATTTCTGAGAGAAACTGACCAGAGCATAATTTTACTTCAGCTGAACTCTAGCATTTGGGCAGGATGACCTGCTAAATAAAGGTAATTTCTCTTTTCAGATTTGTGGCCAAACAAATTACTTCTTACCCAGTGCCATTAGCAATGCTATAAAAAAAAAAAAAAAAAAAAAAGCAAAAAAAAAAAAGCAAGCAAGCAAGCACTCTTATTTCTAATAGCACTTGCTCAGACATTATTCCCTAATATTTTATGTTTATTTTTTCTGCTTTTAATGTGCTGTTTATTTATTCCTAGCAATAAAAGTATGTTGCAGCACTACTGAAAAGATACTTGGAGTCGCATGTTTTTTGAAAGCAGATTGTTTATTATCAAGTACTTGTTAGTCACATCTGAGTGATTAATACTAAAGTGTGTGCTCCTGAACTCTGTCTGGGCAGCAAAAAGGCTGTCCCAAGAGTCTGTGTGTGGTGGGCATTCTCTTTGGATCATGAGGAAGTCCAGGCCCCAGACAGCAGAGTGAGGTGGAAGAGTGTAAATTCTTGCAATGGCCTTCAACCTGGTACAGTTTTTACACCACAGACCCCATAAGGAATTTCCTTGAAACTCCCTCAGGTGAAATGAATGTTCCCTGACAAAACCTGAATGGGGGTCAGGCTGCTGGAGTGCTCTGTCTGCTGCTGGATCCTCTGTTAGGGATGTTTGCTCTGCACAAATGCATTGTGCATCCACAGCTAGGAATTTCTTGTGCAGCTGTGCCTGGAGGAGACTCAGCTAGGTGCTTTTAAAACAGCAGATATTTTTTAATCCTGGTGTAGACAGGCAGTGCTGAATTTTAGTACATAATAACTAGGTAAGATGAATGGTAATCCACATGGAAGACTTCCACTCAGTATCCAGCTCTGTAAAACTCACCACAAGACTGAAACTCCATCCCCTTTGCCCAGTTCAAGTTCTGCCATAAATCATCATCTGTTCATTAGTGTTTGCTAAACATTGTGCCTTTTGTCATAAAACTTGGCTCAAGTTAATCTGCAATGTCACTAGATATATATTTGTATAAATCTAATCTGGCTAAGAGTTGTGTTGCTCTTTGCTTGAACACACAGATGCCAGCCTTGGAGCAGAGGTTTGGCCAGAATTAGTCTGAAGCCAAGCTCCGAGAATCTCAGGGCCTAGAGATTCCTTGGAAACCTTGGAAACAAGGGTTTAAAAAACAGTTTTTATGAATCCCTAGGAAGAGAAACTGTAATATTTCACCTCTTTCTACCATGATGCTAGGGTGGGATTGAAACCGGAATCTTTGGATCCAATTGTCCCTAACCTCAGAGAAGGTCAAACTCATTAAAAATGTGATACGTTGCTCCAAACCAAAACCTGACCACTAATAGATGTTTTTGACAAAACAGTTCTCTCCAAAAATGCTGTTTTGCTGGACTTTAGATATTTTGCAAGAGAGTTTTGATTTCAAGGAAAATTTTAAAGGAGAAAGAAAGCAAGCACATTATTTGAATAATGTCAAAGACTTGGTTTGATTTTTTTCCACATATTTACATTTCATTATTTCATGATTCATTACATTAGTCTTTTATAACTTTTATACTTTAACAGAGTTACAGTGACATATTCTGAAATTATCACTATAATTGGCTTACTTAAAACTCTGACCTTACCACTACTATAATAAAGGGAAAACACATGTGCAAATCTCTGAAAAATGAGATAATTTTAACACAGGCCTGAAATTCAGTTTACTTATGTGGAGCACAACACAGGCAGAGAACTTCATGCTGAGGTCATATGGGATTATGCTGCACATTTCACTAAATTTATTACTGACATTCACAGGAGGACTTGGGCAGGTTCATACCTCACGTGGGAATCTGCTTGGGTCTCACTTCTCAGCTTGTCATCCTTCCCACTGCTCCGTCACACAATACCTGGAGTAGAGACAGACTCAGTGTAACCCATTGCTTCCTTCCAGTGCCTGAAGGGAGCCCACAGGAAAGATGGAGAGAGACTCTTGTTATGGGATGTAGTGCAGGACTGGGGGAATGGCTACACACTGACAGAAAGCAGGTTCACATTGGATATCAGGAGAAATTCTTCCCTGTGAGGCTGGTGAGGCCCTGGTGAGGGTGCCCAGAGAAGCTGTGGCTGCCCCATCCCTGGATGTGCCCAAGGCCAGGTTGGATGGGGCTTGGAGCAACCTGGGATAGTGGAACTTGTCCCTACCCATGGCAAGAGGGTGGAAATGGGTGAGCTTTGAGGTCCCTTCCAACCCAAACCATTCCACAATTCTGCAACTAAATGGATCCTTTCTGTTCTTTACATATTCTAAGTGATAGAACCATATATTCCATAAAAGCTACATGTAGTTCCAAAAATCAAGACATGTCTGTTACTCTATATGGAAAGAGTGCATGGTTTTGTTTCTGTTTGGCAAAAAAAGAGTTAATGCCTGATGATGAATCCTTTGTGCTGGGAAACTCCTGGATTGTGCCATTCTCACTGCTGGCCCAGGTGGGAAACTTCAGTGACTGTTTCTGATTATAAGGATCATGAAAAAGATCATTTTGTTCCAGCGTGGCAGGTCCATTTATATCTCTTTTACTGAAAGGCCTGCAAAAACATTCATATTCTCACAGGAAACAGGCCCCCCTACCTTTTTGTTTTCCAGGAGGAAATGTGAGGAGTCGGATGAAAGGAGTTCCTAAATAACATGAAGTGCTGGTCTGGTGCTGGCCACAGACTCCCCTGTATCAGTGGCAGCCTCTTGATCCCTCTTTGCAGAGCACATGGAAAATCAGTCGCTGGTTTGCAGGTAAGACTTGGGTATTTCCTTCTTGCAAGATATCTGGGAATTAAGATTTCAGCACTAATTTAAAATTCCCATTGAAAAGTAAAAGTGAAATTAAGGGGAAGCTGGCAGAAGATGGTGAAATTTAATAGAAGTTTTCTGGTTTTAAAGGAAATTGCCTAAAGCAGCCATTTATGTACTTGTTTTAATCACTTTATCTTCCATTAAAAACAAACTTTCTTTGCAGCTATTTCAGCCCTTAAAATTTATTCAGGAAAACAGGAGGAGGAAATTTCATTCCATTTCATTTCATTTCATTTCATTTCATTTCATTTCATTTCATTTCATTTCATTTCATTTCATCTCCTTGTAAAGTGCTTCCCCATATTATTCAGAGTCTTCCAGGTTTCTCTTCCTGGAGATATGGGAGAGTAGGAGTGAGAAAAGCAATCAGAAATCAATATTTTTGCATGCAAATCTTACAGAACAAAACAGATCTGAAAATCATACTAATTCATACTACAGGACGTAATGCCAAAATACAGGCATGTCTGTCAAAATTTTGAGTGTGTTCCAAATCAAGTGATACCTTGGGATATTTGGAAAGCTGAAGCAAATATTTTTAAAAATACACTGTCAATAGCACTTGTAGCAATGATAGCTAAATGTCTAAAAGCTTCCCTGTGCAGTCCACTGAGTGCAAGCTATCAGATATTTTAAAATGTATTTAAGTTTTTAAGTGCTGATTATCACAGAGATGAAAATATCAAACTCCAAAACTAAATAAAACAACACAAGTGCCAAGAGCTGCTTTTCAGGATAGAGGTTTGAAGAATTACCCACTTACCCTCTTTCTAACAGTTTAATTCTCATATTCCCCACAACAGACATTTATTTGGAATCCTCCTAATTATACTTCCAATGAATAAAATAATGCTTTGGCCTTGCTATTAGGTCAGCAGGGGTTAACCTGCTCTGGGCTTTTTTGTCTTCCAGTGAGCTCTGTAAGGAACAAAATACTACACCTGTCAGTTCATTTCCAAACTGGGGCCCTAGTTCTGGGAAAACAAATATTATCTGTAATGACCAAAGAGTTGAAATGAGTTTGAGGCTCTCCCCACTCCACTTAACTGATCTACACTTCATGTGGAAAGGAAGAAATTCCTTTATCTCAATCTTGAAGAGTAAAAACACAGTGTAAAATATTCTTTTATATTGAACATCCAATTTTTATTGCAAACTGTACTTCTACCTAAATCTCTCAACCTCACTATACAGTCCACTGGGTTTAAATCATCTCGTGTATTGTAATATTTTAAAGCTTTTCTTTATGAAAAGCATAACGTGGGAAGCAGGGATCAGACTTGGTCCTATTAAGAAAAAAAATGTGGGGGCTTCAGGTTTCAGACTAGGTACTTGAAAAAGCATCTCTGTGTGTGTCAGCTGTGTTTTCTTTCGGACAAGCCTTTTCCTAGCAGAAAACCTTGTATGGACTGCTCAATATTTTTAAACTTATTAGGGGGAGAACATGATCATAGCTTGCTTGAGTGGAGGTTCTAGCGCTCCCCAGTCATATAGAGCTCATCTGGTTCTGTATCTTTGCAAATAAAATTTTATTATTCTTGCAATCACAATAGTGTAGGAAGGGGAACAGATCTCTACCTCTGGCTGGAGGTTCATGTGTTAGCCTAAGAGGCCAAATTTTTGCAGTCACCAGATAACTCAAAGTGTGCAGATCCTAGACAGAGCTGTTTCTCTGTACTGGGTATAACAGTGTTCCTGAGCAAAGTGAGGTGGAACAAGGTGCTGAGCTTACTGTTATTCACCAGATCTCAAGGCTGTCTGTGTGGCTTGGTCTGAGGACAAGAGACACAAAGAGGGGACCACAGAAACAAGTTCCCTGAATGACAAAAAACAGCCTGTCCCTTTGTGTCTCAAAACCCACCTCCAAATAATTAAGTTAGAGAACAGCAATAATAACTCTTTATAATCTTCTGTAGCTCATTAAATGTCTGCTTTCTTTCAGCAGCTGCCCAAACAGCACCATGGGCATTGTCTGCAGGAGACCCTGCCCTGGCTCATGCCCCTGGCAGACCTGGCAGCATCCTCAGTTTTTCAGGGACAGTCTCTGCAGTGCTGGGGCAGCCCTGGAGCAGAGGGCGGCTCCCTGAGGCCCTGACACGGGGCCATGGCTCTGCTGCTGGCAGCGGCACAAGTGCTGCTGCTCCTGGGTCTGCCTGAGGACTCCCAGTGCCTCTGCTCGCCCACTGCCTTCTACAAGAACTGCTGGATCCGGCGCTTCCCAGGCCTCCTGGTGGACCTGCGGGAGTCGCGGAGGAGGGGAGCCCAGCTGCTGAAGGGTTATGCAGAAATCTCCCCCCAGCAGTGCAGCAGGACCTGCTGCCTTCTGAGGAATGGTGAGTGCTTGTTGGCAAGATCGTGGCACACATTAAACCCCCCATTTTGGGTAATGTTTATATAAACAGTCCTTCACTTGAAGAAGAAATAGAGGGGGTGGAAGGAGGATTTATAAATTTCTTTTTCAGGCAGGAAAGCAGAGGCACATAGCAACTGTTATCCCATAGAAAGGAAATGGATAGTCTGTATTTTTTCAGAAGACTACACTAAGAACACAGTAAATCTTAGGGTCTGGTTTGCAATTTTAGATCTCTGTTGCAAAGCTTGTAGGCAATACCAACATTAAGAGAGTAACTCTTTAGTATATTATAGAGAACAACCAGTGACAGTGATTCCAACAGCATTCTCTTCCTGCAGGATGGCATCAGACCAGGACATGGTGAGAGGGGGAGTGGAGGGGACAAACAGTTTGTCCTCTGAAATACAAGAGTATTCTTTTCTTTGGAGAAAGCACTCTCTTATTCTATGTTTATACCATGCAAACCAGGTAACACTAAAGTTATAGCAATAAATAATAGCAGTTATAATAGCTGGCCACCCCTTTTCTCTAGCCTGGTAAACTCAGGCTCAGAACAAAAATAAACAAAATCATTCTTTGTCCTAAGCCCTTGTACTTTCTCTGTATCACATTGCACTTGTACTCTACAGGAGTGTATTTTAGAAGGACACATGAATTGCATGTCTGTGGTGCCTAAATTTTCAAAACTCTCCAGAATGGAAAGGGGTTGGGATATGGTTTTGGAGGATGAAAGTGAAGTACCAGTTACTAAAAAAGTCAATATAAATTTAGATTATATTTTGAAATATGAGCAAAAATATGACAGTGACATAAATAACTTCCAGCAGCAATCCTGGGAAGAGTCAAATTCTGTCTTAAATAATGTGAGGTGAGAAAAATTACATACATTTCAGCAAGGTTGTTCCTATCTCAACAACAAACTTTTTCTCAAATCCCCCCACATGGGACTGGATACTTACAGAGATAATAAATGGTAATTTGAAATCTCCTTTTTATAATCATATATAGTCAATCAAAATTTGTTACTATCTTAACTAAAACAGAGACATGAGAGGGCATTTCAAAGGGCTTTAAATGAGTTATTATTTAATGAGATACAGAAGTAGAACCCATATGGCTGTTCTAGTCCAGATGTAAAATAAGAATGTAAATTCTCTTTTGACTGTATGCTCAATTAGTTTATATGATAATGAGAGAACCACAGGATCTGGTCTCTCCTCTCAGAGGATCTGGGCAAATATAATGAACTTCTGATGTTAAATAACATCATAACATGCAAAATGCAATAGTCATTCTGCTGAGAAGCTCAACTTTGTTCTTTATGGGTTCCAGTCTCCTGCAATCTAGCAGTGTTCTACCATGGAGCCATTCATGAGAACAGGAACTGCCTGCACATGTCTTGCCCAGCTTTGGAAAGCTGCATTCTAAAGGCTGGAGCTGATGTCATTTTGTACAACATCACAACAGGTAATTAGGCATTTCATTTATAAAGGCTGAAAACAGAGCAGCTCTAGGAAATGTTAAAATGATACCAGGTCAGCTGCTGTGCTAAATGATCTCCTGAAGTAACACGCAACGCTAAAAAAAGATGAAGACGAATTTCCTTTTTCATTTATATACCTACTTCTGAAAATACTTCCCCCCTTTCTTCCACTCAGTGAGAAAGGAGCGAGCTTGAAGATATACCCTGCTCTCAAGATTCATGCTCTGAGTACCTCATCAGTACTGTGCTTGGCCAAAATACCCTCCCAGCTCTGAGAGACTGAGCGAGGAGGCTGCCACTGCTCCATGTCCCCAGACCCAAGCTGTAACAAGACTGAACATTTATTTTCATTAGGCACATGCACTGTGAGCACACAGGTAACACAGACGAACACATAAAGCAAACACACCTACACAGGGAGCTCCAAAAGCCTCCTCCTGCTTTTTGTGTTAATGAAAATATATAAATATGTGTATATATATACAATGCAAAGTCCCCCAGCAGCTGGGCTGAGACGCTCTCAGTATGCCCAGTCTGGACCTCAGGGTGCCCAGTCCGGATCCCAGACTCAACAGTTGCTGCCACTGGGATGTTTGAGCCCCCAGGGTGCAGCCTCCCTCCAGCTGCTGGTGCAGACTGTCACACACACAGGGCTTTTCTAGATTTCCCTACCCTCACTATCCTTTCCTCACCTTTGATTCCTTCCCTAAGCATCCCATAGTAAGTCGTGTGCAATCCCAAAATGCACATCCCTTGCATCCCATACAGTGTCCCATAACCCGAGGCAGTCCCATAACCTCCAATCCAAAAGGGCATTATTTGGGCTCCCTGCCCTGCCTCTGTCTCCATGGATCCTTTTGGTGGGTGTGTAGACAAGCTTTTATCAATAAACTAACATCATCCTAAATCCATAGGGATTGATCCAGATCTTCTCATTTTTGAGAAACTGAAATCTCAAGAGCCAAATGCTTTCTCCTCAGCAAGTAAATCTGAGAAGCAGCACAGCACAAAGACCCCTGAGGGGGGAAGATGCCAACATCACAATGGCACCACGTCAGGTTCTCCTCTGCTCCGAGCTCCACCTGCTGCCACGAGCCGTGGTTTACCAGCAAGCACTCCCACCCCCAGCTGGAGTCTAAAAGTGCAGAGAACTGAAGGTACTGCCTATTCCAGGGCAGATACTTCCCCAGCAGCCATTGCTTTTGCTACGAGGACAAGCAGCAGGTCGGTCACCAGCTCAGACAAGATCGCACACTCCGCTTTGAGCCCCAAGCCTGCCCAGGTGTTATCCCACATGCCCACGCCTCCTCACCTGAACAGCAGCAAGCAGCACCTCAATGAAACCAAAGGCTACAGTGGCAGGAATTCCACGTCGGATAACGAGGCAGCTGCCTGGGAAGCTGCAGCTTTGGGGGTCTGGCTGATTCCTGTTGTCCTTTGCTCCTCTCTCCTCTGCCTGTGCTGTTGCACTGTTGCCCTCACAGCCGGGCGCTGCGGCTACAGGAGGGGTCACTATAAACCCGTAAGGACAAGAACAACCATGTCCAGACAGCTCATAAAATATGCTCCTGTCAGAGGTAATCTGTGAAACACCATCCTGGCTCTGGAACAAGCAGGATTCTAAAAATGCACCCCATACACCGGCTTACTTCTCTCACAGCAGCAGTGATAACTTAGTTCAGAATATTTTGGTTATGATTTAATTCTCAGCAGATGAAGCACAACTCCCTGACTCTTTAGGAAGGAAACACCCACTCACAGCTCCCATTGTCTGAAGCATTTTGGTTCATAATCTGATGCAGATTAATGCCTGACAAACACTATAACACTGTCCCCCAGGTTCAGTGCAGCTGCAGTGTTGGCATGTCTGTGTGGCAGAGAATTATTTAACTGGATGAGAAATCCTGCTATAGTTATTTTTGTACTTGCCTATTTGCTACCAAATGAATAAACATCCCTTGTAATGCAGGAATACACAGGTGACTTATGAAATGGTATTTTTGTTTGAAATGGTCAAAATGATCATGTTTTCTGCCAAAGAAAGGCTAAACCTAAACTCAGAGAAACACTTGGTAAAGAACGAGGTCTGTACTTTTGGATGCCTTTCTTCAAGCTGAATACAGCCATTAAAATTATGCTTGTGTTCAGTTTATAGTCTTGAGTGCTCCCAAGAAGGCAATTCAAACTTCAGACCTTGGAGCACTCCATTCCAAATATAATTTCCCAGAAAATCTGGGAATATACATGCCATTATTATTGCCATATAAACACATGTAGTTTTTAGGATACAGAATTTACACGCAGGTAGCTTCATCTAATTTAGATTAGAAGAATTATCTTTTCTTGACCTGCATTGCCCTGTAATTTCAGCTGGATAATGTGTTTCAGTTTTCTTCGCCTAGAGTTTTGCCAAGCATTGCTGAGTTCTCTGTTATCTTCAATTACAGAGGCATACACAGTTTGTGCTAGAATTAGTTGTTTAATACCTGGGACTTTTATTGGAATACCAACTTATTTTTTGTTTCTGAAGACAGAAGAGTGCACAAGGTCTCCTCCCTGTTTCACAAAGTGAGATTTGTAGTTTGAGGCAGCTCTATGGTGAAACAATGCCCCTCACTCATTAATTTATAATGCTGCAAAGAATGCATTTTTAATCTAAGTCATGATTTAATCATGCATCAAGGATAGGGGATGATGCTTAAATCCATAATATATACATTTATGATCTATTGCTGAACTTTCAGCCACAAAAGCCTGTCTAAGGAACTTAGCTCTTATAGTATCAGTGTGGAAACAAACTGTGAATGTGGGCCATCACCTTTCCCCTCTGTACTGTTAAGATATTACTGTTCTCAGACAAATGTTACAGAGCTCAGCTGAAAACTGACAGGTTCTATCACATTGCAATCCCTTCCTTACCTGAGACTTGCACTAATTTCATGTCCCCAAGTCCTTAGGTGTCCATTCTTCCAGTTCAGGCTGAGCTGTGCCCTGAGTGCCCCATACAGCATCTGCTGACAGCAAAATCAGTAGTGCCCTCAGCCTTTTTAGCTCCTCTGTGCTATCAGTCAGCCTCCAGAGCAGCTTGAGTCAAGGAAAAAAAAGAAGAAAAGCTTATTTTATGGAGTAGATACAGCTGTAGGCTTTTTAAAAATAGAATAAGTCATAGGTAGTAAAACTCTTGCTTTCAAAAAAGAGGGTTTTCACCTCCCTTCACTCTCAGAAAAGTAACTCCCTGCCTGCAGCAAGCCACAGGCATTCCTGGTTCCCTGGTTTTTTTTTATCTCCAGATTAGTGACTGTAGAGTACACTTCAGAGCGTCCTGATGCTCCATTGAGTTCTACCCTCATTAGGATGTTCTGGAGAAGAATCATATCATGCAACTGGGACCTCAATTCTTACCAGAAAAAAGGTATGGGAGACAAAATGAAAAATGCTATCTATCCCATGAGCAAATGCTTCTGGGACAGCAGGGAATGATTAAAGCAAGATTATGTTCTGAAGAGATTTCTTGGTTCATTGACAGAGAGAGGAAAAAAATTGGCAGAAAAAGGGTTATATGAAGCACAACAGCAGAGCTATTTCATTACAGACTAAGAGAGTCACAAGAAAATAAATAAATAAATACATTTTAGGTATGAGGGAAAGCAAGAAATGGGTAGCAAGATGATTTGTACAGACAGCACATCCCTTTTTAGGGAACTGCCCCTTTATCCCTTCCTTGTGCTTGTAGCATCACTATGCCTGAAAACAGGGGAAAAAATGTCCACTCTTAGGAATGTTTATATGGGGGATAAAAGGAAAGTTCCCACAGGTGTGCACAGAGGGATGCACACCTCAGTCATTCACATTGTAATGTACATGACACATTAATAAGCGACCAGTGCCAAAGATGTGTTTATTATTGTGCTGCAGAGCTGCTTTAACCTGTAAGTCTCCTAATCTCTAACTCTTCAGTTTTTAAACTTCAGCACAGGCTTCCAGAGAGATGGATGATGCAAAAGTATACAATAAAATAGAGATGTGTAGTTTACTTCTTAAAAATATGTGCTGTATTTTATGTCATTGAGGTTGGGAAGGCTCCCACAGGGGTTAGGATCTCAGTGTTCCAGGTATTCTGCACAGTCACAGAGAAATACTGTCACCTTCAAATACAAACAGCTTAGAGGGAGAAGCAGAAAAGCAGAGAGGAACATCCAAGAGCTCAAAATAGTATCCAAGCTGCCTTTTGTCCTGCCCACTGCATTACACAAGTTCTGTACTGTAACATAGAAACCTTCAGTAAAAATCACAAGTGTAAGTTTGAGTTTTATCTCAATATTGCTCTTGGCCAGTAGGCATCATCTGTTTTTGGGAGAGACACTTGGTGCTCAGGAGACAGTCACCTTAAATCCTGCCTGTGTTACTTGAAACATTTATAGGATGTATGTAAGTTAGGTTTGAACACTTCAGAGAGAGCTGGAGAAGCCTGTGCATTTTAGGTTTTCCATCAATTAGCTGTGAAGCTAATGAAAAAGTCAGTTTCCCTTGCTGTGCTGTTCTTTCTACCAGACATTATTATTGATAAAGTCAAATTGTTGTTTCAGCCATGACTTCCAGAGTTCTGCTTAGGTCCATTCTGTGAAAAGCAAAGGAAAACTGGGATGCCCTCTGCAGCAGAGGATTTTCTCAGGTGCTCACATGTCCTGAGTACAGAAGGACAGCTTTGTGGACAAAAGCAAACTTAGGGGATTTGGGGTTTCTTAAGCCATTTCAGGGCCCTGCTCCTGCCAGCCTTGTACACACCACTGGCTCCCCAGGCTGGCTCCTAGGGCAGCCCTTGTGCAGGCACTGACAAAGCTAATTAAGGAAACATTTCTCCTGGGCACATACTAGAACCAAACTGCCTCTGGAGCAGAGCCAGGCACAACTTCAGGCACCATTCTCTTGAGTCAAACAGCACTTACTTCCTCAGTTGTTTTGGTTTCATGGCTGTTCAGAGAAGATTTGGAATTACACAGATGTTCCCATTTCAAATGGGAATTTTAAACATTACCCTCATTGTCCCTGGATAAAGGAGCAACCTGATAATGGCTGAAACTTTCCCCTATTAAGCTTCTGCTAAAACTTTACATTAATACACATCCAAAAGGAAGGACTACTAAAGAATCAGGTCAGCCAGTGCAAAATTTGGATTACAGGACAAACATTTTCAGTCTAAATACAGCTCTGGCAAATTCTCATAGGAATTGAAATGCTGCATTAAACTTGGTCTCTCACCATATGAAAACAATCCTGTCCTAAGAAGAATCCTTCCTAAACTGACAGTGTTTTGGCAGTGGGAACAGATGCACTCCTTGGCTGTATGTGCACACAGAGCACACAGTGAGAAACCCTAGCAGGGAGTGAGTCCAGCACACAGAGATGCTGCAGGAATCCATTCCCCTCAGCTTTCAATGTCTTTATTCTTACACTGCTTCTGCTCAACGAGCTGCTGACATGGGCAGCTCTTTTATAGGTATGCAGAATCCTCAACTCCCTCTGCCCCTTCTAGAGAATTACTTTTTAAGTTGAAATCTTACTAAGCCAGGAAGATAGAATTTATTTATGTCCTTTCAAGGTTTGGTAGGGTTTTTTTTTTCTCAATTGTGAGAAGGCAATAAAATTGTGATTCCAGAGTTTTAAATCAATTTCTTTCAACTACAAATCATCAAATATAAGATAAACATCCATATAATCCTTTCTCTGTGCTACATAGGACGCTACAAACTTTTATCTTTTTCTTTGAAAAGCCTGGGTACATTCAAGAGAGAAGTCAGCAGGTCTGAGGGTACCAAGGCTCAGTCCATTCCCATTTAGTGACAAACCCACCTCACCAACTCTCATCATTCTTCCTGTCCCAGGTACTCTGGGATCTTCTCAACAACTGTTGGTTCACCTTCCCACTACCATCCCATTTTCCACCTTATTTTACTCCATTATTTTAGAGACAAGTGCTTTTACATAGGATATTTGTTTGCCCTCACAACAACTGAGAACCTCAACTGTCCAGAGTGTTTCACCATCTCTCCAAATCAGACTCTTAGGCAACATTATCTTCATTTTACACATAGGCAAAAATCTGAATGGCATTTGAAAAGCATTTAAAGCTCCTAATTTTCAGACTTTGAATTAATGGAACTGGAAGTATTAACTAATTTCATTAGTTTTGACATTGTTGCTCTAGGTTAAATGCCTAAAGAAGTGTGAGAAATCAGAATGTGATTAAGCAGAGGACTGAACTGATCATGCTAACAAAACACAGAATAAAACATTCAAGTTACCAGTATGAATCCAAACATACTTTATTCAAAGGACAAGATACATGGACAGGACTTAACTCATAGTCAAGTTTCATTTTTTTGGCTCAAGTTCTGAATAATTATACATGTCATTAGAAATACTAACACAGTAGCTGAACATCTCTGTAATGATCAGGTGTACCTGCAGATCTGCTCTTCTCATGCTTGTATATTCAGCAGTTTCTTCACAGATTCCTTGTACTGAGACATGTTACTTTCTGTTTCACCTTCATTTTTAAGCGCAATGACTGAGTTTCTGTAATTCTTAACCACTTCAGATGCCAGCAGCTCCTCCTTGCTGACATTACTGACATTCTCTGAGGCTTTTATTCGAAGCAGTGTGTCCAAGGCATTTTTCTGAGAGCGACTGTTTTCCCAGATATACTCTTCCATGTCTTCCTCAGATTTCTCGCTCTCCCACTTCTCAGTTTTCTGAAAGAAAATGCACAGCCTTAGAAACTACCCATGACTGAAACAAAGCAACAATAATTTGAAGAAATTTATCTCTCATAGCGATTCCCTTTAAAAACTGCATTCATGGTGGAAGGTATTTCCTCCTCTAGAGTGCAAGGCTGGTAACTCAAGCCTGTATGAGCAGGATGAACTCCTTTCTCCCACTCATCAGGTCCTTTCTGTATCTGGCAGATACAACTGGCTGAGTCAGAGTGGGAGAAAAAGCTTATGGACTGTACCTAATGAATAACTAAAAACCTTGCAAAAGTAGTAATTTTAAAGGGCCCTCAACACTGCAGCTCTGGAAGCAGCCACCCAGCTACTATGTCCCTAGCACAGGGTTCTGGTCTGCCTACACTGGCTGGTGGGGGGCAAGTGAGACAGTGCCTGAAGAGCAACCCATGATGTGATTCATGAAGAAAAGCGCCACCAAGAAACCCATTTCTTCTTCCTGTAAAATACATTGCTCAATAGAATCTCTATCCACAAGGTGCTGACCTTTACCTAATCAGTGCTGCAAAATTAGACAGGATCACATGTTGGGCACTGACAGAAGACACATCTCAGTGCCTGTAAACACACTTGTTCTGTATCAATTTGGTCTTTCAATATCTCTCCAGCAGGCCTTGAAAGAATCTTGAAGGAATATTTCAAATGCTGTAACCTGCTATTTTTTATTGTACTTTGATAAATACAGATGCTTCAGTGATACATTTGCATTTTTATATATTGCAGGCTGTATGTTTGAGTATTTATAATTATTTAGTACTTTACTGATGTAACCAATATGCCATATCTTTATATTACCTCACCCGTGTAAGCATCACAATTTGAAGCATTTTGGGTTTAGTTTTGCCATTCATGTTTTTTTTACAATTGTTATAAAATCATGCCTAAATAAAACTTGCATTTCTCTGGAAATATATTTGAAGAAACCTTATAATAAAGCCTTTACATTACACCGATTTTATCTTTTCTAAAAATCATTTGCCAAAAAGGGCTCTTCAGTAAATTACTAGCTGTGCTATGCAGAGCCAAAAAAACATCTTGCAAGTCAGGGGAGGAGGGTTTTTTTGTTGTTGTTCAGGGTATGTTTTGTTTGTTTTTTTCTCTTCTGCGAAGGAGGTAAGGTGGGGTGTGTGTGTTGGTATTGCTTTTCACTTGTTTATTTAAAGGTTATTCTTTCCACTAAGCATCAAGGCTGCTGCAGTCAAACCACAGTATTCAATAACCTTTAATTAAGCCCCAAGATTTTTTTTTCACCTTGCAACTCTTGTGTGCTTGTATTCCTCCATCTGAATTTAAAACACTTTGCCAACTGCTGTGTCCTGCACCTGGTAAATGGCATCTCTTGTCTTTTGAGTCCGAGTCCAAATGTTTAGTCAGAAGCAGCAATTCACACTGCTCAAAGGTTCATATGACTGACATTGAACCCTGGACATAATAAAGCACAGGAGTAAAAGGACCTCACTCAGTTTCTGGAGGGAAGAGCAGGAACAAAAGGACATCCTGTAGCCCTCTACTGCTGTAACGTTATTGGAACAAGTGGGCACAGTGAAGTGTTCCTTGTCTGTCTGACAAACCCTACAATCCAGGGTGGAGATTTAGAGTTTTAAATTAACAGCATCATTCTGCTTTACCTGCAGAGTGGCTATCCAAGACATTTTTCCCCTGAACTCCAAGAGAATTTTCAAGCCAAAGCCTCTCTCACAGGGATAGGGTTTCTCAGGAGTAAGGGAATATGGGTAACACTGCTGGTCACTCCCTGGACCAAACTCATGTCTGAAGTTGAAACAAAAGATCCCTGTGAGGCTTTTAAACACATCTAAGTCATAGCAGAGACAACAAGGACTAATGACAGTATTAAATTTATCTCTTCAGGAATATCCTTCTCTGTACACAGCAACTCACAGGATTCTGGAGATGCATGCTGATAAACAGATTAAGATTTCCCTACCTCCTGTGACCATTACAAAGCAAGATTTTAAAGCAACTGTTGAGTATTTTTTTCTCGGAATCTTTCCCAGCAGAATGATGTTGAAAACATGGATTTTAAAATAAAATCTTGACTGCATGGTGGGAGGTGAAAGGGAAGGCAGGAAGGGATTTGACAGTAGGGGGAGGTTTCCAAATTCATTTGTTTTTATAAACTGTATCAATTGAAACTTTGATATCTTTTCAACAGAATTTACTGCAAGAGGGAAGTGACTGTAGAATTATATAGGCAATTGGAAACATACTCTAGGGTAGACAAGCACCATGAAGCCTTAACAGTGGAAATGTTACACCTGATGCAGTCTCGGTTTAAAGTGTTATGAATAAAACTAATAGGGACAATTAAATAAAGTTCAAAAATTAGGACTTTATCACTCAAATTTTATTAGTTGAATTATTTTTGTCCTCTGCAGATTTAACACATTAGTGAACATGTTAAGAACTGTTCACCAGTTTTAAAACTGCAGTCTTAAAGATGAGAATAAAACTGTAAGAAGTGGAATCCAAGTGTGATATTGTGTAACATTTTCCTAGAATCCCCAATTTGTGAACCAGGTTAAAAATAAGAATTCTCTAAAAATGGTTTCCTCATTCTATTACACACAAGACAGTATCTCAGTATTATCCAGCTTGGCTAAAGATGCACTCAGCTGATACTTTCAACCTTTTCCTCTTAAAAAATTTACAATAGGAATCAAAAAAACCCCAAACCAAAACATCAGAAAACAATTTTCCATATAAAGTCAAAGATCTAAACCTATGAATAAAGAAGCATAAAAGGCTGTTTTTTCACTTCCTAATGCAAAGATAAAGAATTGTTTTTTCAATCCCATAAACATAATAAGGATTTATTTCTAAGCAAATATTTTATACTACAGTTTAAGCCAGTATTCTGGGAGATTTACAAACCTTTACAATGCTTAATCTGAATTCTGAAGGAGTATGAATGCTAAAATAGACTTTGGACAGTGAAGTTGCTTTTTAGATGTAAGCCATTAACAAAAGGCTTCACTTTATATGGTACCTTAAAGTGCAGAAGAAAGGAAAGAATTTGGGATCTCTTAAGCAGGCATTTCACCATCAATGTGCTTGGGGTTTTTTCTGCCTGTGTAACTTGCACAATTTTGTTGCTGCAGTGATACAGAGGCTTAAAATTTTCAGTTCCCTCATCTTCCTTTTGGTAAAAACATTTTAACTAAAATTTCTCTCGTGGCACATAGAAATCTTGAGGGCAATTAAAAACATGACTCAAGTTGGTTAATTTTCTTGTGAGTGGTATGAATGATTAAATATTTAATGCTGTTTAGCAAAGACCAGGTATTTTGAAAGGATTATTTTTGAGGGGAAGCAAAGTTCTTTAAATGCCTCTTTCAAAACTAAGGACAGTATCTAATTTCTCTAGGCTGCATGCATTTCTCTAGTAGCTGCATGCATTTTCTGGAAAATCCAGGTTTCTGAAAAGGTCATTTGTAAGGCATTTATCTACCTCACTTTGTTTTTGGAAGGCTGATCAGATAAGACTTTGATCTCATCAAGAGAGATCAGTGATATTAAAAATCCATGATTATTTTCTCTTCAGTTTATTAATATCTATGCTCCATGAGACTTTGTTTCACTCCAACATAGACTGAAAATTGAACAGCCTCAAAAATTGTATTTATGCATCGAAAAGGAGCCTTGTTCCTCCAGCAACAAGAAACATGGAGCTTAAGCACCAGGTATTGCAAAAAGCTTACTACAGTCAGAAATATTACAAAGACAATTCCTAATGCAACCTTTTGCTGGAATGCTCATCCTTTTTGGTTCCAAGAGGTATAAAAAAAAGTGCAACCTTCTTCTACTAGAATACACATTTCCTGTCATAAACCCCCTTCCTTTGATTTTAAATGTTTGAACTCAGAGATAGGGATAAAGCCACTTTAGCTTTACCTTTTCTGGCTCCCATTACTGATGAGGACTCTCTCAGCTCTCTGATTCTGGTGAGCATCCATGGAATCCATGGTTCAAAACAAAGGACATATTCCAACATTTAGAGACCAGCCTCACTTCAGCCTCAGTCGGCATTACTTAAACCACACTGAGAGAGAAGCCAGTTCTAGGTAGGGAGGGCACAGTTACACCACCCTTCATTGTTCTAAGGTCCCCAAGTCAGGAACTTCACCCTGAACATCTTCAGTGATACTAAAGGTGCCCTGCGAGCTTCAGCAAGACTTGAGTGCCTCCTCCACCTGCCACTGCAACTGTACAATTCCCATGTCATAACATCCTGAGTGTTCCTAACATGAGTTTTCAAATCCTAAGTAGCCAGAGGCCTGCTTAGGTTTCAACAGTGGACTCATATCTTTTCCACATATTTTAGGCTGAATTACAAGGTAAACTCTCACTATGAAATTGAAAAATTCTGCTGTTACCAAGTATTACTGGCACAACCTGAAATGGTAAAAAATTATGTGTATTTGGAATGGCTTAAAATGACTGTAGTTGAAAAAAAATAAAGATGAAGCCTAAAGAAAAGCTGTATGATGGATTTGAGTGTTATCATCAGTGGTCATGTAAAAATACCCATTCAGCATGCAAACACAGACACTGCATCCCACCAGTGGCTTGCCACTGACAGCTCTAAAAAGAAATGGATAAGTAGTTCCCCTGAAATTCAATCAAGCTGTACAGCTGCAGGGTTGATAAATTTTAGTTAAGCCTCCAGTGTCATGCTGTCTGCCCATTCTTAATTTTTTTCCTTCCCTCAGCTTTCTGTTTCTTACTGTAAGAAGCAGTGGAGAATAGAAAATCCAGGACAACTTTTTAGTAATCTTTCAAGATCCCAGCTTAGCAAGGCTGAATCGAGATCCTTCACTCTCCCTCATCCTGTGTATGCTGAAACACCATATGGAACTGGAGCAATAAAAATTTAATTACTCTTAATGTTTTTCCTTACTGGAAAATTGACTTTGTGCTGCATTTGCTTCTCATTCCTGCTTTCAACTCCTGACAGAATTGGACTCTAGAGCGATAAACTATTAATCCAAGCTGTGTGAAGAAATCCATCCATGATCCTTTCAACCACTCGAGGGCAGCAAACTCTAACTCTTTAAAAAACACTCGTACCATTAACACACATCCAGGTTTGGAGTGATGTTACAGCATTCAAGCAGTACCAGCATTTGAAGGCAGCAAAAATACAACTGGTTAAGCTGCTGATTAATAACCCATCTATATAGCTCACTCTTTCAATGATTAATTCAATCCAGGCAGAGGTCCTGGGGGATAATATGAAAGAAATCACAGATGTCCAAAGAAGAGAAATTCAGTTCTTACTAATTGGAGCAAGTCAGCCATCTAATTAATATATTCTGAAAGCTAATAAAACAAAAATATCTGATTAATAACCAGACAACTAGTGAATAGGAAGCAAAACAGCTCCAAGTATTTTAGAGTGAGAAAATAAATGAACATTCTTAGGTTTTCAAGATTTATAAGACAGTTTTTAAAACAACTGAATTCATGGGTCTGATACTGCATTTGTAACTGTAATAAAAGATGATGCATAGCTGGAAACTAAAACACAATTACACTTGAAATTCCATTTCCTAATGTATAGCTGCATATAACATTTCCCCGTATACATGCTTCCCATTGAAAAAATGCAGTAATCCAGATAATAACATAAATCATAGGAGTTCTGCCATGTTTAAAGAGATCATGGGCAAAATTTTCAGGCTTGAGGGCAGAAGTTATATGGATTCAGCTTTCCTTTACTCAGCAAGACTGGAACACTTCTCTCATCTTTGATTCAATTCCATCAGCCACATGCATTAACAGTGTGGCACTTCTCTGCTGGGAAAGTCTCAAATCCTACTATTAGTTCTGCAAACAGAACTGATGTTACTGCCTAAATGGAAGGCCAGGCCCTATCCATCCCCCTCCAATATTTAAGTTCCTGTAAAAGAAAATAAACCACACACTGTTTGCTCATGGTTTACAAAATGGATCCAAATTATCTTTCAGCAAGTTATTAAAAGGCTTTATCCCTGATCAGGGGGGAAAAAACTGTGCCACAAAATAAAACATGTCACACAAAATAAAATCCCATGTCTCAGGAAACCATTAATTTTTCATGGGAATCAAAGACAATTACAACTGATTGATGAACTCATCAAATATTAACGTGGAGGATGAAAGGTAATAAAAGTGCAAGAGACTTGTGCATATTCAATACACACTGCACACTCCCATATCAATATTGCATAGCCCTGTCTGCCAGCACTAATTAAAGCTGGAGCCCAGCACAGCCATGGTGTTTGTCTGAAGTTAATAAAGCGAGCACTGTCTAGCTCTCTTGTCATTGCTTAATACTGGAAACTAGTCTGCCATTAATTTAAGATTTGTAATGCAATGTGATGCTGTTGAGGAGAAAAACATCCATGTGTACTTGAAATCTACAGCAAATGTTATTTTTCACCACCGATTTAATTTGATGCACCCTACAATTACAAAATTATCCTTCAAGGCAACTGCCACTGAAAGGGAAATATATCTCATCCTCCTTAGGATGTTCTTAACATTAGCACTGCAGTGATCAAAATCAAGAACAATTCATAAAAATTGCTAAATACAGACATTTCCTACTCTACAACAACTGAAAACAGTAAGTATGAGTTTTAGCAGTGGATAAGGTACAACTTCTGTAAGAGTGACATATGGAGATGATGAAGGCTTTGTCTGTCTCAAACAATGGGATAGTGAAATGGGACATTTGAACAAAGCTCAGTCATCCAAAACATTACTATGGATTTCCACTAACAACAATTTCAGTTCAGACTGCTCATTTGTTTTCTGTAAAAAATGCCTGTAAAATTGTTGAAGGGCACCAACACAATCACAAAAATACAGGAGACAAGTGTGAAGAATTCCCTGTGAAAGGAACATCTGTAGTCAGAAAGTGGGAAGGCTGCCCCTTTTCTAAGCAAGAGGGAGCTCAGGAAAGCAGTCAGCTTGAGACAAGGTATGTGAGAGAGCATTTAAGAACGCTTCAAAATGACAGCCATGGTTTACTGCAGCCCAGGAAGAGCCCAAGAAAAGACACATCCTAATTAACAGACAGGAGTTTGGAATCCTGCAAAATGTTCTCTTGGTTAATTTGAAGAAAAGTGAGTTGGAAGAGAATAGAATTGTAAGGTCATTTACTTTAAAATATGACAGAGAACACATTTAGAGAGTCCATGCACAACTTCTTACCCAGGATTCGTGGTACAGAACTGTGAGCAGGTGCATGCCATAATCATAGTTCTGTCTTCTTAGGGGACACCTGGAAATGCAGAAACATTTTTCAGAACAAAAGGTTTAAACCATCACATTTTCTACTGTGTAATGTAGGGAATCTTAGGAAATGAGTGCTTGACTCCTGTGTACTTCTCAATTCCACACAACCAAGAATAATATCATAGAGGCTTGAGTACTAAGAGCACAGGAGAATGGGCAGCTGCAAGGCAGCAGGAAAATATACAATATCCAAGGATTTACAAATCTTATGGAGACATGAGAAACTTCTTTGCTCCCTGTGTCAAAGTGGAATCCAACATACATTAAGTCTGAACTCTTTTAAAACTGTTTTTAAAACTCTTTTATTAACTGTTAAAAACAGTTAATAACAGTAATAGTGTTAATTAAGTCCCATTTTAGCCTTAAATTATAATAATTCACCAAGACAATAACTGGTACTACTGGAAGACACCCAGTCCTTTCTCAGCTGTAGGCATTCCTACAATATCTTTGTGTCCTTCTGGCAGCTCACCTGTCTGTTGTAATTGTGAGCACATCTGTCTCCTGACAGTACCGCTCTCCCACGAGCTTAATGAGCTTCTTCTTTGCATGGTCATCCAAATTCAGGTTAGAAAGTTTAACCTTCAAGAAAAGGAGAAAACAACTTTAATTCCTTGGAAAATCCAAACTCTGAACTCTGGAAGTACTTGAGACAGGCAGATCTTCTATCAAGGAGAGCTATTCAGGATGCATTTGCAGAATTTCTTCGGATTGTATCATGCTGAAGTCTTAACATAAGGCAAGAATAATGTGAGTATTCAAAAAATATATACCTGCATAGTATCCCCATATCCCCACAATGGCTTAAAAGTCCCAAGGCCAGTGAATATGAATGGACAGATTTGGTCAGGAACACACAGATGTACTCACTTGTGTGTGATCTTGAATTCCCTCCATTTCTCTCACTTACAGAAGACCACACTAGCATGTTTGGAGAAGAAAGCCAAGCATTCAGGGGTTTGAAACAAAGGCTGTTTACCAAAACTACTACTTACTCTTAAGGTCACCACTCTTGCTTTGGGATTCCGAATAGAAGTCCCTGAAGAAACATAATCTACTGTTTCAATTTCAATGGGAAAATGCTGTTCACATTTCTCATCACTGTCCAGAGCACTTGGCCATTCAGTGCAGAAATCTGTACAATAAAGAGAAAAACACTCTGAGTAATATCTGTATGTTATATACCTGTACCTCTCGTATATTTGGCTGGGTGTTTTTTCTTTCAAATGTATTGCAATATACGTTTTTAAAAGTACTAGTCTTAGAAACCATACTCATTTAGGTAACAGCAGTGTTTCTGCTGGACTTGCTGCTGTATTGCCATGTCTCTCTTTGCACTGGCTTCCCCAAAACAGGACACAGTACTGCAAATGCAGTCTCACAACTGCCAAACAGGATCACAGAATGGTTTGGGTTGGAAGTGACCCTACTGCTTTGGGGATTTTTTACTAGATCCAGCTGCCCAAAGCCCTGTCCAACCAGGATGGGATATCCACAGGTTCAGCGGGCAAGTTCTTCCAGTGTCTCACCACCCTCATCACAAAACAGGCTTCCTTTGCCTGAGTTCATCAGGTTCCCCTCACAGGTTTGCTGGGTAGAATGATGCTCCTGGTCTCCAGTAAATCCTGTATCTCCCCAGCAGACCCTGCTCTCACAGAGGGTCTCATATTAATAGCTCTTTGGTCATTAAATGCAGCCCATAATGGCCAATGACTGAAGCCTGTTCAGTCAGAGAGTTCTCTGAGAACTCAGTCGCATTCATCACTCACCTTCTGTAAAGCACTGAACTATCAACTCATCAGTTCATCAACTCAGCAGGAAAGCAGACAGTACCAGCCACAGCCAGCTGAATAGCCAGCTCCACAAGTGTACCATGCCTGACCTCCAGCACACACAGTTACACCTTGCTTTGTCTGAAAACTTCCAGAGATGGTTTAAAAAGAAAAAACCTACCAACTAAACAAACAAAAACATCAGAAAAACCTCAAATCCCCTCTCACCTTTAAGAGCGGCACAGTGCTTCTTAATTGCAGGAGGAGTAAGATGCAAAAAATTGGGGATCTGAAACAGACAAATTAAGAGTTACCTAACTAATAGCTTTTTGTCTGATCAGAAGTAAATGGGCATTACTGAAATCTGATTACACTTCTCACATTTGCTAAGGCAGTATAACATGCTTAAGGAAATAATCATCTAAGCAGACTCTTCTCAAGTCTGATTTAGGGAAAGACTTAACTCTGTGACAAGAGTCACAGGCATGACCATCCTAAAAAGTCTCCTGATATCATTCACTTGGTAATTAACTTTATATTTGTTATCACTTAGAAACTTGAGAGGATTATGTGACTTAATAGCAGAAAGCAGTCTCCAAGACAAATATTCCAATCAAAGCTGCACAGCCTTAGCGAACAGTGACTCCAAAAGTGACCCCCCAGCCATGACACATGTTTTACCTTGATAAGCTCTAAGTTGCCTTCTTTTGGTGGAGGCACTCCTCTCTTCACTGGGTAACCCATTCGGATTGGGAGAGGCACAGAGGCAGGTTTGAAGGCAGCTGCTGTTGGGTACACACTGCTCCAGTCCTGATCCACAGCCATCCTCTCTGTCCTGGGGGGTGCAGCCTGATCAAGGGAAAAGGGGACACGTGGGACAGATGATACAGGAATGTAAGACAAGGCAGGATCAACACATCAAACAATGATTTCAGGAACCAATTCCAACGGCTGGACATTTCAAGACATCTTTAGAGCCAAAGTTAGTGCTGATTTGTAGAGCAGAAAGCCTTTTCCTTAGCTGCCAGCCTTTCCCAATCTTCCACTGCATTTGATGGCAGAGATGCCTAGGAAGAATTTGCCATCTTCCTGCCTTAGAATCAGGAGGGTTCTCCCTTCCCTCCCCCTCAAACCAGCACAGAATTGCAAACTCTATTTCCTAAAGGGCCTGAACATATGGTGGGGGACAAGACAATGAGTTCTAAAAGTCTGGAATTCTGTATGGAACAGTTCATCATTAATAACCCTGAAATTCCTTGCCATAGAAATTCCAGTGTAGGGAAAATGTATCAGTACGTTGCAGAAACAGCATATACCTCCCAAAAACTGACCATCATTTCAGTCAAATGCTCTTAGAAAAAGAAAAGCTTTATGCCAGCAAGCAAGCAGCACAATTCCTGTAAACTCAGTTTGAAAACAACATTGACATGTTTGGGTTATTGGAAAAGCAACTTCAAGTTATTTTCAGACCTGCACTACATGGTGTCAGTGCAAGTTAACCATCAGCTTAGTGTTATATTTTTGATAACATTGAAAACTGAAAAGGTTACAGAAGGCAGGTGCTGGCCTGGAATGGTCCCAGGGGATTGTTTCATCAGGATTTGACTGCAGAAGGGGCTGCTAGGCAAACTGAAACAACACACAGCTTAGAAAACTTTCTCAAACACCTGAACTACCTGTAAATTTCAGTACTTACTGATCTTGCAAACTGCGGTGTCCTGCCTCTTCTCCTTACTGAACCTGAAAGAAGGAATAACAAAAGAGATTAACAAAAACATATTTTTAAAATAAATTATTCTATAGTTTTGGGAGCAAAAAATGTAGCATAATTCTGTATTTTTTGTTGTGTTCTGACAATATCCAGTAGTACTCCCCAATCTTTACATGGAAGAAGGGGAAGATTAGATACTCAATACTGAAGATTATCAATTAATTTTGTAAAAAATAGGATAAAAAAGAACTTGGAGGACAAAAATGAAGGACAAAAAAAAAAAGGATACCTTTGCCTTCATTCCTATGCTCACTTTCCTCTTTCCCACACAGCAATCACAAATCACTCTCCACCAAGATGGATAAATTTAAGAGTTCCTATATCCAAAAGGAAAGTGCCATGGCTCCATCCTTTCCTTCTGACAGCACAGCTTCACACCCTCTTCTGTGCCACTCTGCAGCACAACTAACCCCTGCATGAACAGTTGGGACATTGGATTGTTTCTCTTCTAGGACTGGGGATGGGAAACACCTTGATCCTGTTCCCCGCAGTTCCTTGCCCCGCAGATCCTTGCCCTGCAGTTCCAGGGCAAGTGGAACAGGAAGTGAAAGAGTTTAATCCATTTCAGGTCTGGGCTTCTCCTGGCTCTACTTTATAGCTCACTGATTTCACCTGGAGCTGTGGTGAGGGATCCCTAGGGATGCATTAAGCCACCAAATACCACTGAATTTTCAAACTGAACACTGATCTTTGCATGCCTGTTCGTCTTCATTTCCTCCTCCTCCTCCTCAAACTCTAAAACACTTCCAAACCCCACTGTCCAAAAAACACACCAGAATATAATGTGGCTTCAGACATACAAACGTGAACCTGATGACATTTATTTTCAAATCTAGTTTGAACTCAAGAGGTTTCATCGATTGTACATATTTAGCACAGAGCAATGACTGAGATTTAAGAAGGGATATTTGGGTTCTTTTTTATATCATTCACATGTCTTACAACCCTATCCCATAAAAAACTTGCGGATTTCACATGTTATTTGTTTCCCTTATCTGAGAACTTTATGTCTCTTCATCCTTTTCTTGCTATTAAAATCTTAAACCGAACCGTACATCCATCCGTTCAGGGCTCCAACAGATAATATTCAGCATTCCTTTATCCCTCGACCTACCTTTTTCGTGGTGCTTTCGCATACAGCCACATGTCACAGCAACTCTACTATTTCTGTTACAAACATCTGTAATTTCAGGCCAGGACATGATACTTTTAGCTACTACAGCGTCACAGGACATCACTCAGAGGCGCTTTCAGCGACCTGGCGTGCTCCAGATGCGCACCGGGAAAAGGCCGGGAAAACCGAGACCATTGGCATTGGCCAGGCACGACATCAACGGCTTCCCAGGAGTACACACAGCGATGAAATTCCCCTTGGGAACAACCCAACACAGGCACCGCTCCGCCGCAGCCCTGCCTGCCGTGCGTCCCGCCATGCCGGCGGTGCAGCCCGACCGCCCTGCTCACCCCGCGCTCACCTTCCTGAGGCTGCGGCCCTTCCCTGCCGCTCACCGCGGGCGCCGACGAAAAAGAGACGCGTCCCCAGCGATGCGTGGCCCCGGCGGCCTGGGACAGCACAGCCTGGGAGAACAGAGCCTGGGAGAGCAGAGCGCCGCAGCTCAGCCCAGCCCGGCAGCACCGCCCGGCCCGCGCCGCCATCCCGGCCCCGCCGCGCTCCTCCCGCGGCCCCGCCCGGCGCGACGGCGGCCGGCTCGGGCCCGGCCCCGCACGGGCGAACGCGGCAGCGCCGCCCTCACGGAGCCCTGTCG